>NC_047652.1:3101858-3269246 GCF_902201215.1 Prunus dulcis | reverse complement strand
GGGCAAGGCTGCTCCTATAAATACCCAGGAGAGTGTTGCCTTATTTTGTCACTCCTGCAAAGCCATCATGGCCATCTCCTCTTTCTCTCTCTACTGTTTTCTCTCTCTTTGGCTAGGCCAGGCTCTTCTGCTTCAAGCTTCTCACCATGTTTACAGAAACCTTCAAACTTCCCTAGTAGCTGACTCACACCACCAAGTTAAAGAACCCTACAGAACTGGTTACCATTTCCAGCCTCCCAAGAATTGGATCAATGGTATATATATCTTCACCTACAAATTCTCTTCATTTCTGGTTTTTTTTTTTTTTTCTTTTCGTTCTTTTCATTTTTCATTTTTGTTCTTTCACTTGTCTTTGTCTATATTGTTTATAGCTCTAACATTTGTTTTTTTGCTTCTTGTTTTTGACATTTGACTTGTTCTGATTGTGGAATGGACAAATGGACTTGTTTGGTTGCTCAGATCCTAATGGTTAGTTTTTCTCTCTCTCTCTCTCTCTCTCTCTCTCTCTCTCTCTCTCTCTCTCTCTCTCTCTTACATTTTCTGGGTTTGGTTCATTTTCTATGAAACTATATATGTGATGCATTTGATTTGAATGAATATCATAGCAAGTCAACCAGTCATGGTTTGTGGCTTTATATTCTTGCTCTTTTTANTTTTAGTCACACTTTCTATATTCCTATTTTGGTTTGGGCTTTTTGGGCACTCTCTAATCTCAATCTGCTAATGCCTCTTTTCAGGGCCATTGATTTANAAGGGAATTTACCATCTATTCTATCAATACAACCCCAAAGGTGTAGTTTGGGGGAACATTGTGTGGGCCCACTCCACATCAACTGATCTTGTTAACTGGACCCCACATGATGCCGCCATCTACCCGTCGCAGCCGTCGGATATCAACGGCTGCTGGTCGGGATCCGCCACGATCCTCCCTGGGGGCAAACCGGTCATTTTATACACCGGAATAAACCCCCAAAACGAACAAGTCCAGAACCTGGCCTATCCCAAGAACCTCTCAGACCCATACCTTAGGGAGTGGACCAAGGTCCCCCAAAATCCACTAATGGCACCCACCCAAGCCAACCAAATCAATGCAAGCTCATTTAGGGACCCAACCACTGCTTGGCTAGGCCCAGATAAGAGATGGAGGGTGATCATTGGAAGCAAGAGGGACCAAACGGGGTTTGCAATCCTGTACAGGAGCAAAGATTTCCTTAACTGGGTCAAGGCCAAACACCCACTTCACTCAGCAAAGAAAACTGGAATGTGGGAGTGTCCAGATTTTTACCCAGTCTCAATTAAGGGGCAAAATGGTCTTCACACATCAGAAAATGGTCCAGATGTGAAGCATGTGCTCAAGGCTAGCTTGGACAACACTAAGCGAGAGTACTATACAATTGGGACATATAACATTCACAAGGATATCTATATCCCGGATAAGGGCTCAGTGGAGAGTGACGCAGGCTTGAGATATGATTATGGGAAGTTTTATGCTTCAAAAACTTTCTTCGACAGTTCTAAGAACCGTAGGATATTGTGGGGTTGGATTAATGAATCTTCAAGTGTGGAGGATGATACCAAGAAGGGATGGTCTGGAATTCAGGTATAAAATAAACAGATAGTTATATGCACGAAAAGAAGTTGTGGATCTGAATTAACTCTTTTCTGCACGTAACGTAAGTTTGACAAGAAAACATTACTCGCTACACGCATAACTATTTTGATGAAGTTGTGTGATTTCTAACATTTATAAATTGGTCAAGGGACTAGACCTACCAACTACCCACTTGGGTCATCACAATCAATGCCTATTGGAATAGTCTTCAATTAGCTGGCTTGTGAACTTGTGAACTAAGCCATGTTGTATTTGCATTGACTTTTGCAGGCAATTCCAAGGAAAATCTGGCTTGATAAATCTGGAAAACAATTGGTACAATGGCCAGTGGCTGAAATAGAAAAGCTGCGTGAAAAGGAGGTCAAGTTGCCAAGCAGTGTGCTTAAGGGAGGATCAGTGCATGAAGTACTTGGTGTCACAGCAGCACAGGTGGGTACTTTTTCCTTTTAAATTTTTTATATAGATTTTGTAATGTCACTTTGCCACGTTTTTATACTAAAAAGCACTTCTAAAATAAATTTGGTATTATTTGCTTTTGTCTTACAGGCAGATGTAGATATTACTTTTGAAATAAGTGATTTTAAGAAAGCAGAAGTTCTAGACCCAAGTTGGACAGACCCACAACTTTTGTGTAGCCAAAAGGGTGCATCAGTTAAAGGAGGTTTAGGGCCATTTGGGTTACTAGTTTTGGCTTCAAAGGGCTTGAAAGAATACACAGCAGTATTCTACAGAATATTCAAAGGTCACAACAACAAATATGTGGTGCTCCTCTGCAGTGACCAAAGCAGGTCTCTCTCTCTCTCTCTCTCTCTCTCTCCATCTAACAAAACTTCAAATTGTTAGCTCTTTTTTTAATGTTTGTTTTATTGTTTGGTTGGTAGGTCTTCCTTAAATCAGGATAATGATAAGACCACTTATGGGGCTTTTCTAAAGGTGGATCCTCTGCATGAGAAGCTCTCACTAAGAAGCTTGGTAAGTTGCCGTGAACCAATCAAATAGGGTTTTTTAAAATCAATTCATGCTATTCTTCTTTGTTGAAAAGTCAGTGTTTCTATATGATCATCATGAGCTCCTCCACGCATTGGATTCATGGGAGAGTTTAAAAAGTCTTGCCCACCAGAAATTTCCATCAAACCTTGAGAATCTTATCTGTATTGATTTTCCTTGAAACTTTCAACGCAAACTGACCCCACCTTCACGCTTTTACATTGACCATATTATATATGTTTGATTTTCAAATCAAATATGGCTGAAATTAAATAAAAAGCACAACTCTAAAATTATACAAAGCAACTTCTAACATAGTTAAGATTTTGACAGTAAATGATGTGTTTGAGCTTTAAAAAGATGCCTATTGCACCATTTAAGTGCTAGGACCACCTTAGACTAGATTCTTTTCCATTAATCAAAATAGTTTAATAATTATAATAGAGAAATGCTATGGTTAGTTGTGTCATTCGCGAATGTGTAACTAATTTATGTTATGATTATTGATGTATGTGAATCTCATTGTGAGACTCACATGAACCTACAATTTCTAATTCGCACTCTTTAATAATTTTGATAGAGAAATGCTACAGTTAGTTGTGTCATTCGTGAATGTGTAACTAACTTATATTATGACTATTGATGCATATGAATCTCACTGTGAGACTCACGTGAACCTACAATTAGAAATTGCACTCTTTATAAGCGAACACTCTTCATTCCATATACCACCAAACCAACTTCATGCCATGGTTCCTACTCAACAATGTGCATGCCTATACTTTTTCAGTTCATCCTTTTTCTTTTACCCATTTCAGGATAATAAAATTTTTTGTCCTAATGCATTTGAAATTTTTGCATCTTCTGCAGATAGATCACTCCATAGTGGAGAGCTTTGCCGGACAAGGGAAGGCGTGCATCACAGCTAGAGTTTATCCCACATTGGCCATTGATGTTGATGCCCACTTGTATGCCTTCAATTATGGAACCGAGGATGTAAAAATCACAGGGAGTGCATGGAGCTTGAAAACAGCAGAAATCAATTGAATTAATTATAATTATATACATATATATACATCTAGTGGAGAGGACTCTTGGGAGAAGGAGAAGAAAAGCTTGGAAATATTATTCATTCTTATGATCTTGGTTCCACATAATTGAGATTAATAACTATTAAAACTATTTTTCAATCGAGATTGCTGCAAGTTTCCCACTAGCTTTCAATTGTTTACTACAACCTAGAAGATTATAAGAATTACAGTATATAGCACTCTTGGTTAAATTATTGGACATTTTAACATGATATATTATACAAAAATTCTTATAAAATTTATTCGGAGAGAAAAACCCAAAATTAGCTATTTGTCATTTTCTAATTAGTTATTATAAATTTTAATAGACTAAGAAGAACTAATTAGAAAATGACAAGTGGCTAGTGTTGAGTTTTTTTTCTCCAAATAAGCCCTATATGAGTTGTGGTATAATATGTCATACTAAAATGGGTTCTTCAATAAATATCTCTAAATTATTCTGATTTGATTTGATTTTTTTTTTTTAAACAAGAGATGATCTATAAATTGATAGTTCATACTATTAGATCACACTGTAAATGGAGCTCAACAATTGGATAGTTTTTCTTTTTCTTTAAAAGTACTCTTCTTAAAACTGCTTAAGTATATATGATCATCAAGAGCCACAAAGAGCCAGTTTGTGGTGGCTTTCCATCTTCTTTGTAGTTGATTGAACTGAAAATTTTAATCAGAATAATCACAGCTTCCCTCTTCTTTGTTGTTGTTTATATTTTCCTTGGGTTAAGAACAATCACAATCTACATGCTGTAACTTTTATCCTCTCACTTGGTCTCCATTAGCTAGACCAGCCACAGCTTGGTTTCTCTTATATATGTGCCCAAATAAAACTACACTATCCTTTCGTTTCTCAATGTTCTCCAAAACCACGAAAAATCATTCCCTACCTCGGAGCTAATATCTCCCTTTCTTTGTTAAATCATAAAGAGGGAGATAAGAAGAAAGAGACATTAGCACCGGGGCAGGGAAGTTTCTCTCCAGAAGCACCATAAGACCAAGGTGCTGTTCAGCTTTAAGTCTCATCCCAACCTCCCAAAGAATTGGATCAATGGTATATCTACACCCTTTTTTTTTATCTTCTTTTTTTTTTTTTTTTTGGGGGAATTCACACATCTTGATTTAACTTGCTGTTGCTAATTATCGACTCTTCACATTTTGTCTCTGGTTTCTCGGTTTTCTAGTTTGACGTGAATCTCCTGGTGGTCATGAATTGGACAAATAGATCCTAATGGTCAGTTATTTTGTGGGCTTGCTATGATTTTAGGATGATTTTTGCTCATCTTTTTAATAACTGTTATGAATGTATCAAGATCTATCTCCAGTTGCCCAACAATCCAAAACTTGGGTAAGCCTACACCCATCTCTGATTCATTCAGTTCGTTGGGCCAATAGCACTGGAATCTGAGAGTTTTAGGGTTTTNGTGTGAATTTGACACATCGACAAATGGGTTTGATGTTAAGCGTGTCCTGAAAGCCAGCTTAGATGGTACTAAACATGAGCAAGGGATCACTGGGGGGTGATGCAGGGTTGAGATATGACTGGGAATTTTATGCAACTTCACGGTGACCCGCAAGGATGCAAAAGGGTGGCCGTTAATACATATCACGTGAGAAATGTGATTAGTAATATGGTCAGGAAATGTAAGAAATGTGCTTATCGGAGTGACAGGATGATAAAAGCATGTTGCATTTGCTATATTTAATAAACAAACAATGAAAAAGAAATGTGTCAATAAATATACTTAGGGTTTCATAGGACATAGACAGCACTGGCCAACCTAAACATCCAACAGAAGCAATAAAACCCAAAGCACCAGGTGGGCAACGATTTTCCCCAAACAATACCAAGGAATATCAAACACTCAACTCTCAAGAAGCAGAAGCCACCCACGCAAGCCCTTCTATTCATAACTGTCACTATTGTTGCTTGCACTCGGGAGGGCGCTCCCCTTGCTGACCTTCCGCACCTTGTGCCCTACCACTTTTCTGCAATTGAACACGGTAATTCAGGAAATAAGTCATTAACCCTGAGTGAGGGTTGCTGAAAATCTTAAAATTACAAAAAAAAAAACAAAAAAAAACATACAACTGTTAAATCATCACACCTTAGATCCAGCAGATGGCTGCAAAATCCAATAAAAATGGATATATTAGCAGGCTTGACAACTTAAAACTTAATACAACATTCTAATATCATAATGAATGAAAACTGCAGATTGTATATGTTATGTCCTATCTATACATTTTGATTTATATATACCTTTTTCCTGCCCTTATCTTCCTCTTCCTCATCGTCATCGTCATCGTCATCATCGTCCTCACCATCTTCCTCTTCTTCCTCATCATCATCATCATCATTCTCATCAACGTCATCATCATCGTCATCTTCTAAATCTTCAAACTCATCCCCTTGAACAGCCTCTCCAGTGAACCATGATACTGCGTGAGGAATGATTTTGTCTCGAATTGTTGAACTATACATAACACCAGTACCATGTCAATAGAATACCAATACAAAACATAAGATAGGTAGAATGCCATACAGCTTCCCATGCATGAGTACTTGGATGGGTCAATACAAAGCCATTATTTACTTCTTGTGCATGACAATTTGTTTATGTAGAATGTGATGTACACAATATGTTATGTGATCCTTCTTCAAGCATCCTGAGTACATTGTCAATTTCCATCTCTTTCTAATGTTACAATTCCAGCTCTTTGAACTGCATTTTTAATTTACAAGACTCATCCCAACTAACTGATCAGACTTCACCAAATTCACAACAAATCCAATCTATAATACAAAATTGTTGTTTTGCCAACATTTACTGCCTTGCCAAATGTCAGAGAAACTACACAGTATGCATTAAAGAAGAAAAAATATCATTAACGTACCCAATATCATAATCCTGCTCCATCTGGCTTTGGAGTTCTTCAGCCTGTCACCGTAAAGTGTACACATCAGAGTTTAAAATAATTTGCTTATATCATCATTAACCAGTTCAATAGCGTCGATATCATGAATGAAACCAAACTTACAGTATCATCATCGATATCATCATCGTCATCAGGGACCTGAGGAGGGCTAAAGAAGTTGAAGAAGCTTGGACAATCTTCAGTTTTGGTCATGGGCTTCGCATTCTTTGATCCCTTTCTTGGCTTCTTCTTGAGAAGCTTCTGTGTCAAGCTTTTCCCCGGATACCATTCAATCTCAGTCCTACAAGGTAATCCAACTTAAGAATTAGAGGAAAAAAAGGGGAAAAAATTCAGTAAAACAACAGATATGAAAATTACCCAATCGCCTTTTCTAAAATAGGCTCATTGTCCTCATCAATCATGTGATATATTTTTGACAGGACAGAATTTTTGAAATACGGATTAGGATCAAAGAAGAACTCCAGCTTGAATCCTTTTGGCTTGTCTATCCTACACCACTTGATATCTTTGAGATACTTGAGTGCACCTTCATCACGCTCTGTAATCTATTCCAGGAAACAGCTTATTATATTTCCACAATCAATTCAAGAAATGAGCACAGTAAATGGCTAATAAAATCACCCACCTCCTCAGAAAGTACTTCATTAGTCTTCATTGCGGTCAGCCAAAAGTCAGGCACTCCTTTCTCTACATCAAAAGGAATAATCCAACATCAAACTCAAGGGTAGTGCATGAAATCATTAAAGATTTGAATTTTGAGAGGTACCTTCAGTGGCCTTATCTCCTTCTTGGTCTGGTGCATCTTCATTTTTCACTCCTTCGACTTCAGTTACACCATTAACAATGTCATATCTCTGCAATCAACCGTCACATTAACCAGAAAGACACATACATCATCCTTGGATATAGCAGCACGTTTAAAGCCAATTCACAAAACTCAACTTCAGATGAATTTTAAACACGAAAATTTCTAAACTGTAAGACAGCATAACATCAAAGTAATAAGAACTAAATGCCTATTGAGACACTGCATACCTTTGTGTAGAGAGGTTCATAAAGCTTCTGGTATTTTGCTTCCAATGCAGCTTTCTCCTCAAAATATTTCTCTTCCAGCTCATCATGTTGGCCCTGCAAGATATGGACGTATATGGGGTACTCAGGAGCTCTATGATTGAGCACGAATTTATTTCTACTGACCCTATTGTTTATTCTCAATCTTAGGTTATACTCATCCATAAAATTAGGATTTGGTACAAAAAGTTCAGAATAACACTTATGTAATGAAATTTGAAGGCAGACAAACCTGTATCTCTCTCAAAACCTCAACACGCTTCCTGACCGAAGGTGGCAAAGTTTCCAATATGTCAGTATGCTGTCCAGCCAAGCTCTGAAGCTTATTCTGCAAACAACACCAACAATAAGTAACTTAAAAAGAATTACCAATAAGAAAATAGGACCCTGGCAGACCACACCAATAAGTGATTAAATTTTTTTTAGTAGAACTGAGGAAAGAAAAACTTGATCTTTTGGATTACTTTTGCTCGCTTGAACATAATTCAATTCATTTATATAAAAACTTTAAATTTACTATCCAAACCTACTGGAAGTCCTAAAAGAAAATAAAAAAAACTTGTTTTTATTTCCAATACCAAACTTAAATTTTAACCATACGATGATCATCATAAGAACCACAAGAAACAGCAACCACATATCTTTCTTGCTATTGAAAAAATTACAACATGGCAAAAGAACCTCACCTTAAGAGCATTAACAAGACCAGCACGATCCTCTGCACTAAGAGCTATACACAAAAGCCAAACAAAGAGTTCAAATTCAAAGTACTGCAATAACAAAATGCCAATAAAATTCTCAAGTTCAACACACAAAGGCCTTAAAAATAGTTCCACAGCCAAATTCCAATTGCAAAATGAGATAAAGAAACCAAAATTAAGCTTCAGGGTTTTTGCTTTCACGCAACAGAATTCAAATATTTCCCCTTACACATACAATAGGGTTTAAAATGTGAGATAAGGTATTACCGGCGGCAGCGGCGGGGAGGGAGGAGCCGAGGTCGGACATGTCGAAGGTATCTTTGTTGCTGCTCATTTTGAAAACCTGTTTGGGAAGCGAGAAAATACAAAACCCTAGGGAAAGAAAGAGAGGGAAAGTGGAGAGAAAAAGGGAGGGAGATTGAGAAGCGAGTCTTTCTCTCAGTCTCTCGTCTCGTGGCTAAACCTAGGAGAAGTTGTTTTATACTGTGGGGGTGGGGCCCGTCGGCTCCACGAACCAATTGGGTGAGTTTGAAAAAGCCACTGACAAGTCACAGCAACTGACAAACTCTCTCTTGAGGCTTTAGTTTGTACTCAAAACATGAAACCACCTCCGCCAATTTGGTGTTTATCTGTTAATCAGTGTGTGTGGAACATGAAGGGGAAGAGCCAAATTTATAATGGTGGAGAGGCTTAGAATCCAAATCAGTGTGAAATTCTTTTGTGCAGTGGTAAACACTACGTGGCATATCGATGTTGTGTTACAAAAACCTACACAATTTTGTGCAATGATAACACTACACGTGGCATATCGATATTGTGTTACAAAAACCTACCAATTTTGTGGCATATCGATTTTGTGTTACAAAAACCTACCCAATTTTGCACATTGATAACACCATGTACATGGCATACCGATGTTGTGTTACAAAATCTACCCAATTTTGTGCATTGATAACATTACATGGCATACCGAATCACCAATGTTGCGTTACAAAAACCTACACATGTAACCCAATTTTGTGTAGTGCTAACACTATGTGGCGTACCGATGTCATGCTACAAGAACCTACCCAATTGTAATGCATACAATCATTAATATATGTCCGTAAGTCGAATACATGGAGATTCGATTCGATTACATTACATTTTAGAGCGTGAGTGGATTCGGAGCATCACGTGACATGTCAGCATAGTGCCAATGTCACACATAACAATTTTTCCATTTATGCATAGGCTTTTAAGAGAATTATATGTTACTCTCCATAAAAGCCATTACCATAGCCTAAATTTGGAAATATTCTCTGGCATATAACGGGTATATGCAATGCTCCTCTCGAGTTGAGTTGTGAGAAGAGGGGAACGTTATATACACCTGTACATGGAATTTCCATCACTTTCCTTTCTTTGTGGTCAAATAAGTATCATCACACTGAACTACCAAGTTGAAGATCATAAGAATAGCTGGCCTGGGATACCTGTAAAGAGCAAAAAGCAAGAGAATATCCAACTTTCTACACAGGGCTAAGGCGCCACAGAATTGATCATTTTCATTGGACTCTTCCCTACATGCCCTTAATCATTGAAAATAAAAGAAAGAAGAACAAAACAATTGAGAAATGTGTAAGATATGATTTCACTTTGATAGTTACTTTCATGTAAAAATTGACTATCAACTACTTTGCCTATTGCTGCAACTTTGGTTTCAACGCTTCAATGACAGCTGAAAAGTCCTTGTCGCTGAGCCCATGTGATTTTGCTACCTTGTATAGTTCATTTGCAGCCGCTGCGATTGGCGTGGATTGGGAAACAGATTCTGCTAATCCCAGAGCAAGCCTCAGGTCCTGCAAGCATTTATGAACGTGTACAATTAGGTCAGGGGGTTAATGATATAGCGTAAGGCAGTGAGGGCAACTTAACTCACCTTTTGTTGATGCTTCAAGGGAAATGCAGTAGGATAGAGGGACTGAATCATTGATGGGCCCTTGACCGAGTACATTGGTGCACTAATGGCTCCTTGCGAGATGACCTGCAAAACCATGGGAATGCAATGATTTCATACTTCTTGGGATTTTTTCCCTCTTTCTGGTACATAAAAACAATTTTATCAATGAGAAAATGAAGAACAAGCAACCCTTCAAGGACAATAACTCAAAGAACCTAAATTAAAATACAGCATACAGCATACAGAAAATAAAAGATAGAGAGAGAACATCATCTCTCATAAAATCTCTCCAATCAGGCCTCCTTTCTAGCCAATTAATCTGCCTCTCCATTACAGATCAGTTTTCATTAAGGGTCTGTTTGGATGAGGGACTTGAACAAGGAATTGGAATCAGTTGTCTGAATGAAACTTCTCGCCCATTAATGTCACTGTGAATCATTATGAACATGGACAATACTGCTTCTTTTTTTTATCAAACATGGGCATTGCCTTTTTTTTATCGAACATGGGCAATGCCTTTTTTATTTATTTATCGAACATGGGCAATGCTTTAGCTCTATAAACCTTGATACTCTTTAGTCCACTCCCAGATGGAAGAATCATTCTCTACATGGGTCATAGATTCAAAGCCCTATACTGTTGAAATTGGTAAGTTAATCGGTCACTAAATGACTTATCAACCTTGCCTCATCACCTAAAATTTGATAAAAAGAAAAGAAAAACATAAAGAGACAGAGACGTTTAAATGATTACAATCCGGTTAAGAGAAAAATATTGAATCACAAGGAGTTTCATAAAAGGTAATATAAAGAAAACAATGCAGAAAGATTAGGCATGTTCTGGAGAGTACCTCAACTAGTACTTTTGGGTCCAGTCCTATTTTCTCAGTGAGAAGCAAGCCTTCAGAAAATGATGCCATCATACTAGAAATTGTAGAAAAAGGTTAAAAGAATACACTGTCAGAATAACAACCGTGAATCAACACAACCAAAAAATAAAGGGAATTACCTGAAATGAAACACTGCATTACCTTCCCATGATCATGTTCACAACAAGTTTCATAGCAGCACCATTTCCGACATCCCCGAGGTAAAATCTTGACTGGAGGGAATTGTTAACATAAGCACAAAATAGAAACAGGTAACTGGATGGCTAGTTGAAGAAAAGCCAATACCTTCCCCATGACATCTAAAAGCGGTGCTGCTATTTGATAGAGAGATTTGTCACCTGAAAGATTTCAACTTTGATTCAGTTTCTCTGAGGTCCCTCCACATGCTATGGAACATGAAACTTTAAAGGGCAAAAAGAGTTACATGTTGAAAAATAGACGATATTTGAAGTGCACTGATGTTATTACTAGAAAAAGATCCTTGAACATATTCAATAACAAATATAATCAGCACAATTTTGCAAATGACTACAAATTCCATTCATTTACATTTTTTTTTTTTTTTTTTGGCATCTTGCATTCATATTGGTGACAGGAATAAGCATAAATAAATGGTACTCAGAAATGCAATAACGAAAACAAGAAGATTGCATGCCTGCAGCGAGAAAAATTAGTTGTCCATCTTCTGCTGGCTTTTTTGAGCCCGAAACTGGAGCCTATAGAAAAAACACCAATAATTGGATTTAGTCATGCTTAAACTTAAAGAATGAAATTGTACAGACGCATTGCACATATTTTAGAAATAAAACTAATAAAAAGCTTGCCTCCAAAAATGATGCCCCAGTGGATTTGATATGTCCACTAATCAATTTTGAAGTTGCACCATCAACAGTTGAAACATCCACATACCTGTAGATGTCCAGAGAGAGTAACATAAATGCTGTTGACCAGCTTAGGAAGAATATATTTGAGGAAATCAAAGGTTGATGGAAGTTGTGTTTGGTGAAGTGTACCACAATAATTAGCTTTGTGGAAGGTGAACTGAGAAATAAACTTAAACTTTGAAAAGAAAAGTGGAAAAACTGCATAGTTATCAGAAAACATATATCCTGATATGAAACCAGTCAACACTTTTATTGTTTAGCACTAACTCAAGATTCATGATTTGGAACACTAAAATTGCTTATGTTCAAGGGATGCATTCATCAAATATTACCCTTTTCCTGAATTCAACCCATTTGCAGCTCCATGCTTCCCCAAAGCAACATCAACCTGAGTTAAAAGAAGCAATAAGTTCCTCCTACTGTGGTAGCAGAGTAAGCAAGAAAAGACCTAAATGTAAACATACGCACAGCACTTTCAGGGTCAGCAAGCATGGCAAATGTGACATCACAAGATGCAGCGACTTCCTCAGGAGAGGGTTTATATCTGCATAACCATTCAGTTAAATGAGATAACCCACTTGTGGCTTTTGAAAGGTGCAGATAAAAGAAAACTACCAATAAACAACTACTCTATAAGAAATTTTGTTGTTGGTGAATCTACTAGTACTGAAAACAACTGAATGTCATGACGTTAACAAGAAGGTCTCAAGGATGTAATTCAAACATTATCAAGATTTTAATCATCTATGCTGAAGGGCATTATTCTAAAGGATGCGAGAGCACAAAGCAATATTCATTTGATATCCAGTACATTACTTACTTTGCACCTAAGCTGATGAGTGGATCACATTTGCTCTTGGTCCTATTCCAAACAGTCACATCACACCTATAAAATTCCAAATAGTTAACATAAAACATAAAACCTTAACAGGGACTTTTTTCTAACCATTCAAACAAGAATGAATGAGCATCGTCAAATGTTGAAAATCCATACCCAGATTTTATGAGGTTCTGTGCCATCGGAGAACCCATAATTCCGAGGCCAAGGAAACCCACACGAGTTGTCAATTCATCTGCATGAATTTAAAAATACCAAGCTCAGTGGATGGCGTAAAGATGTAGCAGAAGACACTACAAAATATCTAATACCTCAGTGATTCTGAAAGTTCTGTTCAATATTCAGTGTAAACTGTGAAAAATTCTATCCTTTGGAACTTTGGAACACCATCTCCACCACAACCCATTTGCATGCTAAGCTCAATTGTTGGTTAATGTTTTTTTATTCAAAAATTATTATTATTGGGAAAAATAAGAACTACCCAGTAAAATAATATGAAGAGACATTAAGAAAATACCTTTGGATGAAGCATTGGATGCTTGAGAAGAGAAAGCCTTGAAAGAAAAAGAAAGTGGTTTTGTTGGGAATGAGTAAGCAGGTCTCCCTCCAAAGTGGTTTGGAAGATGAGGGCAAAAGCTTGAACACAATGCCATGGCAGTGGAAGATAAATGGTGACAGTTAGTGGTCTTGACCAAAAACGACATAACCACGCCTATATAAAATACTTTGGTCTTTCCGTTTCAAGGGCTCACATCATTGAAGGAAAGCTCGCATTTTTATGCTAAACTTGGTTGTTTGGGTAGACACAGAGACGAAGGCACCAAGAGGTTCTGGACACAATCAAAACTTGGCCGGGATAATCCTATTCCCATATTGGACAGGCCCACATTTCCAATTTGTCAATTGCTAATTTTTTTTTTTTTTTTTTATGGCCCAATACAAGTTACAAATTTACAATAAGGAACTTTCTAGTCATATCCAAGGAAGAGATTATTGGCCGTATAACTTTATTCGCGTGACAGCGTCTGATTGAACTTAAATACAGTCACAATAGCATTTCCAATAGCAGAGGGCAAACTGCAAACCATATACCGGAAAAACACAATTGGCTTGTTGTATAGGTCAGAAAGCTAAAAGCGCACAACGAATGAAACTTGTTCAAACTTCAAAGATGGCCAAAATCTTTAACTTACAGTTAGGTACTCGACTACAATCTGCTTTTCCAACTTCCTTTTTAGCCAACCAAAAGAAGAGCACACAACACAGACCAACCCTATATGTTCTAAACGATGCTTAAAACTACAAGCAACTGATAAGACATTCCAATCAAAAACATCCCTGGGATTAAAAGTTGCGACATAAATAAGCTGTAGCATTTCTATATGGCTTGCAAAAAAGTTGATCTGCACATTAATTTGCTTTACAGAGTGCAAGAATCTTAGAAAACCTCCTATCAGAGACCCATTTATGCTGGCAAAGTTGTCATTTGCTTCCTCTTCCAAATCAACCGGTCTGATAGGGCAAAGTACCACAAATTTTAACAAATATGATCAGAGTGTTTTTTTTTTCACAATTACAGCAAATTTTGTTGATGCTCCCACGCAGCAACTGAGGAAAGTTCACTATGCTCCAACAGTCGGTGGACGCTGATTACAAAGTATGAAGTCGACAAAAATTTTCCTCACTTTTGATAAGGATGATATCTTCCGGTCGTAGAACCACCACTCCGATCATATCCTCTACCAGAACCATAACTTCCACCGCCGCTACCACCACCACGGCCAACAGCACCATTTCCATACCCTCTACCACCACCATAGGCAGTATTCCCACCATAACCAGCAGGCATGCCATATGCACTGGCCGCATATCCAGCATTGCCATACATGGGTCCACCATACCCAAATCCATATCCATATCCACCATAGCCACCGTAGAAACCCGCATAGCTTCCAGCATAGTTTCCACCATAATTATTGTAAGTACCATAGGTGGGATACCCACCTCCACCATAGCCCCTGCCCATTTTTCCATTGTACCGACTTGCAGAATTATATGCACCATATCCAGCTGCAGCACCACCTAAGCCACCATATGACTTGGGAGCACTGCCACTGAAATCACCACCACCCCTTTTAGGTTCAGCCTTTTTTATTTCCACCTACATTTAACATTAAAGTGCCAACGTTATAAACATTTCATCCAGAAACCATACATGAAAAGATATACTAATCAATCTTTAACTTGTACCTGTTTGCCTCCAAGTTCGTGTATCTTGCCCTCAGAAAATACCTTGTCAAGAGCATCTTCATTCTCAAAAGTGACAAACCCAAATCCTCTAGACCTCCCAGTTTTATGATCTACCATAATCTGGTGCTCAACAATGCTACCATATGTAGAGAAATATTCCCCCAACTCATCTACAATGTTATACCATAATGTCAAAAAAGGAAAGAAAAAAAAATTATTGCAATCATAATAAAAATATGAAGTAGGTTCTACTATACCATCAGTCAAAGACGTTGGTATTCCACCAACAAAAATCTTCTTTCTTTTCGATATCCCCTTAAACCCCATATCCTCCCTCGGGACTGTCCTCTTTACCTCCACCTGGTATAAAGTATTTCAACACCAATCGGGTAACAGAGTCAGACAAAACTATCCAACAATCTATTCGAAGTTTTGGGAAAATTATGACATTATATTATTAGGCACTAGGACAATGAATGTTTACCACTCTGCCATCTATGACATGTTCTTCCTCCAAAACCGAATCAACAACCCCTGGATCAGCAAATGTTACAAACCCAAACCCCCTTGGCCTCCCAGAATGTTTATCAATCATTATAACAGAATCTGCTATTTCTCCATACTTGCTGAAGTAATTGGTAAAGGCCTCTGAAAGGAAAATCATCAGAAAATCGGATAAGGATAAGGGGGAGTTAATATTATTCACAATGAAACAGGTCAGGAAATAAATGAAAGTAGCTCCAATTCCAGCTCCTTTCCCTCCATAAAAGAAAGTGAAGTTTTAAGAAGGAAATTGAATTGGCAACAGGACCATAAAACGACTAAAATAATCTATCATAATTAACTAACAGCAACAAATTCTATGACGTACTTCAGCAGCAAGCCAAAAATTACGTGAGAGAGTAACTAAGTAAACAGTCTAAATAGAAACAGAAGACAGATTAATGGTGTGTTTGATTTTCTTATTCATAGAAATTAATGAAAATCATAGCAGCCAGTTGCACTCTCTCCATAGCATTTAATAGAAATTTTTAAAACGAAAACTATTTCACATGTTTTCGTCCAGAGGAAATTCTAGAAAACTCCAGATGGCCAAAAGGGCACACAAAAATACACTAGATGGCCATATCCAACAAACAAACACAACTAATCTAGTAGATGCCGGAATCTACAACATGAAATGAAACGTAAAGCAACAAGCTTTGAATTCTTGGATATCTCAAACAAATAAATCCAGTTTCATTCAGAGTAACAACGGCTTACAAAAAGATAGGCTCGATCACCAGTATGAAGAAACACAAAATGTACAATCCATGACATCAATATGACCCCAGATGTGAAACTACGTTAAACTATGTCCGTTTCCAATTTACAAGTAAAAACACGAAATCAAAAGCTTAACCAAATACCTTCAGTCGTCTCCCAAGAAACGCCTCCTACAAATAGTTTTCTACCACATAAGAAAGCAAACCCAAGTGTTACTCTCTCATTCTACCCTCAATTATATTCACAAGAATTGAAATTTCTATCAAGAAAAACTGTAACTTTAAAACTCAAAACCCAACTAACCCCGCAGCCGAATCACGATGATTGAATGAATCCCTAAACTCATTGCCTTCACTATCTACGTTATGATTCGTTTCAAAACCACGCCCCGAATCAAATTGTTGCTCTGGTGGTTGTTCAAATTCTTCATATTGTTGCTCTGGTGGTTGTTCAAATTCTTCGTTTCCATTGTAGGCGATTTGGTTGTCGTCGAAACGACTGCGTTCAGGAAAATCTTCCATTTGTTCTTAGGCCCAAATTTCCTCTCCACCTTTTTGATACCTATAGACCTGCAAAGGAATCAATTTGTAGGCGACTAAGCCTTAGCTTAGCTTGCAATTATGCCATTGGATTGGCTTAAATCCTCAAAGCAAGCAGTGCGATGAACCCTAAGATTCGAATTTGGGTCAGATACCTTATTAGCTAGGTTTTTTGTGAGAGTGTTGGAAGTTGAAATTGGATTCTGTGGCTGCAGAGAAACCCTAGCTTGAAACGGCGCCGTCGGGCGAGAACCGGGCATGAATTTAAAATTTCAATTTTGCATTTTCAGATATTTATATTGAAGCTGGGAAAGAAAAACGCAGCATATATAAAACTTCTTTATATAATACGTCGTCGTTCTGGTTTTTTGGTTTTTTTTATATAAATTTTATGGGTCTTTTCATAACCAGTAAAACATGAATACATGGGATGGGTGTGTTGAATTCGATCTCTAACCAAAAAGAAAATTTATTTACCCTTAAATTTGAATCTCTCCTCTCTGTTGGTTAAAAATAAATAAATAAAATATTCTACTTGTATTTATATTTATACTTCTAATCAAAACAAAGTCGTTTAGTTGGCAAAAGCATTTTGAGGAAAGGTTAAGAAACCATACGACAGACATGATGCTACATTTGGAAAACATAACTTGCACAACCAAAAACATGTTTTTTGCTTGTCAATCCTCTACTCTTCTTCATCATCATCTTCTTCAACAAATTCCTCTTCTTCTTCGTCTTCATCGGTTTCTTCTAGTTCTTCTTCTTCTTCCAAGTCCTCCTCACCAACAATGAAGCCTCCAAGTGTTTCATCTTCTTCACCCAAACTAGTAGTCTTCTTCTTCAGCACAGAGCTTTTACTACCACATTTTGTATCCTTCTGAGGTTTGAAACTGGCCTTCGATCTTGTAGAATATTTTGTCTTATTTACCTTTCTAAACTTTGCAACAAGCTCCTCATCAGCTTCACTCTCCCCCGTCCACTCCTCATCCTCATTTTCTTCGCCTTTTTTCCTCTTTCTCGGCGCACCCTTCCTCTCCTTCTGCTCAAATTCGTCATCATTTTCGCTTTCTTTTCTAGGTTCCTCAAGAAACCAGTTCCACTTCTTTACATCACAGATCATTTGTTTGGGATAGGGATCAAACTCATGCCCCATTACAACAAAACCAAACTCTGCATTCCAGAAAGAGTGTGACATTATCATCACAAGCATAACTGGTAATTCTGGGTACCGTAAAGTATAAAGAAGAAAATTTAACAAGAAATATGCATACACAGATACAATGCCTCAAATCGAGAAGTTAGCCGCTATGAATGAATTAAGTTACAGGCGAAAGAACTCAAAATCTGTTATACAGCATATATACAAGGTAGCAATTTTAATGTACAAATCTTTCCAACAAAAGGTAAATTGAACACAATAAAGAAGGTGCTTTCAAAATGCTGAGGGTTCAATGACCTAGGAAGTAACCTCAAATTCTTCATTACAACATTCTCAAACTTTTGATAACAGACATTTTACCAATTTCATATAGTAACACCTAAGATTCTCAAAACAGTACCAATTCACAAAATTCAAGATTTCATATTTCTTTCATTTTTACTTAATTTCTCCGCAAACAAAAAGAATCACTAAAACTGTACCTGAAAGTGATTGCAACCCATGAATTGAAGTCATTTAATCACTCTCATGAACACTAACACCTCATCTCAAATAAAGAAAAAGGAAAACAAACATAAAAAAGCCACCCAAAGATCTCAAGATAAGATTTTTCTCTTCATTTGTTCAATTTTCACAGCAAACAAACAAGACCATGAAGCAATTTAGAGCCAAACCTTTGACAGGGTCAATGCCTGAGACATCAAGACCTTCCAATTCAGACCCACTTTGCAAATCCTCAGCCAACTCACTGTCACTCTCCAAAACCCTTTTCTCTCTCTCATCCACCTCAACATTTCTCACTCTGAACCAAACGGGTCTCTTCCCAGACACGCAGAACCAATCACCGGCCGCCACCTCACCCTTCTCCGACCTCCTGAAAACCCTAACTCCCCCATCCTTTTGGCTCCGGACCCATATGGGATTCTTCCCTAGAACCTCAAATGAAACGCTGGGTTCTGTTTGGTTCGCGCTTTTGTGTTCAAATTCGAACAAAACGTGACGACGAGACACTGTACGGTCGTTGGTGCTGAACCCATTTCCTCTTCCAAACACAGCCTTATGACCCTTCTCCAGTATGAGTTTCGAATGGTCTTCTACTTCAATTTCCATTGCCATGGAGTAGGAGGAACTTTGAACCGTCGCTGCCTCTGCCTTTGTTTAGTTTGTGCCCACGTGTTAAGCACGTGAGTATTAAAGCTATTTATTTTTCTTTTTAAAGGTCATGAGCCAAATTTCATTTAAGCACATTGGTATAAAGTGTAATCGATTCTTTTGGATTAACGAAAACTCCATAACTCACGCTCTTATTTATATAAATTTCAAATGCGTACAATCATTCAAAAATGCCCAAACTTTATGTTTCATATAATTTTTTTTTTAATGTTTATATATGTTCGAGTTTATAACTCTATCTCATCTCATCATTCTTTCATCATTTATTTATCTGTTAAATATTCATGTGAAACGATATATTATTAATTTAGAAGTAGTCGGCTCATTACATTTTAATTGAAATATTCGTACTTTCTTGACGTTTGAGAGATGTAATAGGTGAAGGTATTCAAACTTGGATATCTTCCATCATTATAGAGGAGAAATATCACTATACTAAATGGTTAATGGGCGGCAAGATTGGTGTTTGGGGGCTCTCCTTTTTTAATATGAAATTTGGGCTTTCTTTCTGTTTTTTTTGCCTTTTTATGTCTCTCGTAGGTCAACCATATACAAGAAGAAGAACCAATGTTATATACATGGGCATATATAACACGACACGGAATGTTAATTGTCGTTTGCTATAACTCAGCACAAATGACATAACACGACTCCGCAATTCTCACCGTTGGATGGTGTTCGCCAGAGTACGACACCATCTCACTGAAATCTCAGAAGAGAACGGGAAAACGACTCTGGTTTCATACTTATCCTCCAAGGTTCTTTGAACCTAGACGACACCTTCATCGTCGTCGTTTTCTGGGTTTCATCGTCCTCGTCCTCGTCCAAGTCTTCCATGATCCTTTTAGCAAACCCTAGTTTTGGTACACAACTAATTTAAGGTCAGTATATTCTGTGCTTTAATTTGTATTTGTAATTTTCTTTGGTTTCCGTTTGTTTCCTGGGAAATGTTGGAAAATAAATAAAATTTTCAAAACTGCGAAGTTTCAATTTTTTTTTTCATGAAAAGGAAGAAGGTTTTGCCCTATTTTGGCTACAAAATAATTGGGTACGTCACTGGTAATCTGGGTATATTTTTCTATTATGGTTTAGATTTTCAGTTTTCTATTTTTCTTTTCAAAATTTTAGAATTCATTAAAGGCATGAGCTTGGATGCTTTGAAAGTGATACTCTGGTTGCTTTGATAAAAAAACTTGTAGCTTAAAACATTTTTTAAATGAAAGTTCTATTACATTTGGTGTCTCCAGAGGAACAAATTTATCAAAGCTTTCTTTTTTGTTTTCCAGTAAAAGGGGTTTCAATTTTCAAGCAAAGTCAACTTCAAACTTATCTATAGTTTATTTGCAATTGTATTTTATGCACACAACAGAGTTTTATTATTGGCATAATTTATGGGGCGAGAGTTTAATGTTTCCCTTTCCTGAGTTTAGGATTATTTAAGCTAGTGACTCAAATGGAGATGGAGTCGCATATAAATCCTGGACCAATTTATAAGTCTGTACTTTATGATCAAGATAATCATATCTCTTCAGCAATTTGGAATGGACAGGTTAGACAATATCTTTTCTCCTTCATCCTTTTTAGAACTTGGTTTTCCGCCCATAATTTGACTGATTATGTGTACTGATATCTCAATCAAAATGTATAGGAGCGTGGTGTTCTTAGATGTCATGAACACACTTCAATGCTCGAACAATGGAGACTCACACCTAAACAGGCTGAGTTGGTTGAGAAGGCCGGATTTAGCTACTTTAGATCAATACCAACAATTGTTCTTGACAATTCACTCATCTCGGCACTTGTTGAGAGGTGGAGGAGAGAAACAAATACATTTCATTTGCCTGTTGGAGAAATGACTGTAACTCTTGAAGATGTTGCACTTATACTTGGGCTACCAATTGATGGAAATCCTGTTATAGGTGTACCAGTGAAGACGCCTCACTCAGTATGTGAAGACTTACTCGGGAAAGCACCGAAGGACCTAAATGGAGGAATGTTGAAGCTAAATTGGTTGAGAGAGTGCTTTTCTAGATGTCCTGATGATGCACCAGTTGAAGAGATTGAGCGCCATACACGTGCTTACCTCCTATATCTTGTGGGTTGCACAATATTTTCCACAACTACTGGGAATAAAGTATCTGTTACATTTCTTCCATTGTTTGAAAAGTTTGATGAAGCTGGAAAATATGCATGGGGTGCAGCAGCATTGGCGTTCCTCTATAGAGCTCTTGGTAATGCCTCCCTTAAATCTCAAGGCACAATCAGTGGCTCTTTGACACTACTGCAGGTAACATTAGCATGCTGTTTCTGTTTAGTATTTATTTGGGTCTGGTGGGGCGGTGGAGCTATTGGCATCTCTCTCTGCGTGAATGACTTCCCAATAATGCATTGACTCGTGTTAGTTGTTATTCTTTGTAGTGTTGGAGTTATTATCACCTGAATATTGGCCAACCAAAGTTCAATGAAGAGCCAAACCATAGTTATTTTCCATTTGCTCTTAGGTGGAAAGGAAGATCAACGGGATCAAGATCAAAAACCAACATTGTTGCCTACCGCAAGGCCTTGGATTCACTTCAACCTTCTGATGTAAGTCCAAATACATGTTTCTAGGTTTATATAATTTTGCTTGGATGATGATGAGAACAATTGGTATGGTGTTGACATTCAGGTTAAGTGGTTTCCATACAAAGATTTTGATTACACAGTTATACCCGAAGGTATAAAAAATAAGATGATTTTACGGACTTCAAAAACTATGTTGATATGCTTTGGCAAGGCAGAAAGACACCTCCCTGATCGTTGTCTTAGACAGTTTGGCATGCCTCAACCTATCCCAGAGGATGTCCAGATATGGGAGAGGAAGATTCCTGCAGTTGATCAGGGGGTAGACTTGTCAAAGGATATGGAGTCAGGGGGCAAAGGGAAAATGCGCTCAGAGATTAGGGAATGGTTGGAGCGTCGACTCCATATTCTGGAAGGTGAGGAAGGTGTTGATGAAAGCACGTACACGGAGTGGTATGAGAATATTACCCGTAAATTTGTGGGAAGGCCTGAATCTTTAGAATCTGAGTTTCAGAGAATAGTAAGTTTATGCTTTTTTTTTCTTCAAAGTCAATAACGCTTAATAATAGTTAAAATTGTACTTAGTTATGTTTCATTTTTCTTTATCTTACAGGCTGCTGCTATGAGAGAAATTGCAAACATAGCTGATTCATTGTTAGTAGAACAGATGGAATTCCAAGATAGGAAGTTGCTTGATGAAATCAAGAGCACAGTGCATGTCTGTTTGACAGACGTTGTTGGGAATTCCAAAAATGGTAGGTGTAAGAATGCTGTCAAACGTAAGCGGGAGGGAGGATAATCCAGCTGGTAACTATGACTAAAGTAAGCGATGGAGCTCCTTACCAAGGATTTCAGGGCATGTTGGAAGTATTTGTTTTGTAGTCTCATGGTGCAGCAGCTCGGGGTAGTCTGATGAAATATGCACTTTGGAATCTCTGTGACAAATGCATTTAGCTGTAAAGAAATGCATTCTTTAGTGCAAGGTAAATGGACAATTATTTTATTGACAGAAGTGTCAATCATAGTTTGTAAGGATTGTTCAATTATATGAATGAAACATTAGAAAATTTGCGATTGGCAATTTCTGATATTTTGCCAGATAATTGTTACTTTTCTTTTTTCATTCAAAGTCCATGAGATTTGAACAACTCAGTACCTCCTCCAACAAGTGGAGGCTGTTTGAATATGTAGTGCTAAATGCTTATTTGAAAGAAAGGAAACGATAGAAAATCTTCCATGAGTTGAGAGTTGTGTATAGAAATTATGAGAATAATGAAGACAAGACCCAAAAGGAATACAATAGTAAGAATTGTCGAAAATCATGAGATTATTGGGCTTTAAAGTGCCTTGCGGACACACTGTTTTCTACAAGTTGTGTACAAAGGACCTGCAGTCCGTTTTATGTGCACCATTACAAAGAAAAAGAAAAATGGATTTCGGAGCAATCTCACTGTTCCTCACACTGCATGCTAAACGTTTTGGACAATCAAGCCACCATTCATTCAAACAAGTTTTGTTGTTGCAGGCGACTTCAAGAGGCATTGTCCCAATAGCACGCACTGTGAAGGATTTACTACTCGATATTTCAAGCTCTTCATGAGAAGCGATGATTCGAGCAACTGCTGGCATACCTTAACCATATGAACAGTAGTGGTCACTTGCTGGCTTACTACCTGAATAAGTAGAAGGCAAACTCCAATCCCTACCCACCTTCCACAGACTCCAGTAGCTTTTCTTGATTAAACAAACGTTGGCTGTTGAACTAAGTGCACCTTTTGGGCATCATCGATATGCCCACACAAGAGAAACACCATCTTTTTCAGTTATAGCTCACTTTTTACTGTATCATTTAGCTCATCCGGCTATTAGAAGAAGATATACATTCGAACCGCAAAGTCTTGCTTGATCTCAGCCCTGAAAAAAGTGCTTGTGGTAATTGTATGATGGATAGCCAGGACTTGTTTGGGGAAACTCATTGCAAAAGTTAAGACCTGTTGCCACCCAATCATGTACATCCATACCTTGCATCTGTGCATTTCTCTTTTTGGAAAGAAATAAGATGAATACAAGCTATTGCCCAGTCACCCAGCCAGCATTAACAATGATTGTTATCTTTAGTAATTCATAAGAAGTAGTGTCTACTCCTCAGGCTTCAAGTTGACCTCCTGCGGTGTCCCCATTTGGTGCCGAGCTCTCTTTTGGATGGCTGACTCATGGACCCGATCCTCAACCTCCTGCTTAATACAATCATGTTAATTTCAAGTGAAAGAAGTACGAAGGAACAAATGAACCTGACTCACCCGTGTTGAAAGCATATGCTTCAGACCAGCAATAAGCTCCAAGAAATACTTGTAAGCAGCCTGGTGAGGCTCCTGCATGAAAACCTTGATTTTAGACCTCTATTAATAAAGATGGATTGCAACCTGAATAATCCATCACCTGTAAGTCTGAAGGCAGAGGCAATCCTTCCACGACAGGAGCCTTTGGAACTTGGACAAGTTGGGTTCCACCTGCATCATCTGCTAACATAACACTCCAAGAAGGGGGATTGGAAATGCCCAAAGCCTTGAAGTTAACCTCAGAACTAATCCCAGGTGGAAAAGATGTTTGAGACAAAGAAGTGGCACCAGTTGCAGACTGCAGATACAACAGAAAAATAGAAACCTTAATATCAAAATCCCACTCGGCCACATGAACACATCATATTTGATATCATTACAAAACTGAGTGTGATGGATGTTGTATTGTAAACCAAGGGGGAAGCCTTGTGCATGTGAATCCAATTTGGTGCGGCTCAACTATTTCAATCCCACGCCATCATTTTTTATTAAAATACAAGGATCTGGAAGCTAAAACCAACTTACCATTAATCCGAAGTCTGGTTCACCAACAACTACCAAATCTTTGTCAGCAGCATCAACAACACAAGGATCTACCTGTTAACAAATTGTCTCGAATTAAGGAGATGTATTCGCACAGAAGCAATATACACAAAAGTAAGGAAAATTTTGGCTTTTGCAAACGTTTCTTGGTCTTCACTCAAACTTGTGTTGAATGCACATGTTCTAAGCAAGCATGGTGAACCACTTTGCAAAAGGGCCAAGTCAAGCCTCTTAATTCTCAAGTGACATAAATGTCTTTGATAAAGAACTTCACTTCTAAGAGTCCACATGCATTATAATATTACAAATAAAACAATATGTGAATTTTCCTTTTCTCCCTGACAAAATAAAGAAAACCGTCCTGGAATAATACGTTTAAAATGGTTTTGATCTGTACCTTCGTCCTTCCTATAGCCTTCAATGAGTAGAATGAAGGAAATTCCAAATTAGGAGGCTCCAATAAAGCATAGACTCCTTCATTGTTATACCTCTTTTCATCCAACTGCACATTAGACAATCCAATTACTTAGGTCTACAACTCCTTCAGTTACTTGAAAATGAAAAAATGCTAGTTTAATGGCCAGGGAAACAAAAAGAAATTAGGTTTAATCAGTAAACTAAAACATAATTGAAACTTGATCATTGGAATGAAGCTCAAAATAAAGAAAAAGATGGACTGAGGAACCCTAACCTGTGGGTAATCTGAAGCACTAAACAGAGTGTACAGTTTTCCTGACTCTCCAACATGATCTAAACTGTACCCACTTAGCATGTCACCAAATTCATCTTGATCTGCCCTTACATCTGGGCCTTCATGTGATCTTATGATCAACTATAACAACAAAGAAAAGATATCAATCTTACAATGACAACTCATGAAAGGAGCAAGTCATATTTTCCCAAAAATGCGGCAAAGGTTTGAAACCTAACTGAAACATTTTGTGCACAGCTGCAGACACTATTGCCAAAAAACCAAAAAAGAAAAATTCAAAAGAGGTTCTAAGTAATTTTGAGTAATAATGACTTGCTTGCATGTATGTTACAATGTATGCATAATAGTACCTACCTAATAAAGAGAAATTAAACAGAGTCTAATCAATGTTGAGTAATAATGACTTGCTTGCGAGTTACAATGTATGCATAGTACCTACCTGATGATTGCTCAACATGCACAAGTTATTTGTCTTGATAAATTCAACGAACTGATCATAACAACCAGAAAATAAGCATACAACAAGAATGTCTCAATGCTACAGGGTGTAATTTTGTTAAAGAACTTGGTTCTATGATATGCCATTAAGATTCTAATATCCAACTAGGTGAATACATGGCATCACAATTTCAAATTATGATGACAGTGAGAAATACCAATCGCGGACAGAGACGTTTGTTCAAAATATATCAGCTGGAGTAAAGTGCAATATTCATAATATTACCTTTAAGTTGGACTGCTTTAGAAAATCCTCAGTGCATTCAGGACCCCACCAAAGACCCCGTTCTCGAAATGATTTTTCAACTAGACCATCCTCCTTTGATGGATCTGACCATAACACATCAGTCAGTATTATATTTGGACCTTCATCTGGAGCATCTATAAGAGATCTTTGAACCTTAGATAAATCTTCTAAAGAACCTAGTTCCAGCCGTTCTTCCCTCTTTCTTTTAGACCTTCTCAAAGAGGTAGCACGCATGCTCCGAAAAAGACCTCCATGAGTGGTATATACACAATTGGCTACGATCGAAGCCAGAGGGAGTTCCTTAAAGCAGTCAAGGCATTTATTGTAGACATATTCACCTTGATTACCAAATTTGGTCTCAACCTCCACCTCAAACCCCAAAACGGATGTGCAATATTTAGACTCGTGGTTCCCACGAAGTAGATATACTCTACAAGGCATCAAGACCTATAAAAATAAAATAAAGTAAAAAACAAACAGAGAAAGAAATCATATTAAAGTCCCAAGAGTAAGTGCACCAAAATGCTACACAATCCAAATCAACATACAATGCAACTCGCTTGAGGACCATATAACCAAAAACACAAAAATAAAATAAAATAAAAGCATTAGCATGCGACTTGGCCAGATGCGTGAACATATAAAAGGTCATGTATAAATTCTTCTAAGTTTCTTTATCAGGTCAAGTCAGAGATTAACAAGAAGCCGTAAAGGGAACCAGTAGATTACAATTAGCACTATCTTCATGTTACCTTCCAAGCCAGCAAGACCAGAAACACATCCAAGCCCCGTGATCCTCTATCAACATAATTTCCATTAAAAACATAAAATTGCTTGTCAGAGGGAAAACCAGCATGTTCAAAGAGACTGAGTAAATCACGGAACTGTCCACGAATGTCACCAACTACAACAACTCTTGAATCCTCTCCATGGCAATCCACTGCCACACAATTCGGCTCCTTGCAGAGGATACTTGTGGCAGTATCAATCAATTTATCCACAACAGAAATTGACAGAACAGATTGAAAATCCACTGGTGACTGCTCAAGAGCAGACATCATTCCCTGAACCCACTCTAAGGTTAACCTGTCGTCCAAAGGCCAGGAAAGAGACTGCTGAAAGGTTGAGGACGACAATGATTTCTGCACCTCACCTTGACAATCTTCACTCTCAAACTCATCAGCTACTACCACGAGGCAGTCATCTTCAAACATCAAACCTTCTACCCTGCCAAGCTGCTCCTCATGGCCAGTATCCATTGTCGCCTCAAAAACACTTCCTCCCAACTCATTCCAACCATCTTCATTCTTGGAAACCGCTTCCATCTCTGCATACTTATCCTCAACCATCGTCCTCTCAGCACCTAGCCCTCCAATCTGGACATGCCCATTGGACGTGTGCGTTACCCCATAAACAGGGCTTTCCATCAGCTCAGGCTGACCATCTTCATTTCTTAACTCAGCTTCTACCCCTCCACTCCACACATCCTTGTCACTTGTATCATCATCATCAGCCCCATCACCCTGTAACAATCATCAAATAAACCAACCAACCAAAAATATGAACAACAACGTGGACCAACAAATCGCAAAATACAAACTTGACATGGTAGCTCATAAACATACATACCAGTTCACTAGGTTCACAACCCAGCATGGTTACAACTCTGGGACGTTTACTCACAATCCCCATTGCAATCTCCTTCATCCTCAACACCTTTTCCACCTCTTCCTCACCCAACCCATCACACGAAAGCCTTCCCAAAATGTTCACCACGTCCCTACACGAATCCACCTGCACCCACCACACACCGAAACCAATCAATCAAACGACAAACAACATAAACCCAAAAGAACCCACAAAACCATCGCTTACCATCTTCTCAATACTGGAAGACAAGGCCTTTTTTACGTCACCGGCGGTCACCTTCTCAACTCGATTGTTCACAACTCCGCGTGCGATTTCCCTCATCATCACCAGTGAATGCACTTGCTCGTCGTTTAGGTTCTCAAAACACATTGCGTTTATGCTCTCCATGATCTTCTTGCAGTCGCTTTTCATTCTCTCTTTTCGACGGTCCATGTCTGCAACACCAAACATACATACAGCATTAGCTTGACAATCAAAATTATCAAAGCATACACTGATTTTATTTGACTAAAATGGCATCAGCACAGCTTCTAACCTTCGCCGGGCATATTCGAATTCGAAATTCAGAGACTTTGTGATGGGATTTTGGTGAAGAGCTTAGTCTGGGAAATTGGTAAAATGCAGAGAGAGGCCAGAGCGAGTTCTTTGTTCACTGAATCGAAAACGACTTTTGCCCTAAATCGTTTCGATGACTTTACTTTTAGGCAAGTAAGACAGACGACACAATTTTCCTGTCGTATATTGACGCCCCAAGGCCCAAGGCCCAAAAACCAACACAAACTACCCAAGGATGGATCTAAGCCCAGAATCAGTTGTGGTGTGTGGTGTCCCTATTTTATTTCTGTGATTATTAAATTATTAATTTTTGTTGTTGAATTTTTTGGTGTTTCATAGTTGTAACCTGTTTAATAGATAACATGTTTTGTGATTATATCCTAAAATTGAAACTTCCTTGTAATCAAGCTTTGTTATCTTATTTTATTTATTTAGGAAATGTAGAAAGCGAGAGTCAAACTCTAAGCGCCTTTTTTTCCAGAGCAAATTCCTTCAGTCTATGATTTATGTATTTTGGATGTGTGTTTTTATCTCGATAAATGTTTTAGGCTTTTTCTTTGGAATGTGAGCACAAATTTCCATGACTCAACTATCACCCCTACTAGAACATGAGTGAGATGTTTAGGTATAGCACCATGTTAAAGCAATGGGCATGAGAAGAGAAGGGAGGAGCTTATAAGCTGGATTGGTTCTTTTGTGCTTAAACTACTGTGGAAGTAAAGCCCTCCTGAAATATACCTTCCCTATTGCGTTGGCTGTGCTAGCTTCCTCCTGCAAACTTATAAGTGCTTCAGAAGAAGCAATAGCAAACTCATGTATAACTCCTGGTAAAAAGATTGAAAAGATAGCTACCAGTAAGCTCACATATATATTGGTCACTGCATTTGTCTAATTTGTGCACTGGGACACCAAATGTCTATGTATTTTCATGAAGTGCTCTTTTTCACTATGTTAACACAAAAATTTTGGGGAGGAAACTGTAATAGACTGATTCATATGAACTTTATGTTGATAGTATTATCCCGCGTCGGAAATACAAGTTTTACTTAAGTGGTTTAAATGATATTTGATTTCTTTACTTATTGTCAATTAATTTTGAATTGGACGCTCGCATACCATATATAAATTATTTGCAATAGATCTACTATTATATGGGTCCCACCATTCTTTTGTTTTCACAAAATTAATCTGGATGGATGAATCATTGGCCTGGTATTTTCATATCATAGCAGATGGATGTAACCAAACATATATGCAATATTTACAGGCAAAAACTATATATTCAGTCTGTTTTGTGAAAAACTGCTAGGCTGCAGCAGGATTTGTCACTTTACTTGGGACAGTTCATAGTTCCAAATACAACCTACCACTATGTGCAGCTTCAAACAACCTTTGTTAGTCTGATTGGGGCCCTTTCAATGAAAGTCCTTTACCACTGACATTTTAACTGGACAAAGCTTCAACACCATGGCAGATTGCCCCCATTTTTCCATGGCATTTTACTGTTTCAATAATATCAGCATCTATGCATTTGGTTCATGTGCAAATCAGAAGCTAACTATACGGTGGATGCCTAGTTCAATTTGGGCACACAGAATCCAAAGACAATGGCTTCAACAACATAATTATCCTTTTGTTGTACTGAATATATATATATATATATATATATATATATGTACTTAGTTGTAGCCTCCATAGAGAGTTTCTTGTGCAGACATCAAAGTATATATGCTGCCAAGGGAACATGTGCCCACTAGAATCCAGGAAATTTCAAATTTGTATGGACCATATGCAAAAGATCATGATAAGTCCTCATTATTAGTTTAGGGGTGATGTAGTACTCTCCAAAGTTTCTCTCTCACTCATCCTAAAGATTGGTCCTAACCATTTGTCTTTCATCAATTTTTAATAAAAGGGAAAACTACCTCTACATTTATTAGAGAAAAAACATCTCAACAACCAATAATAGATGATGATGGGCACTTTATATTTGAAATAAGATCATCAATTAATGTACTCACATAAAAGTTAGAATTTTGTAAATAGAATTAACCAACGGTCAATCGTCTATGCGCACATGAGTGATTTTTAACTGTGCATCAATTTCTAAGAGTTATATTTGATCAATATTCAACATTCACGCGTGAATATGTCTAGAATCTTGATAAGAGTCAATAAAGTCATGTTTATGATCAACAACTGTCAACCCAGCTAACCTTTTGCAACCTATATCTTTTGACACAACAAAAATGGTACCAAGTGTGATCATATCTTTGAAGCTATGCTTTGGTTTATATAAGGTTGAATATATGGGGCTGTGGGAGTGGGAGAGAGAGCATCTCAACTGCATAAGAACGTGGCATGCGCACACTTTAAGCTCCAAACTGGGTCCACACGTACCTAAATCAAATTATGTGCAAGGAATCTATGGCTGGACGAACTAATTAAAATCCCATATTATAATTATTTTTGCATTTTCAAATCAAATCATGCATAATGGTGATGTTCCTCCATGCACAACTGGCATTTGTGCTCGAAGATTCTATGGTTGTGTAAAGTTGTAGCAACAAAGCAATCCCCTAGGAATACAATACCCTCCTAATCTTGCTTTGAAAATGCTGAAAATAATTATGGTTATCATGACATGACATCATAGAGAATTTCATATTTCAGAAATATATATGTAACCCCGACCCTTCTATTGAGAGTGCAAAATGTGTGATTTTGTGTAGGTTTTGAATACTCGTAATGAAAAAGATCTTGTCATTTTGAAATGCACTTGCAAGATGTGTCATTTCCAAATGCCAAAACATTGCACTCTATCTATTCCTTCCTCTAATTTATTACCACTTCAGTCTTTGCAATTATCTGTACCATTAACACCAAACCCTATAAAGATTAGAGATTAGAAGGAAAAACAGAAGCTAATAAAAATCCCCCTCAAAATGGTTTTTGTTTTTTGTTTTGTTTTGTATACAAGCGATATTCTAACCTACAACTCACACACGCGCATTATAAAGGTGTTATGGGAGTTTAAACTTGAAACCACATGTCTTCAAGCCAGTACCCTTTTCACCGAATTAGACTTCGTATTTGTGATGTATTAAACCATCCCTTTTTTCACTTCTTTAAAATTTAATTTTTGCTCTCTCTTCCTTTCTCTCTTCTTTTCTCCTTTGGCCTTTGTAATATGAGTAACGCTATAGGCACCAACTTGTTTACCAACTTTTGGATACCAACACATGTGGCACATGACATGGCAACCTATGTCATCTGCCACCTCATTTATTTTAATTACATAATTTATTATATAAATAAAAGAATTTCTTTTTCTTTTTCTTTTTCTTTTTCTTTTTTCTTTTTTCTTTTTTCGGTGTGAAATTCTTTTAATTATATAACAAATTATGTAATTAAAATAAATGAAGTGGCAGATGACATAGGTTGCCATGTCATGTGCCACATGTGTTTGTATTCAAAAGTTGGTAAACAAGTTGGTGCCCGTAGCGTTATTGTTGTAATATATACAAAGTTATCCTCAAACTTGAAAACCTGAGGAACACAGGACAATATTGAATTAGGATCAGGGAGGTTTTGGACAACACTGAAACAGACACGATGTAGTAGATCTAGGCAGGTGGGCAAACGAGAATTCGTTTCAATCTTCTCTGTCGTTTAACTATTTATCCTTTCTTCTTCTTCTTCTTCTTCTTCTTCTTCTTCTTACATTTTCTATTGGTTTCTGGTTCTAATTTATTAGCCTTGAAATCGATCACTGAGTTGGATACATGTTCTTTTCATTTGTCCATCAACATATTATATAGACGTAATCATTATTAATGAATGCTTGGATTGATAAGTTTAATTTAAAACATAAGCTATATGAGATTTGACTTCAATATTACAAGCCATCAACATCTAAGCTACCATTTTTTATTTTATTTTTATTGGAATGTATCTTGACATTGATCCAAGGCCGGCCTTCCTATTGCTCAAATAAATTATTACTTGTTTTATTAACAAATTCATATGTAAATTTCATTGAATATGAAATATTAATGTTTTCAAACTCTCAATAAACAATTTGTCACCAAGAAATCAAATTCAAATCCAAATCTTGTCTTCTAAAACTAACAAACCACACCCAACATTAGAGTATTTTAATAGGAATATGAATATTTTTATATTATAAATTCATAGTCCTTGCTTAGAATTCTACACATTGGTTGGATAAAAAAACTTGTCTTATTTCAAATTTCCCCTTACAAGTTACATCTACCATGTAATGTGGTGGTGACCTTTGTCTCACCTGCCCTATTAGATTCTTACCAATTTATCAAAAAGGAAACTTTACCCACAAATCAAAACTCACCCTTTAATTTTGCCACATTACAAGCAAAAAGTTCATTGATTGAGTGATTTGAGAAAAAAGAAAGAAAAAAAAAAAGTAAAAAAGAAAGAAACTTTGAAGACTTGCAAGTTGCAGCTAAAAAACCAGTCCCATTACATAACTCACTGTTCTTCTTCCCCCCATAACTAAACTATAATCATGGCAATTTAAGACAAGTAAGCAAAAGTTCCTTAACCCCCTTCCTTCCCTCATCTATCTCTCTCTCTCTCTCTCCCTCTAAAAATAACTCCTTTTGAACCGGTCCATCTATATCATCCATCTCTCTTTTCAATCTCAGCTCTTTATTACCACCCCACTTTTCCTCTCCCACTCTCTCTCTAGGGTTTTGATTTTGATTCCTGTACACAGACCCAGAACCCAGAACCCAAATCATCAATCTTTCAATCAATTTATCTCTGATAAGTGTTATGACTTCAACATCTGTGAAACCCAACTTGTTGCCTCCGGGCTTGGTCTCCAATCTACAAGATGTGTTGAGCAAAAGGGCTGGTGGTGAAGGAGACAAAACTGCTGAATCTACTGACCCTCCTTCTACTTCTGAAGCTGCTGATACTGTAGAGGACCCTAATGACAGTTCCAAGCCCATTGTTTTGGTCACCAATGGTGATGGGATTGAGTCCCCTGGCCTCACTTACCTCGTTGAAGCTCTGGTCCACCAAGGCCTTTACAATGTCCATGTCTGCGCTCCTCAATCGTGGGTTCTCTGTAAATTTTGGTTCTTTTCTTTGTTTCTCTGTGTTCTGTGCTATTTTTCTAATATGGGTATGTGGGGGTCTCTCAAGTTATTGATTGTTTAGTGCATTTTGGTGTTCCCCGCCTTAGTTTTCTCATGTGGGTAGATAGGTTTTCTTCGATTATTGATGGTTTTTCCATTTTGTTGTTGTTTCCCTTAGTTTTTTCATCTGGGGATGTGGGATTCCTTCATTTGTAGAATTGGTAATGTATAATATTTTTCTTTAATTTGCAAAAGTGGTTGCTTGCTTTAGGGACAAATCTCTGTCAGGTCATTCTGTGACCCTCCGGGAAACGGTTTCTGTGAGTTCTGCTGAGATAAAGGGTGCCACAGCTTATGAAGTTTCAGGTATGACTATGTTTCTGCATTCGTTTCCCTATTTTCTTGTCTTTTTTTCCGAGTTGTTGCAATTGCAGTTTCCTGATTTAGCATGTGGAATGGATGAACTTTTATTTTTATTTTTTGGTGGAATTGAGGTGTCATTTGTTGCATATCGATTCTTTTTTTGGTTAGAGCTTATAAATTTTGGTACTTGTGACGTGGTTTCTATCATTACGTAGTTTCAATGTGCAAGAAATGATTGTGCCCGGGGCAGCATTTAGCATTTAGCAATTCTATTCATTGCTTTTATTTCATGTTACTTAAAATGACATGCTACAAATATATGCCTGCAGAGTTTTGATTTGTTTTTTCTTTCTGCTTTTGCATTTTGGTTGTGGACACTGATAGTAATAGGTTTTGTGACGTTCTTTTACTCAGGGACTCCCGTGGATTGTGTTTCATTAGCATTATCTGGGGCTCTGTTTTCTTGGTCAAAGCCTTTGCTGGTTAGCATTAACATGCCATTTTTGAGACACATAGAGATCCTGTGTTCAGCATTTTACTGAGATTTCTAAGTGCAATCTGGTTTCAGGTAATCAGTGGAATCAACCGGGGATCAAGCTGCGGTCATCATATGTAAGTTGTAGTTTATATGCCTCTATATTATTCCTGATGTCTTTGATTCTGGTATTCAATATGTCAAGTTTCTTTTGGTACATGATTTTTTTGTAGTGATATCTTTTTCTTCTTCTGACTCTGTTATCTTTTCTCCTCCTGCTAACAACGTATATCTTGTATTTGGATTCTAATGTTTGTTTCAAATGTTAACTTTTACCAGGTTGTACTCGGGTGTTGTTGCTGGAGCCAGGGAAGCATTAATAAGTGGAATACCATCTTTGTCAATATCACTAAATTGGTGACTTTACAAACCCTGCAATTTGATTCTCAGTTTCTTATTGCATGCTAATGTCTATACGTTAATCTTTGGTGTTATAATCTATTGTAGGAGGAAGGATGAAAGTCAAGAAAATGATTTCAAAGATGCAGTTGCTGTCTGTTTACCTTTGATAAATGCAGCTATCAGGGATATTGAAAAGGGAATTTTCCCCAACAGTTGCTTCCTCAATATAGAAATTCCATCATCTCCTTTATCAAACAAGGTTTGTGTTTTTGAACCATTATTATATCATTTGTTTATGAAAATGGTCACTGATGGTCTCAAGTACTCTAGGAATTTTCATTAAGTAACACAATACTTTCAGCTTAAATGGTGTGCTCTTATATAGTTTAGTTTATTTATCGGGTGATACACAAGTAGATTGCAATTGGCAAAACCTTCAATGGAACTAATGTAAAGCTGTGATTTTGAGGAAACTCAACTGTTTTGCTTGGCCTCTTTCTAGTTATTTTGGTGTAACTGTCCATGTGTTGATTGTCTTCCAGTTCCGCACTACTTTGACATTGATTTTTATTACCACTTAACTTAAATAATGTTGCAATTCCATGTGTAGCAATCTTTACATTATTGAAATCTACTCAAAACTCCTAAAGCTCTTTAAGAAGTGCTTTCTGTGTTTCTTCAATTTTTTTATGTTCACTAAATATATTCTTATTTGATTGAGGTATGTGTGTGAAAGAAATGCAGATATTTGACTAGTTTGTGTTGCATCAGATCTTAGTTACTTATATTCTGTTTGTGTTCTAACTCCTAATTGAACAGTATAAAACTATAAGCAAACCTGAAGGAGAAGGGACATTGTTGTCCCATTCCAGGACATTGTAGTTGGATTACCTTAACATTGCACCTAACGAGAGGCAATGAGCTCCCTCTCTTTTGTTGTTCAAAGTACTTCTGTTTTAATTTTTTAACCACTTACTGTGGCCTTTAATATGAGGTCATGATTTCGACATCTTTTGGATGTCCTTTGTATGTTATCTCCTACTTATGTACAGTATTTTCTTCTACTTGATAGGGTTTTAAGTTGACCAAGCAAAGCATGTGGAGATCAACTCCTAGCTGGCAAGCCATTTCAGCTAGTCGGTATCCTGCTGGGCATTTCATGAACAGTCAACAAAGCCTTGGAATTCAGCTTGCTCAGCTTGGTCGGGATGCTTCTGCTGCCGTAAGTAGCTAGCTCTACTAAAGCGACAGCTTTTTTTTGTTTTTATGTTAAAATTTTCTGATTAATGTTTTCTGAATAGAGGGATTACTCTCCCTACTTTGGTTTTCATTCTTGGATTTTTGTATCCCTTTTCTTTTCATCAGGGTGCAGCTCGTCGCGTGACGACACAGAGGAAGAACGTGGAGATTGAATCAACTGGAGCTGCAGGAAAATCTGACTTTGAACGGGTGAAAAAATACTTCCGACTAGAGGTAAACAATTTTCTGGCACCTAAGCATATCTGAGGGATAATAAGGGTCTGAAAAGGAAAATTTGAATCTATAGTTCATTAGGCTTTCTTATAATTTTCAACCACAGAAGTGGTCTTTTTTCCATTTGTTTAAACTTCTCTGTGGAAGCAGGTGGCATTCGCTTCCTCTTGGAAACCTCTGAAATGAAATTAATTTAAAGTAGTTATACCACGGGAGCCTATTAACATTGTAAAGTGGCTGGTTTAGGATAGCATAAATTTATTTTCCCCAAGTTGCTTCTAGCACTTACGATTAGAATTTTACCTTTTGCTATAAATAAAACTGTTGATACTATAACTCCAGGTTCTTATCTGTTTGATTTAGGTTAATCTTAATTTGTGTACTCTTTTCTGTTCCCATGTACTGATATTTTTACTACTTCCATTTATAAAATAACTAATCCAACTGGATTTATATTTATCTATGCAGTTTGTGGATAAGGAGGAGGAAGATACGGATGAGGATCTGGATTTCAGAGCACTTGAAAGTGGATTTGTAAGTTCAAAGCGCCATTTCTCCTCTCTATGTTTAAGTCTGGAGGAATTAAATTGTTTAAGTTTACTTTCTGATGAAGTTCAATCTGATGATTTCTGGTCCTCTTTTGACCCCACTTGTTATTGTAAGATGATCCTGTCATAAATCGGCTTGCATCTTATATTTGTTGTCAAGAAATAATAGAAAGTGCCGTAGGAGGGAGCTCCATGCCATTAAATGGTTTCAGTACAGGTCCCTATTTATGGTTGAATGCTCATTGTCTTTTGTGTAAGTTGAAGCCCTACCTATTGTTGTAGGGTATTTACTAAAGATTTGAAATAGGTAGTCTTTGAAGACCCAACTATCGAACTCTTTTAGATGATAGGTATAATAGATGAATGTCAATGTTTGTCTTAGAAAGAAACATATTTTATTTGTTCACAAGGTGGCTGACCCTTTCTTCTAATTTGAACCAACAGGTCTCGGTAACGCCTCTCTCTCTTTCACCACATCTTGAGTCAGAAACTCAAACAGCTGCCTCCAATTGGATCTCTTCTGCCCTTGAAGAGCAATAAGCCGTTCTCAGTTCCAACATGATTTTGTGTACATCTGGAGTTCCGATACCTCTTATTTTATTTTTTATTTTTATTTTTTGGGTCTGCAGTTCTGATATTTATTCACCTATTTAACAGTTGATCATGATTTCTAGTGTCCTTTTCTATAATTTAATTTCTGTAGCCTCCACGTTGATAGTTTCGGTTTATTTCATCATGGAGCAAATGCTTCTTGTAATCCTATGGCATGTTTTTGAAATGCCAGTTTGTCTTCATTTTTTTCTTCTATGCACCAGCATTAACACTGCAGGTTGTATTGTAATTGGATGTGGTTATACTCTTTACTTTGTTATAGGATGACTACTTGTTGGGTTGTGTTTGGTAGAAAGTTTTTATCCTTTCCTGTTGTACTGTCTGCAAACATACCACAGAAAGGAAAGTGAAAGGAAAATAATTTTTTTTATAAAAAAAATCCCATAATGAGTACGCTGTTTAGGAGAAATTATTGTATGATACTGGAGGGAGTACGACCACACGTGGTATGAGTAAGGTGGAAAATGCATCTCCAACTAGTAATTACTTTACACAAGAAGATAAGAAAATCAGTTATGAGTAGTGTCTTGTTGCTTCTTCTGATGTTTTTGAGAAAGTGGAATGACAAACTAAAGGAGAAGGAGGTCACAAAACCAAGCCAAACGTTAAAACTTTCTTGAGCGTAACTGGACATAAAAGAACAACAGAGAAACCAATGTAGAAGTGCATCTTCTAACGAAGACATTACTTTCGGGAAATCAAATCAGGTAAACATAATTAACATTCTTTCTAAGTCGTCCCTTTCTACTCCCTGAGCAAGACTAAACTTTCGACATAAGTATGCGCATTATAGTTGTTATAGCAATCCACCGCCAACTTAATTCCAGTTTCTGTAACCTGCTTAGTTTCAAGATTATAAGAATACAAATACCTCCCACGAGGATATCCCCCGAGGAGTTCGTTGGTCATTCTAATGGCCAAAGGGTAAAAAGCTCCACTTTCCAGGAAGGTAAACAGTCAGCAACTTCTTGAAAGACTTTTCTTGGAGAACCCACATGTCAATGTAGTCATTACTAGCTCTGAAATCTAGATTGGACAGCAACAGGCAAATTGATCCATTGTACTCCGAAATTAATACCTGGCAATAATATGGCATCGGTTCAACAGCATCTGGTAGCAGAAGCTCTTCAAACACCTCACTGTCTCGGTATCGAAAGACAATAAACAATGAGTAGCATCCTTTCCCCTGAGCATAATCCAATATGCTACTCCATTAAAAAATGCACATTGATCAGAGTGCAACACCAGGGTCTTTATGGAAGCAGGAATTGCATCAATCCTCTTCCAAGAGTTTGTGCTCAAACTATAAACCTCCACTTCAATGCAGTTCCCCACAAAAAATGCGAGCAACCTTACCTCCTTGTAGTCGTTAAGCCCGGGGTGGAACCCGAATGCAACAGCAGTGGCATATTCAGGCCAGGGGAAGCACAGAATGCTGGTGGGAGGAAGGACCACATGTTTCTGAATTGATAGGTTGCATAGGTATATAGCAGTATCCAAATTCCCCAGTTCATATGAAAGACAAACTAAGCCATTACTTGAACCATGTATATCAATTTTGGGCCCTGTTAAGGGATGCTTAATCTTCAAGCACTGCTCAAATGTTTCATTACAGAAAAGGGTGTAGCAAATTTTGGGTTCGCATCTACTTTCGTGGAGGACAATTATAAAAGCATGAGCATTGTTTGTGACATTCCTATTAAGATGCATTCCAATAAACCTCGAGCTTCGAATCAAAGAACTCCATAACTTGCATACACAAATAAACCGAATAAGAGATTTTACCGGTAGTCTTGATAATACGTTGATCAAGATTTCTGAGTTACTCATCCTGATTAAATAGATCAAAATGAGAGAGGTTAGAAAGGATGTTTGCTCCTACAAAATTATATTGTTCTGTTTCAAGCGTTAAGCTTAAATTCAAAAAACCACTTTGAGGACAACACACACACAAAGATGATTACGTCACAATAAGACTGCATGAGTGAGTGCATATTTATAGCATTGGCGAGTTGATATTTAGTTCGGATTTTGGTTCCTTATTTATTTAGGATTTTAGTTACTTAGTCGTATTGTAATTGAGATTTGTGTCATATTGTAATTGAGATTTATTTACTATGTTATTTAGGGTTAGCACATCTTTGTACTTCTTCATAAATACCTCCATATTTTCTCTCAAAAAAAAAAAAAACCTCCATATTAAAGAAGAATATAAAAATATGAGATATCTAACAAATCTGAAATATATAAAAATTAGTATATTTGACATGGTATCCGAGTCTTTTCCTGTGACATGTGTTTGCGTTCTCTTTGCAATTGAAGTGTTCTCCCCTCCCATTCTCTTTAGGGGGAGGGCGAGTGAAAAATAATATGTTTCTCATTTGCACACCTTAAATACTCTCAAATGCGTTGCTTGCCCCATTATCTAGACAGTCATAGATCTTCTTTGCAAAAAATCAGACAAATTGAAAATTATTAAGACATCTAATTGAGACCAACAAAATCAATGAACACGGTACTTTAAGAAAGTACTTAAATTTCAATAATTTAATTGCATGGTCAAATGATATTAGATTCAAGTGGTTTTTTGTAGAGATGATCTTTGAATGAACATTTACAAAATAGATGGTTTGGATTAGTGAAATACAAGGCAGAGTGGGTCCTACAAAAGTATTTTTCAAATAAATTTATTTGAGGGATCCCTCGTCGAAAGCTCTCTGTACACACACGTGTAACTATTGCTTTTTATTTATTTATTATTTTGTATATCTTACTTTTTACATTTTAGAAGTACGAAACATAAAATGGGTCTAGTTGTGTCATAAGAAAATAGGACCCATGCTCTCATTTTAATTTTATTTATTTATTTTAATGAAAAATTATAATTTATTATTTATTCTCATTTAACGAATAGTTTTATTTTCAAACTAGAGTACTTTGTGATATTATAAATATTTCACTATTCTCTGCATTTGTCTTTAATTATACCAAACGTAAGTAGCCCAACATACTTTTCAATTGGGCTACTAATTAAGTAGATTAGGTGTTTTTAGTTTATTTTGTCCTTTGAGGGGTTGTTTGGTATGGCGGACTGTTATGAGCTGGACTAAATCCTGGGACTATCTTGAATTAGCTCGGATTGGCCTAAGCTGGATTAAGTACTGACTTACGTTTGATAATACGTCGGACTAAGAAGCTGGATTATAAAAATAGTAAAGACCTATGTTTGGTGCTGTGTCAGATTAAAAAATAATTTGTAATATTTAAATTTAATTAAAAATTTTGACTTATAAATAAATAAATGCTGCAAAGAAACCCTTAAAGATAATATTTTTAAACCAAAATAAATATCCCAAACCCCACCCACCCGTTCCGTCTTCTCTCCCCCACTTCTCTCCCCCCGGCTCCCCTCCCCCTCTTTATTCAACAACCAAGCCCCCCACCCCTCCTCCTCTCTCCCTATTTTTCTCTCTTTCCCCTATCTTTCTTCAACCAAATCCATATCATGATTTTTTTTAATAAACCAATATATGTTGCTGGGGTTGGGGGCAGAGAAATGAGAGGGAGCCATTGATGTTGCTGGGGTTGGGGCAGTGCAGTGGACGACGATGGGTCGGAAGAGATGGGTTTCCAGAGTTGAGTCAGAAGAAATTCTAAAAATATGTTCTTTTCTTTTGTCGTTGGGCCCAATTAGATCTTGGAGCTTCAGTTTTTTCAATCAAGAAAATACACTTCTTGGAGCTTCAGTTTTTCAACCTCAATTTTGTTGAGGTAGAGAAGTTGCGGGAAGAGAAAGTGATGAATGGTGCCAGGAAAGAGAAGCCAGGCCAGTGTGTCGTACTCGCTTGTTCAGTTTAGCGATGGTGCTATTTTGTGAACCACATTTCAAGCTCATTATATTAGAGGAGCTAGTGAGCCATTTTTTTCCACAGTTAGACTGTATCTTCATATAAGTTAGTCCTCTCTCTCACCAAACATGGGTTTTAAGCCCTATTTAACCCAGTCCAGTCCAATAAGACCTACCAAACATGCCCTGAAGGGACTTGCTAAAATTTTTTGTAACGTACGTTCACACTAGTGTGTTTATATACTTTCACTAAACCCTAAATGCTCATAAGGCCGCATATTATAGGCATTTACAGCTAAAGGAATTTAGCCTCCCTACAAAACAGCAATAGGGGCAGAACGCCAAATCAATCCTCTGCAGTCATGTAATTTAAGCATTGTCCATTGTAAAAGGCAACATCCAAGTATTCCATCCACGAAGAACAAAAACGGATGCAACATTTTTGAGCAACAAATGATGTAGAGTAGGAAAGTACCCACTAATGTAATGGTTTGGAGTAATTGCTCTCTCAGACAATGTCCTAAATTCGAGTCCTAGTATATGTGTTGTGTGTGTGAGTTCAGTGTATTATCACTCCTCTTAATAGGAAAAGTCCTCAAAATGATGTAATGTAAATAAAACATACCACGCAAACGAGAGTGGAAGGACAAAATAAAGGAAAAAGAAAACACATATTGAGATTGAGCATATCATTTAGACTACTGCATTTGTCAAAAAACCAACCCAGACATTAAATCTTTCTCACAATGTAACTGGACATAGAAAAACAACAGAGAAACCAATGTAGAAGTGCATCTTCTAACGAAGACGTTACTTTAGGGAAATCAAATCAGCTAAACATAATTAACATTCTTTCTAAAGTCGTCCCTTTCTATTCCCTGAGCAAGACTAAACTTTCGACATAAGTATGCGCATGATAGTCGTTATAGCGATCCACAGCCAACTTAATTCCAGTTTCTGTAACCTGCTTGGTTTCAAGATTATAAGAACACAAATAGCTACCACAAGGATATCCCACGAGGAGTTCGTTGCTCATTCTAATGGCCAAAGGGTAAAAGCTCCTCTTTCCAGGAAGGTAAACAGTCAGCAACTTCTTGAAAGACTTTTCTTGTAGAACCCACATGTCAATGTAGTCATTACCAGCTCTGAAATCTAGATTGGACTGCAACAGGCAAACTGATCCCTTGTACTCCGCAATTAATTCCTTGCAATTATCAAGCATGGATTCAATTCCATCGACAACAGCATCTGGCAGTAGAAACTCTTCAAACACCTCACTGTCGGTATCAAACGACACGAAACAATAAGTAGCATCCTCTTTCTTCATAATAAAATATGCTACTCCATTGTAAACTGCACATTGATCAGAGTGCAAAACCATGGTCTTTATGGAAGCAGGAATTGCATCAATCCTCTTCCAAGAGTCTGTGCTCAAACTATAAACCTCCACTTCAATGCAGTGATTCCCCTCAGAAAACGAGAGCAACCTTACCACCTTGTAGTCGTTAAGCCCGTGGTGGAATCCGAATGCAACAAAAGTGACATATTCAGGACAGGACAAGCACAAAATGCTGGTGGGAGGAAGGACCACATGTTTCTGAATTGATAGGTTGCATAGGTATATAGCAGTATCCAAATTCCCCAGTTCATATGACAGACAAACTAAGCCATTACTTGAACCATGTATGTCAATTTTGGGCCCTATAATTTTGGGCCATGTTGAGGGATGCTTAATCTTCAAGCACGGCTCAAATGTTTCATTAGAGAAAAGGGTGTAGCAAAAATTGGGTTTGCGTCTACTTTCGTGGAGGGCAATTATAAAATCATGAGCATGGTTTGTGACATTCCTATTAAGATGCATTCCAATAAACCTCGAGCTTCGAATCAAAGAACTCCATAACTTGCATACACAAATAAACCGAATAAGGGATTTTACCGGTAGTCTTGATAGTATGTTGATCAAGATTTCTTCAGGGATGTAATGGGAACCATTGCAGCCTGAGTTACTCATCCTGATCAAATACATCAAAATGAGAGGTTAGAAATACACACACAAATTCTGGGAAACAAATTCTAGACAGTTATGCAATCACATGAAAATAACACATTCACTCCAAAAAAATGAGAAACCCAAACCCTTACCTGAACTGGCTCCCCTTGGCTGTGCCGACTACCCGCAGTAAAAAATGAAGGAAGAATATATAGGGGAGAAGAGAGAGATGAATAAGAAAAAACCCTCGTTGGCATTAACTCCCAACCGTTGGATGAGATTCCAGGGATGCAACGTGAAACCGCTTCTTTTTTTATTGGGCCTTGGCAACTAGATACAAAGTCACCTCTAGGTAAATTAACCCACAAAAAAGAAAGAAAAAAAAAAAAGGGCGTGAGTTTGTTACAACTTACATGGCTATCTTTCCGTGACGGTGGGAAAGACTTGGAGAAGAGTAGTGGTACTGTGGACTGCTTGGGTTCCCATATTGTTAGTTTAGTGGTTCAATTTTATTTTAAATTAGATTTCCATGAATAAAAATGTTTATTATTACCGTATGTATGTACGATATTTTCAAAATATCAGAAATGCCTTAGTTAATGCAAACATCAAAAATTGAAATCATTAATTAAATTAAGATAATATGGTAAATTCACACTTTTTTATATTTAAAAAAATTTAAAATAAAACCCAAATCAGATAATAGGTCCTATTTTTATGGAACACAACTACCCATTATCTTTTTTAATTCTAAAATAAATAATAATAAAAATAAAACCAATGGACACACGCTCACATGTGTGTGCCAAGAAGCTAGTATTATATAAGCATCGATCATGGCAGGGCAAATTAGTGATTTACATTCATGAATTGTTCATACAATGTGTACCAACCCTTAAAAAGAAATTGTCGATAAATTTGTTTATATTAATGGGCTTAGCATAAATTTCTTCTTATATAAATGGTGTCACATAATTTCGACCAAAAAAAAAAAAAAAAAAAAAAAAGAAGGTATCACATAAAAGTTTGGGGCACATAAAGAAAGTGTCCATGCGTTCCATAATATTTGAGAAAATTTCTTAATTTTGGGTTATATTGAAAGGACCAAACTCTTGATTCTAGTCCTAAGTTCCTAACCTACCTCCCTCTCCACTTGAGCTAGCTAATTCCAAGAATATATGAATTCTTTCTTTTTGCAACAATAAAAATAAAATTCAAAATAAACCCCCTTTTTTTTTTTTGTATCACTAAATGAACCTTTGGTGATGCTTTATTTTAGGATGCCAATGAATTACTTCCACATGACTCGTTCACACAGCTCTGTGTATTTTAATGCTTCCTTGGACTCTAAATTTTCTAACTTATTTTTCTTATGATTTTCTCTTCGTGAGATGGCATCCACCACATTATGCAAGAAAGAAATCTTAACAGACATCCTAGTTAGACTACCTGCAAAAACCCTCCTTCGGTTTCTGTGTGCATGCAAGTCATGGAGTGATTTGATTAACAGCTCGAGTTTTATCACCACACAGCTTAACAGGAATGTCACCAAACACCTCCATGTCTCTCTACTTTGCCTCCACTACCCCGATCTCAAACGTCCTTTCGAGTTCTACGAACATTATGAGGACTACCCAGATCTTAAACGAGAATTGGAATGGTCACTTTTCTCCAACAAAACATTTGAGCATTGCTCCAAGTTAAACCATCCCTTGGGTATCAAGAAAGATTATAGGGTATATGGCTCAAGCAATGGCCTAGTTTGCATTTCGGACGACAAATTGGACACCAAGAGCCCTATACACATATGGAACCCCTCGGTTAGGAAATTTAGAACCCTTCCAATGAGCACCAACCACAACGTTAAATTCCGCTACATTGCTCTCCAATTCGGGTTCCACCCTGGGGTTAACGACTACAAGGTTGTAAGGATGTTGTGCGTCCACAAAGACAATGCTTTTGCGGTCGAAGTTTATAGTCTCAGCACAGACTCTTGGAAGATGGTTGAAGAACATCCTCTTTGGTTAAAATGCACTTGGCAGAACCATAGAGGTACATTTTATAATGGAGTAGCATACCACATTATCGAGAAATTTCCTCTATTCAGCATTATGTCATTCGATTCAGGCAGCGAAAAATTCAAAGAGTTCATAGCACCGGATGCCATTAGCTGTTGGTCACGGCTGTATATTGAGGTTTACAAGGATCAAATTTGCTTGCTTTATTATTTGAGACTGTTTCATTGTGAGGAAGAAGGCATGTCACAAATTGAGTTTTGGGTTCTGCAAGAAAAACGATGGAAACAAATGCGTCCTTTTATTTATCCCTCCAACGACTACTTTGTAGTCGGGTTTAGTATAGATAATGAACTATTAATGGAGAGAAGCAATTATGGCAATGCTCTGTATTTGTGCAACTATGAATCCAAGCAAGATCGCGAGACAGGGATTGAGTTGGCCATCTCGAGAAATGACCCTGAGCAGCTCTTGTTTGTATTTACCTACATAGAAAGTTTGATTTTACTCAATTGTTAATTGGTGAAGAGATGTGTAACTTCTGGCACGACCAGTTGGAGAGAATTTCTCCTGCTGTGCGAGCTTTCCTATTCTGTCGTTTTTAGCCTATTGTGTAGGGTTTTTGTTTCCTATACTTCAAGTTGTATTGTAACCCAAGTCCCATATGGTATAAATTGGGCTTTTCAAAGCTATGTTAAGCAATTTAGAATAGAAGAGGGCATCAAATTGGAGCAAGGGTGTGAGCAGAGAGCTAGATTTTGAATAGGGGCAAATGGGATTTTGTTTTATTGTAAACAAAAATTATTCTTATTTTTCTAGTAAAATTTCTCAAGGAGGTCACCATAGATGCACAATGTTGAACTTTTATGAACTCTTGTGTTCTTGGGTAGTGTTTTATTTTGGTGTTTGTGTGTGTGTGTGATTCTTCGTGGTTGGTTGTTTGTTTTTTTGTCTATTGATATAACAAGGTCTTGAGTGTGCCCTAAGTACAATAATATTGACAGCATATCATATCGATATAGTGATACAATTTGCTACACTACCTCTGGTATGTATGATATTTTCTTTTTAAATTGAGCTACAAGGTCCTCCCATGATATTGCATATATATATATATATATATATATCAAAAGACAGAGAATGATGAAACATTTAAAATACTAGAAAAGGTCTTGTTTAATGCAAACATTAAGAATTGAAATTATTAATTAAATGAAGATAATATGGTAAATTCACACTTTTTTATATTTAAAATTTTTTAAAATAAAACCAAAATCAGACAATGGGTCCTATTTTTATGAAATACAACTAACCATTATATTTGTTAATTCTAAAATAAATAATATAAAAAATAAAACCAATTGGCACACGCTCACGCGTGTGTGCCAAAGGTAGTATTATATAAGCATCAATCACATCAGGGTAAATTAGTAATTTACATTCATGAATTGTTGACACAATGTTTACCAACCCTTATAAAGAAATTGTCGATAAATTTGTTTATATTAATGGGCTTATAATAAATTTCTTCTTATATAAATGGCGTCACATAATTTCGACCCAAAAAAATAAAAATAAAATGGTATCACATAAAAGTTTGGGGCACATAAAAGGTACAATAAAAATAAAATTCAAAGTAAACCCCATTTTCTTTTGTATCACTAAATGAACCTTTGGTGATGCTTTATTTTAGGATGCCAATGAATTACTTCCACATGACTCGTTCACACAGCTCTGTGTATTTTAATGCTTCCTTGGACTCTAAATTTTCTAACTTATTTTTCTTATGATTTTCTCTTCGTGAGATGGCATCCACCACATTATGCAAGAAAGAAATCTTAACAGACATCCTAGTTAGACTACCTGCAAAAACCCTCCTTCGGTTTCTGTGTGCATGCAAGTCATGGAGTGATTTGATTAACAGCTCGAGTTTTATCACCACACAGCTTAACAGGAATGTCACCAAACACCTCCATGTCTCTCTACTTTGCCTCCACTACCCCGATCTCAAACGTCCTTTCGAGTTCTACGAAAACTACGAGGACTACCCAGATCTTAAACGAGAATTGGAATGGTCACTTTTCTCCAACGAAACATTTGAGCATTGCCCCAAGTTAAACCATCCCTTGGGGATCAAGAAAGATTATAGGGTATATGGCTCAAGCAATGGTCTAGTTTGCATTTCAGATGACAAATTGGACACCAAGAGCCCTATACACATATGGAACCCCTCGGTTAGGAAATTTAGAACCCTTCCAAAGAGAACCAACGTTAAATTTGGCTACATTGCTCTCCAAAATTCGGGTTCCACCCTGGGGTTAACGACTACAAGGTTGTAAGGATGTTGCACATTCACAAAGACGATGCTTTCACAGTCGAAGTTTATAGTCTCAGCACAGACTCTTGGAAGATGGTTGAAGAGCATCCTCTTTGGTTAAAATGCACTTGGCAGAACCATAGGGCTACATTTTATAATGGAGTAGCATACCACATTATCCAGAAATTTCTTCTATTCAGCATTATGTCATTCGATTCGGGCAGCGAAACATTCGAAGAGTTCATAGCACCGGATGCCATTAGATGTTGGTCACGGCTGTATATTGAGGTTTACAAGGATCAAATTTGCTTGCTTTATTATTTGAGATTGTTTCATTGTGAGGAAGAAGGCATGTCACAAATTGAGTTTTGGGTTATGCAAGAAAAACGATGGAAACAAATGCGTCCTATTCTTTATCCTTCCGACTACTACTTTGTAGTCGGGTTTAGTACAGATAATGAACTATTAATGGAGCGAAGCGGTTATGGCAATGCTCTGTATTTGTGCAACTATGAATCCAAGCAGTATCGTGAGACAGGGATTGAGTTGGCCATCTCGAGAAATGACCCTGAGCAGCTCTTGTTTGTATTTACCTACATAGAAAGTTTGATTTTACTCAATTGTTATACATATCCAGAATATTGGAGGGTTTTTTTTTTTTTTTTTTTTCCTACTTCAAGTTGTATTGTAAGAAATTAAGGGCGGTTACTGTTCATGTGAACGTCTGCTTTAGCAAATTTTTTTTGCTTTCCCACCCATTACCATGACAAACAAGGGCAATTACTATTCACATGAGCTTAATTTTATTTATATATATGAGATTAACAAATAAATAAATAAAATTGTTGGGTATGTATAAAAAAGAAAATCTGAATTTTTTGGTTATTTTTTCAAATTTTTTCAAATTTATTTCTTCACTGACGTCAGCGCCCTCATGCAACAGCTCAGCTTGTTCTTGCCTTCATACGTGCTCAATCTTGATGGAGCCCACCTTCTGGCCGGGTTGCAATTGATTGGTGAAATGAGATTTTCCTGCCCTGTGGCAAAAGTCACTGTTGAACTGCTCTAAGGCCCCGTTTGGTTCATGGGAAAGGAGACTTGGGAATGGGAAATCAATTGCTTTCCCATGTTTGGTAAGTCTAAGTATGGAAAATCGTTACTTGGCTCATGGAAAAGTAGGGGAGAAAGTGAAGCCATCCTCCCAACTTGGGTTTTGTTTTCCCTCATCGTGGGAAAGTTTGGAAAAATGAGTTAACATTAAATACATATTTTTTATGACCATTTTATCCTCATTAACAATTTAGAATTACAATATATCATTGAATGCATTCTTTTTTTACTTGATTTAATATGGATATAATTGAAAATTTATACAAACTTTGTTTTCCATTCCTACTCAAAACAAACATGGGAAAGGAAATAAAGTGATATTTTTCGGTTACTTTCCCAACATTACCAAAGGTGGGAAAGGATTCTTCCATTTCTATTCCTTGGGGAATGACATGGGAAATGATTTCCCCTCAAATTCATTCCATGAACGAAACGGGGCCTAAGAGCATCTCCAACAAACTCTCTTTCCTCTCATCCCTAGCTATTTTGGCTAAAAAGAAGGAAAATCCTCCTCCAGCAGACTCCTACTTGGCTATCTATTTTGGAGAACCAACTTTTGGCTATCTATTTTGGAGAACCAACTTTTGGCTCTCTACATGTAGAGAGGAGGAAAGAGAAAAAGGGAGAGAGAGAGATAGAGATATTTGGGAGGTTGGTGGGGTTGGGTTCTACTTTTTTTAATAAATATATTGGATTTGCAAGAGAAAGAGGAGGAAAGAGAAAGAGAAAATAATAATAAAATATTTCAAATTAGCCAAAATAGAGAACATTGCTGGAGGAAACACCTTCTAAGTGGTTTGCTATAATAGCTTTCTAGCTATTTTAGCTAGAATTTGGTTAAAATTTGGAGACTCTCCTGGAGATGCTCTAAGTTGTAACCCAAGTCCTAAATGGTATAAATTGGACTTTTCAAAGCTATATGTTAAACAATTTAGAATAGAAGAGGGCATCAAATTGGGTGGGTTTGAGTAAGAGAGCTAGGTTTTGAATAGGGGCAAATGGGGTTTTGATTGTAAACATTAATTTTTTTTTTAGTCTTCCAGTGAAATTTCTCAAGAAGATCATGGTTGTGTGTGTGATTCTTCGTGGTTGGTGGTCTGCTTTTTGTCCATTGATAACAAGGTGTGCCTAAGTACAATAATATTGACAGCATATCAAGATGATATCGATATGGTGGTATGTGAGAGCATTTCCAATATAATTTTGTATCCCTAAATCATGTAGGCAATACTGGCGGGAAAAAAAAAAATCATGTAGCCAACTCGACTTGTGCAGGAAACAGAGCCGGTCCTGGGTTTTCTAAGGCCCAGGGCAAATTTTCTCAAGTGTGCCCCTTTATACAAATTAAACAAAAATAAAAAATAAAAAATATCAACTAATTAATTTTATTAAAATTATAAGAATTTACAAAAGATAAGGATGAACACTTTGGGGCCTCATTAAAACCTTGTTTAGGGAAAACTCAATGGGACAAAACCCCAAACGAAGGAAAAAGAGTACCCCGGATTGTAAACATTTTCATCTAGGAAAGGTTCATCACTATTTCCATTTTCATCTAGATCACCAATTTCTTCATTCACATCATTCTCATTTTCTACTAATTCTTCCAATTGAATTGGTTGTTCATATTCATTTGGTAAATCTTCTTCTAAATTTTCAAGTGAAGCATTGGTTTGTTTAACAAAATATTTATTCAAAGATCCCTCTTAAACTTTGAGCAATTTCTTCTTCTTTTTTCTTTCTTTGTCTCTTGAGATTTCCGGAAAGTTGTTTCTTAGGAAATATTTTTTAATTTTCAGAATAAACACAACACAATAAAAAAAACAATAAAACTAATTAACAAAGAACAATAAAACCTGGATTTTGAGCATATTTTCTTCCACTTGAAACTTCCAATTATACAGAAAAAGAATCCCAGCCAAGTTTTCTGTTGAATCAAATAATAAATAAGAAAAAGTTAACAATTAATCGCATAAAGCATCTCACAATCTTCAGTCAACTGGATACAAACACATGAAAGTGAGCATGAAAAAGCATTAGAAAACATACCGCCTCTTTGGAAATGACTGCTAGTTCGCCTGGCTTAAGCCCTTGTTTGGCAACCTCCCGAGCTGCATATCCCTATAATATTTGAAAACAAACATGTATTAAGCATTAAAAGTTATCGAGGCTTCCACAATACTGCAAAAATTATCACAAAGCACAAACAACAATTTTTCAACACTTGATCATTATTACCAAATGATTTTATTTATCCTATTAAACCACAATTCTACACAAAACAACTACAAGAGTCGAGTACAAAAAGATTCTATATGTATCTTTTAAAAAAAAAAAAAATACCTTCAAAGAAAGGCACTGGTCTAACTGGTGGATGATTTATTTTCCAACTCTGTTGGAGAAGAGGAGAATCACCGGAAAAAAAAAAATTGCTTGCGTTGCTTTGCTTGTGTTATGAACTGAGAAAGTCGAAGGGTTTTTCCTTCTTTTTGTGGCTAATAAGAGTCTGTTTTGATTCCCCATATTTGTTGATTTGTTTTATATTATATTTTATAATTAATTAATAATGAACTTCCTTAGTCAATACGTTTCTTTTAGAGATTGAGTATAAAGACTGATTGGATTGATTGCCTTCCCTTTTCACTGACGGGTACAGGCAGCAACTCCTTTTGTTTTAATTTTTTTTAAATACAAATATATACATAAGCTTAAAAAAATAAAATTGGGCCCCCCTCAGCTGTGGGCCCCGGGCTGTAGCCCTGGTGGCCCCGGCCCAAGGCCGGCTCTGGCAAGAAAAATAAGAAAGAAAAATATATAACCATGCTTTGCACTTCATCTTAAATCATGTAATCATCTACTTGGTTGCGCCACAAGTTACAAATATATCTCATTAATAATCGAGAAAACCTAAAGTTTCTACGTAAGTAATTGCAAACAATAATTCATTTTGGCCATAACGCATGTAGGCCAACTTAATACCTGTTTCACGAATCTGCCTGGATTCATAATTACACAAATACAAATCTGCTGCACCCACTGTGAAATCATTCTTTTCGAGTAAGAGTTCATCGTCAACACTGATCCCCATTGTTGAATAGCAGCGATCAGAAGAAAAAACAAAAGGCCTCAATTTTTTCCACCCTTTCTTTTGTAGAACCCAAAAATCATTTTTATCCATGCCCTCCTCCTCGCAGCAATAATTTCCATAGAGCAAGCAAATTTGTTCCTTGTAAATGCCAATCTGTAACCCCCATATACCCCAAATGGCATCAGGAAGTACGAACTCTTCGAATTTTTCGCTACCTGAATCGAAGGACACAATGGTGATTATAGGGCATTTATCAATAATGGTGTATGTAACTCCATTCAAAAATGTGCTTTGATGATGCTCCCAAGTGCATTTTAACCAAGGGGGAACATCTTCAATCATCTTCCAAGAGTTTGTGGCAAGACTATAAACCTCGACGGCGAATGCTTTGTTGTCCATGCACATCATCCTCACAACCTTGTAGTCATTAACCCCGGGGTGGAACCCGAATTGGAGAGCAATGTAGCCAAATTTCGTGTCGTCGGTGATGCTCAACGGAACAGTCCTATACTTGCCAATGGTTGGGTTCCATATGTGTATACGGCTCTTGGGTTTCAATATTTCATCCGAAATGCAAAGTACCCCGTTGCTTGAACCGTATATCCCATAATGCTCTGTGCTCCCTAAGGGATGCTTTAACTTGAAACGCTGCTCAAATGTTTCATTGGAAAAAAGTGACCACTGAAGGTCTTGTTTCACAAAAGGGTCGTCAACATCGAATTTAAGTTCAAAATCTTGGTGGTGGAGGCAAAGTAGAAAATTGTTGTCACGTCTTGTTGCATTTAAATTAAAATGTGTTGTAACAAAAAGTGAGCTGCTAATCAAATCATTCCAGAATTTGCAGGAGCAAAGAAACCGAACGAGGGGCTTAGGAGGTAGCCTGAGAAGGATGTCCATTAAGACTTCTTTGTTAAAACCTGGTTTGGAAGACATCCTGAAAGAAAAAGAAAAAAAAAGAGGTATAATGAATTTAAGTTGAGATGGATTTGTTTAATTTTTGCAGAAAATGCAATGACTCACTTTTGATGTTGGTGATTCGCAAAGCAAAGGAATGAAATTTTGCAACGAAATTAAAACATAAAGGGGAAGAGAAAAAAACAAGCAACCAAATGGAGAAAAAATGGTTTTCAGGCTAGGGCAGGTTATGACGAGTAAAGAGTGACTAGAATTCTGGTCAGGACGTTATTGAATGGATTAGGGTGACCAAGAAATTTAATTAGCATCCTAGAATAAAGCACCACCACATGGCAATGAAAGAGCGATGAGCAACAATTAATCTCAAGGGTTCTTATATTAGTTTTTCGTTTATCAATATAAGTAAGGTGATTCGATCTTGAAAAGAGAGATACCGCTAGACTAATTACTTGTTGGCATTCTAATACTCACCCACATGTCCAAGGAATTATGTAAAGACAAAATATATTTAGTGATTCGAAGGGAAAGGATTTGTTGTTGTTTTATTTTTAATATAGGGCTTAAACAAATTTTTAGGTCCAATGTTATTGTAATTTTCATGCCATCTATCAAAATAGGTTAAGACCGTACAAAATGAGTAATTTGTGATGATGCTTTGGTCCAACTCATGAGTGGTTGAGTTGAGGGCAGGTAGGTATGGGCATTTTTGTGACTTTCATAACTAAAACGTGTGTGATAGTAAAATTTGGGCCGCCATAATAACCACAGTTTATTCTCACCTCCCCTACTAAAAAAAATCAAGGTTGTTTTTTTTTCTTAATTGTTGTAATGCCCTTAAAAATACGATCAAATCTAATATTATTTCTATAATAAAGGTTTGGTATGTCATTTTACTCCCTCTTTAAACCCCTTAAAAATTATGTTTAAATAGTTGATATGACTCCTACGTGACAAAAAATCGAAAAAATCACGTAGGAGCAACGCTATCAATTTTCACAAAATTATCAACAAACTTGATGATAAGGGGAAAAGTGAAATACAAAAAGTTAGCCAAAGGAACAATGAAGGTTATCGTGATTTCCGAAGAACAATGTGGAATTTGAACGTAAAAAGAAAGTATAGTTGCCTACTCTCTCTCTTTTTTTCTTTTTCTTTTTTTTTTTTTTTTGCGAAAGATAGTTGCCTACTCTTTGTTATGTAAATGTAACTTATGTTTGTATCCAACGACAATAAAATTGATGTCGTCCTTTTCGCTCTGTTTTCACTTTGAAGTCCACGTACACTCCTCCCCTGTCTCTCTAATCGCTACATAGGTTTAGCAGAATTAGCTCCATCTTCTTCAAAGAAATGGCGTCCAAAACCCTAATTCGAACTGGAGCTTCCCTAATGAACCGGATCTTATCCAAACCATTGCTACACCCGAACCCGAATTCGAATCACCAGATTGTATCTCACGGCCTCGAAATCACTCCCAAGCTATTCCCATCTCTTTCAAACTTCGACACCTCCTTCCGTTTGCCCCAAAACGACGCCGAATCGCTGAAACGGGTCTCCTATGAAGGGCTCGTGTACCCTTGTGGCCTCCCTTATCTCCCGTTCTTCTTACCTGACGGTACTCTCTCTCTCTCTCTCTCTCTCTCTCTCTCTCTCTCTCTCTATTGGTTTATGCTCATTTTTGGATTGTACGGTATGTTTGTACCCTTTTTTTCCCAGTCTATTGGACTAATCGACAGTTTGGTTGCTGAGAAAATGTCGGAAATATATTAAAATCAGCAGTTTTGATGATTTGTGCGTTTTCAGGACTGTACAAAGCTTACAGCTTTATTTAGATTGTAAATATCTGCTCTTTAAGTTGAGAAATTTCGAGACACAGCAGCCATAATGGTGAATAGGCTTGGATTTATTTTTATAAAAAAAAAATTTGTGTGGACTGAGTTCATCAATTTCAGTTTTAGTTTCAAACAGGATAAACGTTTCACTAGTATTACACCTTATGTTCTGGGTTGAAGAAGATTTAACTTGTAAGTGGGCCCTCCATTGGCAGTTCTCATACCTCTGATTTGTGCCCACCTAGAGGTTCTCATTTGATAAAATTTGATGGGTTGGGAATCTGAAACTTATTTAGTCTCATAAGCTGGGATTTCTAACAATTTAATGGATTTTGTTCTTGAGGCTTAATGTAAGTTGCACGAAGCAGTTTGTTTTGTAACTGGCATATTTATGTTTTTAGGCACACAAGTATATTTTCTTTGTCATTTCTTTTTCTGATTTTATTGGAAAAATGATGGGAACCTAATGTTCCTAATCTTAAAGATGGGGTTTAACTATTATTAGTCGCCTTAATTATGATAGATTGATAATCTGTCATGACCATCACATAGAGAATGAACGTATGCTTAAATTCAGTAGATTGGTTTCTAAAGTTTAATATTTGAGTTTTAACAGGAACAACAAATCTACATCATTTCATAATCCTAATGCTAGCTAGGTGTTCATGCGATGTGATTTATAGGTTTAGGCTTATGCTGGACAAAAAGTAATTGTTTCTGCGCTATATAATGTTTTCTGGGAGAACCTTGTAGATGGAGAGTGAATTCTTCTAGTGTTACGAAATAAGACGTTTCATTTCACTTCCATATTGGTGTCAAGTTGTGTAGTTCAGAACAGATTTGTGTAATTTTTTTGTTTTTTGACATTGTGCGGTTCTTTTATTTCTTCCTCTGTTAAATTATGATTGTCATAGTAGACTGGGAGCCCAACGTCTGATGTTTGAAGTACCCAAAAGAAAAACTTCTTTGTCCTAAAGATAATGTCTACCGAGTATGCCAACAGGATAATAGTCAACTTGTACAGAAAGTAATTTGACAGTGACTCCAATTTTGTTTCCTGTTGGCCCTGCTTAAATGTTATATATTTTATTCCTCAGGAGATGATTCTTCATCATCAGAGCCAATGCTATTATTTCCAAAGCGGACGTTCCAGCCTAGTACCATCCGACGCAAGAGGAACCATGGATTTTTTGCTCGGTCTCTCTCTCTCTCTCTCTCTCTCTCTCTCTCTCACACACGTCACACACATACACACTCTCACTAGTGATATTTCTTTTAACGTATAGTTTTAGGCTGCCTTTTGGAATTAGTATTATGATTTTAGTTATGGGCAAGTAGATATATAATGCACATTTAAGGTTTATCCGTTTATGAAGGAAAAAGTGAAAGGTGTTTGATTTAAGGGCTCCCGATTTCCCAATGCTATTTTGAGATCATTTTACTTCTTTTCAGTGATGGGCAAAATTAGTTTCAGCATATTACATGATGTGATTCACTTCTCTGGATAATGGGTCATTAAAATATGCCAGTAATCAGTAGATTAATGCTATCAGTTTCTCCTCTTATTTTTCAAGTTTCAACTTGGCAACAAAGATAAACCAGTTATCAATAGATTTTCCATGCATGACTAACATAATATTTATTCACATGAACAGCAAGGCAACCAAGGGTGGACGGAGAGTAATTGCTAGAAGAATAGCGAAGGGTCGATCAAGAGTTACAGCTTAGCATCTCTTTCTCTGGCCTAGTCTTGCCTTGGAACCTAGTCTAGAAGCTTTACCTTGGATCATGGTAATGTTTGTTCTTTTTGTAGTTGCTTAGCCTTGTTGTACTGAGGCTTCTTAGCTGGAAACAGAATTTGTTCGATGACATTTTCTTCTCGCAACCTTGAGGGTTCCAGCTATTAAATCACGTTCCATGTATTTATGCTTGTCAGAAATTTCTTGTTACCTCATATTTTCATAATGTTTAGAGTTTAATAGTTGGCATTTTTCTTTGTTGGGTGATTCCGGTTTGGCATATGTCGCTGTTGTACGAACAACAGTCTTGAAAAGCGAGGCCATGCTTATGAATACTGGCCTGTATTGTGACTGAGTTACAATAATAGCAAGAGAGGGAAGCACAGCTTACAAAAACCCTTGCACTTCTTTTGAATGTTTGAATAGAATTTGCAAAATGCTTGATGGGACTGTGATTTGTAATTTTACAGGGGACGTGATTGCATTCTTCACTAAAACGACACATCGTTTAAATTACCATTTTCTGGAAAGATCACGATATGTGGTGGGAGATGCCAATATGACTAATCTATTAGGAAATCATAGATGATTTAAAGCCATTCGACAAAATAAATAAATAAATAAACAAAAGATTATTAAAACCAAATATGGTTATTTACCTTTTAGCATTTTTTTCTTTTCTTATTAATGGAGTGGGGTTTTTGAAGTGTGAATATCTTTTTATTTTTCGATAATGAATATCTTTTTATTTTTCGATATTGAAAAAAAAAAAGTATCATTAGATTAAAAGCTAATTGTCTTTAATTTTTATTTTTATTTGTGGATGTATAGTCAATTTCTGGCCTAAATCTCATTTTTAAGGTTGGGCGATATGTCTTTATCTGGTGTTGTCGTATATAAAATAATTTTGAAGCAGGTGCTAGCATAAATGGAATACAAATAAATATGGGAATATAATAACATGTGAAAGGAGGTAGATATGGGGCTTCAACAAACATTACTCCCCAAGGAGCCTAAACTAGCTAGCAACATTTAGGTTTTCTAGTAATGGGAATAGCGTCACCTTATGCAAATGTCAAGAAATTAATATATGCATTTTTCAGGTTTATGAATATAAATCCAAGTTCCAACCATACAAAAAACCTAATTTGAATTTATTACCATGTCTAGCTAGCTAGGCTTCCGAAACAGTAGAGTTTGCGACAAATTGGGTGCTCGATAAAGGTGACAAGGATGAAGATACCGATAACGGGGATGATGATGAGGAAGATGATGGCAATGAAAGTATGGCATCAATGCACTCCAATTGACTGGATAGAAACTGAAGATCTTGAGGATAAGCCCCATGAGTAGATGGAAAACATGATAATTTGGCAAGTGAGTCAAGGTCTTGTGGATCAGATGGGTAACATGGCATCCTACAAACATTACCATCAAGGATCTCACACAATTTAGGCAGTGTAGGTAGAATTGAAGGGTTTTCATATACTGCTGGTGCTGATGATGGCATACTAATTGGAACCATAAGTTCATTACCAATATTATAATGTGCAGCTGCTTCATCAATGCTGAAATTTTGAAGATGTGGATTGGGATCAAATTGATGATGGGGTTGATAGCCTAAAGACCATGAGGACTCATATGAGGAAGAATTTGATGGCAATTGGAGGGGAGGAGGAAAATGATGAACGAAATTGGAACCGTAATTGGTCTGGTCTAACTTGATGAGATTGATGTTATTATGATCACCATGAAAATTGAAACCTTGAGGCATTGGATTTGGAATGGGAAGGAATAGCTGGTCTTGTTGAGGACCCAAATTAGGGTTTGTGGTGAGGGTGAAGAAACTTTCCTCAGAATTACCACTAGGGTTGTGAATATCATGAGAAAAGGAGGCCAAGGCAGGAATAACTTCATGAGGGATGAGCTTCTTTTTTATGCTTGAGTTCCAAAAGTTCTTCACTTCATTATCTGTTCTTCCTGGTAGATGCTTGGCTATCTGAGCCCATCTGCTTGCATGAAGATGGTAATTAAAATATCACAATAATAATGAGGAGATGATCATCAATTGATGGATGCTCAAGCTATATATAGATGGTGATGATATAAATAATCAAATAAGTTACACGTAATATATGTACCTGTTGCCTAGAATGCTATGGAGTTCAATGATGAGGGCAGCCTCTTGGGGAGAGAAGCTCCCACGTTTTAAGTCAGGTCTCAAATAATTTATCCATCTCAGTCTGCAGCTCTTTCCACATCTCTGTAGGCCTGCCTCATGGAATTCACCAAACCCAAAAGTTTCGAGAAAAATAGGAAAATTTAGGTAACAAATTAAAATGGATTAGCAACCAGAATCGCACACAAACCAGAGAGAGAGAGAGAGAGAGAGAGAACCTGCAAGTTTAGGAACTGAGCTCCAGCAGCCATGGCCATATGTTGTAATGTAGTTGATGAGTTTTTCATCTTCTTCTGGGGACCATAACCCCCTCTTCACTTTCTGTTTGTTGCAGCAGGAGTGATGTCCCATCTCTCTCTCTCTCTTTCGTTCACAAAGCAGTACTAATATTGCAGCCAATGGCAAAAGAAGATAAGTATTGTGTATATATACAATTACAAAACAAAAGGAAAAAGAGATTACTATAGAAAAAGAAAGCTAGCTAGCTAGCTAGCTCTTTATCTCTAGCTTAAAGTTCAACTTCTGAGAGAGAGAGAGAGAGAGAGAGAGAGAGAGATTACAAAAAGAAACAGTGAAAATGTAGCTAGTGTGACTTAGTTAGAAAAGAGAGAAAAATGGATGCATGACATGAAAGTGCAAGTACAGTGAGGTGGTGAATTTAATGTTTGGAGCAGTACTATAGCTAGCAATATATATATATATATATATATATATATATATGGTGGTGGCCCCTTAATTTAGGGTTTGTGGCAAAGGGCTAAAAACTGCAGCATCCTTCTGCTAGACTTGTATGGCTTATAATGGGTTCTTCCTTTGCTCACTCAGGGATGGGCTGGCATGTACACGTGTCTCACATGCAGAGCCTCTGTATATGCAGGCCCCACTCTCGGCTTATCTCCCCAGAGAAGATCAAGTTCAGTCATTACCATTAGCAGGGTGTGATTTGGATTTGAGTGAAAGAAAGTAATAATTTTAAAATGGATTGAAATGTCCGAGTGTTTTTTTTTCCTTTTTCTTGCTTCTTAAGCAAACAAAGCTAACATAGTAACATCCACGAGAACCGCGCAATCAACCAAGATTAATGATCCCATCCAACACTAATCATAGATTTAATTAATTACAATAAAAGTCAACCCAAGTACACTAATCTGCAGCTGTCTAGCATTACCACTAACCACAGACGGTCATTTTATGTGAACAGATAAGTTGAGAAATTAAAGTTGTACATGTTGTGATCTTTAGGAACTTACCTAAAAAAATTGTTCAAAAACCAAACAGCTTTCTCCTTTGATTGTTGTGTTCCTAATTGTCTTCCTCAAATAAAATTCTTGTATGGTTGTAAAATATCTAATCAATTGAGTAAGGAGATGGAGATTCGAACTCAGGTAAATAGTGGGGAGCACATCCGCTCTATCCAGTTTAGCTAAGCTCATGTCTGCGAATGACAAACTGAGTTTGATCCGAAATTTTCTTATCATGCATGTCTGTTCATCAACTGAATGCGCTGACAAACTGAGTTTGATCCCTGACACAAGTTAAGGTAGGCCTTTGGGTTTTGGAGAACATTAAATAAGCAACAAATAAACACAAATCTATTTTAAAATTAAGGGCATTTGGTAAACACAAATGAACACGTCCATTTTGGTAATCTTCTGGTAATTAATGACAATTATGCATAGCTAACAACTATTTGTGCCATTATAGGTTTATAGTTATCTTTGATATCACGAAAGAGGAAAGGGTATGAGATGAGAAGAAAGGGGATCGAATAGGAAGGGTGGCCGAGGATCCCAAAGGGGGCGGCAACTAGTAATTTTTAGGTTTTCTCAAAGAGAACTGAACATGATATTTTTTTTTTTTTTAGGTTTATAGTTATCTTTGATCATGAAGAGGATATAGACAAAACAACTCGTTGAAAGAGGTGGAGAATCACCACTTTTGGGGCTCCATTATGTTGAAAAATGATGAAAAGCAATTGGTAAAAGTAGGCTTTTACGTTCTGTTTAAGGATTCGTTCTTGAGATATAATACTTAATTGCTTTGTTTTTGCTCGATGGAATCTTGAGGAGGAATATATTCTTCTATATAATAATGTTTAAAGTACCAATTTGTTGCTTGAGCTGTATGAAATTAACAAAAACCAGTCTAATCCCAATTAATTTGGACACTGATGGCCATTAATAATACAGATACTATTGCCAAGACACGTGAATTTATATATAATTAAAAAGAAGATCCAATTCCAATGTTCTTCTTTCTTTTAACTTAAAAAAATTGTAAGAACTAGCCCACATGTTTTAAATTTGAAGCAGTGTGTGACAGAAAAGTTACTTTTGAACAAAGTTGAGGACTTAAATTTAATCAGCTTTTTTTCTTTGGATCCCTAATTGCCTACTATCGTACAAAAGCGTTAGAGCCACACTATTAGGAAAGTTACCAAACCATATACAAAGATTATCAAGTCGATGACCAAAGCTAGCCAACTCATCTGCTACCATATTTGCTTCACGAAACACATGTCGGAGTTGGAGGACTTGGAACTCTGTCAATAGTTGTCCAATTTACATAACTAGTGAAAGCAAGCGCCATGGAGGATGTTGATAACTTAAATCAGCTTTATAAAACATGTCAAGTTACTTTTTTTTATTAAAAAACGAGCCTATTTGGAGAGAAAATTCCACAACTATCCATTTGAGGGATTAGAAAATGACGAGTAGTTAGTTGATGGTTATTCAAATAGGCTCTTTTAAGGGCTTTTGTATAAAACGTCATGTTAGAATGAATCTATTTATTGAATTGGGGATAGCTCTCTCAAATGGACACACAGAAATGCAATATTTCAAGAGAGAATAAAACCTTAAGGCAATTCTTATTTGTGATGAAACAGTCTGCTGCAAAGCACCCAAGTATTATTGGTTGCTTCTGATAGAAAAAGTAAAAGTTTGGAATGCTTATGATGGAAGAGATAGGACCAAACCAGATTCTTGATTTATTGTTGCACATGCAACAATTAATTGCAACAGACTCTTTTGCTTTATTTGTTGAGCCATCAAAGGACACAAGCTGCAAGAGATTTTTGTTTTTATCCCTACTCATTGGGGAATCAAATGAAGAACATGAAAGAATGACTAGGTCATTCCTTGTCTTCTATCAATAGAATATTGATTTTGGTATGGGTCATTGTCATTTAAAATATTGTTTGACAAACTCAAATCAAATTTTAAATGGTAAAGATCTCAATGTTCTTGTTATTAACCACCACCCACCCCCTCTCTCCTTCTTTCTAGTTTCTTGACATCCATTCTCTTTGATTAGGAGAAGAATATGAAGTTAATTAACTGATATCCCCGCGATATACAAGTTTTTCTCCTTCATACCTTCTCCTCTTCTATATGTTGTGTTTGCAACCTAACCTCTGAAATTCTGAAAGACTGAAAAGACGGAAAAGGAAAAGGAAATAAGATTCAAGCATGCCAGAGCAAGGTTTAAACTTCAAACACATAATGCTTAGTTAAGTTAATGAAAGCTCCAACAACTGTCCTTTCAATCCTCTCTAGGTTCTATATGCATGATGGAATACAAGTAACAACTACAGAAAATCAGAGGCTGAAATCAAATTTTGCAACCACAAGCACTTGGATTGGCTAGAAGATCCCAGTTTTTTTTGGGGTTGGAAAGATGACTTTTAACCTGCAAATCTCATCAAAATTTTCATGTTGCAAAATATAGTGACCAAAACATGATGCGAATATTGGATTGGACCCATAGCTGTATTCTTTTTTTATGAAATGCATAAAGGAGTTGAAAACTTTATGAATTATTGAATGTAAACCAAAGACAAATCAGCTTTTCATTTGATTTGCAAATTTTGCAAACCAAAGGTAAAAACCCAAAAACAAAAGTGGTTTTGAATTCTTCTGAAATCAATCAGGACTGATAATCTGTACCCCATGAAACAAAATTACAACGTAGGCCAGAGAAAATGACACAAACAAATTAAAGGGATTTGAGAGAAGTGACCCACCAGACTGAGTTGCTTCTCTTCATGGCAACCCCCCCCCATGAAAGAAAGTTTACGTTTTTACTCACAATTCAAGAAACGTTGGCCATGCTTTGTTGCTTTCCAATTTCACTTGCAGAGAATCCACATCAAATGACATCAACCAAATTTCACAGCTTTTGGTGGCATCCTGATTTCCTGCCTTTGTTAGGGGTCTTCCTCCCACGTCAGCAGCTTGTGGACCAATCACAATGCACCATCTTTGACCTCGTAGGCCATGCATGTTGAGAGAAGTCAAACTTTAACGAATTGGAGATACTGTCTAAAACTTCTAAATATGTGTCCTCACTTGTGAAGTTGACCTATGAACCATTTCATCACAGTCTGGTCTATTTTGATCAAAACTACTATCTTCATGTAACTATTGTTTTGCTTTGAGAAAAATCGAAGTCAGTAAAAAATAGTATATGTCCAATTTTGATGGCCAGTTTTGATTTCTTAAACACATATCGTCGTTTAACTGGATTATTCTCTCGACCCTTAAGCGACAGAAACTGCCCAGCAAAAGCTTTTCTCATCTGCTTTTCATTATTTGAAGGTAATGATTTACTCTTTCACAATACTTCTGCAGGCAAGGTTGATAGTAATGCATTTGGTCCTTTCAATCAACTAGGTGTGAATGAAGTGACCATATTGTTAATTTATTTATATGTTTACCATCTGGTTATTATATTAGTAATAATGGTGATACTATTCTTTTTTTCTTTTTGGGTGGCTTTTAGGCCTTAATGGTGATACCCACATCTGCATCATGTTCCCTAAGTGGAGTTCAGAAGTTAATTTAGGGACTTCATGGTGATGCCCACATATGCATATAATTTGTTCATGTTCCCTAAGTGGAGTTCAGAGATTAATTTTCATGTAAAGATTTAATCTTTTCTAAACAGGATTGAAAGGACAATCATATCTTCATCAAAAAAGGACAATCATATGTCCAATTATGAAGCTGAGCTTACAAAGTCAAGTAGGGCCTTTTCAGTGAAAAATAAAGAACAGAAAAGAAAATTGAAAAAGTAAAAAAGATTTAAAAAAAACCCAGATAAGAAATCCTGTTGGGTTTTACAAAACAGTGAAATCAACATCACCCTTTCTAGTATTTGTCTTTTTGCAAGTGGGGTAGTATGGCTATAACAAGAATCTGGAGTCCTTGCCAAGCATTAAATTTCTCACTAAAACTAGGCATATTCCAGCCATAACTTATGCAAATTACAGAAAGAAAAACAAGGGCTCTCACATTTGGTTGTATTTGATATGGGAAAGTAGAAGGATCAAGGGATCTTTTAAGTGACAACCCAATCACTCTCCACGTTGTCAATTACTTTTGAAAATGTAATTCTTATGACAATCAATCTGAACCAATCACTCTACTTGGGCATAATAACACTTTCATTTCTGGACTGCATTTCAAACTTATAGAAAACAATCATACTTTAGCTGAAACCACAAGAGTACATATAACAAACCCAAATCTTGTGAAATCCTTCGATGCAATTGACAACACACTTATTAAATCAAACATGGAAGTTGCACATGTAATTGAATTCTGAATTCTGTAGTAACTCACTCTCCAAAAATCTATACTTGTCTATATAATCACAACCAACTCTCCCGAAACTTGTTTCGGTTCTCTATCAGTAATCATTTGAAGCAAATCTTTGCGTAATTTGAACAATATCGAAATTAAAAAGGACAACAAGTTGTTGAAATCATGAAGGCAGTCCTTACTTAGTATCCCTTACTGTCATTGATATCTTCCTCGTTGAACTCTGCCCACAGATATTGGGGGATATAGATCAGAACCGCAGTTGCTCCTTGTATCCCCCTTAGAAAGCCCCATTGACTTGTTATGGTAATGATACTCCTCCATTGAAAACCTCTGCATATCAAAACAATTGGAAGTTCTCTGCTTGGCCTTAGTTGATTTTGTGAGACTCATGTAACTGGGTTTGCATAGATTAGTTTCGTCTCCATTTTCCACCTTTAGATTGTTACTAAACACCAGAGTTGGAGATGCAGAAGTACACGAAGTTGATGCCGAGCTCTCATCCTGCAGAAAATCAGAACTTGGAGCAGAAGACGAGCGAGTTATTGGATTTGCTGTAGGAGGTCTAGCAGAAACCCTGGTTGAGACATTGTTCCTTCTCACTTTCACTGAGTTCTGTTCTGAAGAATATGGATAAAAGCCAACAATGCCATCTCCACTTTTCCTGGAACAAGGAGTGACTGCTGAAGGCACACTTTGAATCTCTTCCATCAGCCTATTTTCCCACGGCTTGGCTGCCATCCATTTTTCTAACCAGCTCCATCCCGAATTGTTATCGTCCACCTTCTGATGCCTAACAGCCTTTGCTGTCTTGCTTGTCCTACAATATGGACTGGCATTTGATCTTGATCTCTGCCAAAAAACAACATAATCATATGCAACTCAAACACCATTCATATTCATTCAACTAAGCCATGTTTTTATCCCGTTAACTCTTTTACCAAAAATAAATAAATAAATCCATTATTACCTGTTGAGAGAAGGAGTATGCAATTGCTCTCTCCCTCTTGATGTTTGCTCTTTGCCTCATTTCCAGCTTTGCTCTAACTTCACTCACTGTTCCTGGACTATCACACCATCCTTGCTGAAAATTGTTTTAAACACAATATTGATCATAGGGTAAACAGGGTTAATATCTTCAGGATAATATGCATCACATCATCACAATGTTGAATGCAAGAAAATTTTGATAAGCACCTCAGCCTGCTTAATGGGATCAGCTTGGTAGCAATGTTCATCTAATGAGTTTTGCACAGATTCTTGCCCTTCTGGAGAGGTCCTTTGTGCTCGAGCTCGAGCCTGAACTCGAGCAAGTGCCTGCATGCACCTCAATGTAACAGCGGCTTGCTTCCTAACCTGTCGACCACGAAATATAGCTTGAAGCCTTACCACTGCTCTCAAGGCCCTCAAAGCCTGCCTTGCCTGCAGTTTATCAGTTACCCCATTAACCATTATCAAATGAACATAATGACACAACATTATGCATTCGCTTATATGCAAAAAAGTTCATATTGTCTTATTCATTAGATGGATAATCTACAGCCCAGTTTACTGATCCTAACTCTTTTCTTTGCTTTTCAACATCACAAGCCCAATGACCTCCAATTAGTTCTATCTTTGAATAATCTCCATTCAAGCAGCTCATCTAAAACAAGATAAGCTGATACAATCTGGCTTTCATTTTTCAATCCACTTCCCAACAAACTCTCCAACTTACTTAACTTTCTTCTGATTTCTTTATCATTTTCATTTTTACTATGAACCAGCTTGCTGACCAGAAAATTAGTACTAAAACTGATCAAACAAAGAAAGAACCTAAAACTAGTACTAAAACTGACCAGAAAATTGTACGAGAAAAGAAAGACTTAAATCTTATATCCATATGTAAACTGTGTCGAGATGAAATAAAGAGGAAGTTACATATCAAAGTTGCAGTGTCCAAAAACTTTGTTACTGATAGTGCAGAATCTAAACTAGATTCCATACGCACCCAAGAAGTTTGAATTGCATTACCCGTTTGAAAGAAATTTTTTTTTTGGGTGAAACCATCAAAGAAATGCCTTGACACTCAGGATCAATCTCTTTATAATATTCAACACAGGACACAAAGTTAGTGCAAATATTATAAAGTTTTGTGACAGTTATTGAACAGAATTCAGCTATCTACCTAGACAATAACTCATGCTTAACTAAATAGAACATATAACTAATTTCAGTGTACTTAAATATATGCTACATATTAATGGAAATAGCAGGAGGCAGAACCACTTACCAAGAATCCCCGAAACACAGCTTGGATCCGAATAGCTGCCCACTCTTTCTTGATGACAATGAAGTTTTTAGGTTGAGTTCTGACAAGAGTAGCCATGGCAGCAGCTAATGCATCGTCGAGCGAATTCAATGGCTCTGCAGCTGCCACTTGGCTCCTGTTCATCCCACCTTTCGATGATGATCCAAACCCTTCTGATGAACTCCTCCAAAGCTTCCACTTCTTCTTGCTCTTGTCCCCCACCTTCTCCTAAAACAACCCAAGTACCAAAAACAGAAGAAAACAATAGAAACAGAGGAAAACAGAGTGAAACGGAGGAAACAGAGGGAAATAAGAAAAATAAAAACAGAGGGTGAGGAATGTTGGGTTTACCTGGTCACTTGTGGGGGCCTTTTTGAGATTGATAAGTGACTTTAACCATTTCCCCGGAGTGCCCATTTGAGAAAAACAAGCTATAAATCTGAATTAACCTTGAATTTCTCTCTGTGTTTTTGTTTGTGGGAAGTGTTTTCTTCTGAAAGTGCTTTTTGGAAACAGAAATAGAAGCTGAGAGCTGCAGAGAGTGCTGTCTGGGTTTTTTTTTTTGGGGATTGGGTTTTGGAATTTGACAACAGATCTGTCAGTGTATTAAACTATTGATCAAGGAGCCTTGAAGAAGAAGGTTTTTTATTTATTTATAAATATTAATTAAGGAAAGGTTTTATTACCAATTTGAATTTCGAATTCGAAAAAAAGTCAATTGAAAGCATGTAACGGATATAAATTGCAAACGACGACGTTCAGGCGAAACATCATTCGAGCCCTGTTAGTGACAAGGTGGGGGCCCAGAAGCAAGTCCGTTAAAGAGTCACTTGCACTGCATCGGGTCCGGGCCTGTGGTTGGGCCTCACTTTTGAGCCCTCCTAGTTCATCTTTTGTTATAGAGGTTTTGGTTCTTGTGCTTTTCTATGTTGAACATGGGTTGTTATGCTGTGTGTAATAATGTTTCGTCCTGTTAATTGCATAGTTAACCCCAATATGTTGACCACACTCCAAAAGTAGTTGAAGGCAATGCAGGGGAAAGATGAGAGGGGTGTGATCGAAGAACTCATTGTTGATCTTGAGCTAAACCAGGTTGTGGGGAGTTTCAGAGATTCGCCATTGCTTTTGTTGCCAGGCAAAGCAGATATATACATGTTTGATGAACCTTCAAGTTATCTTGATGTGAAACAAAGGCTTAAAGCAGCCAAAGTCATCCGATCTTTGATCAGGCCTGATAGGTTTTGTTTTCATAGCTCTCTTCTCTTCTTGCCTCAAATATTTTTTTTTTCCATTGCTTGTATTTGTGGGGTCTTTTTCTTGCTTACATTGGGCATGTTTAAGTAATGGATGTTTTGCTTTGCTTTACATTTTCAGCTATGTAATCGATGTGGAGCATGATTTAAGCGTCCTAGATTACTTATCAGATCACATTTCTTGTTCATATGGGAAGCCGCCTGGTGCATTTGGAGCTGTAACCCTACCCTTCTCAGTTAGAGAAGGATTGATAACCTTGGACTTATGTTGGGTTCGGCATGGATCTAATTGATTGCCCTGGGATTGGTAACTCCCGGGGTGATGCAGGGAATCAATATGGACCCAATTGATCTCTCCAGATAATTGGTAACCTCGAGGTAATGTTGAGATTGATATGGATCCAATTGATTGCCCCTAAAGGATTGGTAACCTCCGAGGTGATGTAGGGATTGACATGGATCTCATTGATAAGTTCAAACACAGTTGGGTTTACAACAAATTTAAGCCAAGTGCGCGATTTGACATTTAAATGGGAAGTGCGGATTTTATTTAAATAATATAGGCGGAATGATGGATAAGTAGATTAATTTAAACATAATATTTCTCAGATGAATTGCATTCCAAGGGCATGATGACAGGACCCGAACCAAATTCCGCTTTGGAATTCGAGTCGGACACTGTGCGTGTCCGACACTTGGCTAATGTCGGGCACAATTGACTTATTTGCCCTTCGAACTGTATTTTTACCTTGACTCCTACCGAAAATTCGGCAGAGTCTTCCATGTAATTTGCTCAATCCCAAACTTTACACCTGTCAAAACGAGCAATAATATCTACACAACCAACTGCCAGCATACTTAAAATACAACACACAGTCCAGTTCTCAATTTAGGGCAAACACCAGAGCAATTCTACTAGTTTACAGATGAGTTAATCCTTTTACAAAACCAAACTTCTGTAAAACAAAAGAAAGATGTGGAAGGCGGAAAACTGGCCCGGTGGTGGATTTTTTGTGCACTTCTACAGCCTGGGGGCGCAAAACATTTGAAAGTGTGAGTGGACAAAAATAATGGTTCAGAAAATAGCATTAGAATATATTAACCCCCACTGTCAAAATAGTTAAGTAAAACTGAATATCTAAACTACCTTTGAAGCATATTAAAATCAAGGCATTTACATATTTATGCAAATTATACTCAAGATCTATAAAACTCGCATAAAATCACTGTAATCAAAATTCACATAAAAGCACTGAAATCAATTTTAAAAACTACCACTTAGGTGTACCCCTTTTATTCCGTCAATTCCTGATATCCGTCAATTCCCCTTGTAGGTCTCGATGACACAAAGTCAACTCGAGCCGCAAACTGGCAGGATTCAGGGGACCGTAGTCAGCCTGATCCGCAATCCTGGCACTCACGGTCCGGGCGTCCCCGAAACTCGTGAGGCAAATGTCAAGTGCACTGACAAAACTGAAGGTAAACTGGATGTCTGTAGACATCGTCATATCTGAAGGCAACAGCTGTAGCTGGGTACCCATGGTGGTTTAAAAAAAAACTATACCATTTCTGAGAAAGTATAACATGTCTGGAAAATCTACTGACTAACTGAATTTTTATTAAATCAAAAACTCTGAGAAAATATAATATTATAATATTATAATATTTCTGAAAGATCTGATGAATAGCTGAATTTTTGTTAAATCTGGAGCTATAATGCTATTTTATCTGACATAAATCTCAATCTCTACTTTCCATATCTCTTTAGCATATTCAACTAAGCAGCATATAAATAAGATATTTAAATTCAACAAAGTATGCCAGAAAATTTATACTCAATAGAACTTATTCAAGATCAAATAAGGAAATTTATTTGCATAAAATCATTTATAAAAGAAAAGTCCACTCACTTCTGGTCCGAGCTAGCTAGACCTCTTGAAGGTCTCTCCTGCGGGTTTGCCTGGCCCCGGGTGCCTGATTAACCACCATGAATATTTAATTAATAAAACTGCTCGGTATAAGTTATGCAAGTAAAACCCTGACCCCTGACTTCTAGAAGTGCATGCACTAACTTTAAAGTCATTTTTCTGCCCACTTAGGCATCTGATGTTTAGAACTGCCTGGTAAGACTCGAGACGTCACTAAGCGATAAACTTTCATATTGGTCGATACGGAACCCCGTGGGGTCCACGACCTCCGATTACCAATCTGAGAATTCCTATAGGTTCCTCACATTTAAATAACTATGTCTTGCAAGTCTGGTCTGAAACTGACGATCAGATTGGCCGCAATCGTGTACTCGTAAAATTTCTAAACCTTAGCCCCAGGGTTCGCGATTTCGGAGTATCCGGGACTCCGATTCACAATCCGTCGAATCCTACACGATTCTAAAATTATCTAGAACAACATATCTGAAATTGAGCGTGATCCAACGGCTCAACAGTATTGAACCCGGAAATCGCACAATATGAAAAATCCGTTCGAGGCTCAAACGGTATCCAAATTGAGATCTGAGAAATCCTACGTGCTCGTGACAACCTACGGATCGCAACAAGACACAGTGCCACTGCCCTACCCTCACCCACGCCCCGCAGCACGCGCCGGCAGCAATGGGTGTCCAAAGCGATTACACCTCGCCAGAAAAACTTAAAACAACGGCTCCAAACTCCTACCCTAGGTAAAACACCATATTTAGAACCATTTTTGTTCTTGGACCTACCCCAAAAACTGACCGGAAGTGGCCGATCACGGAGGCCGAAAATTGGCCGAAACGTCAAGTTCAAAAATCCAATAGCTACATTGAGAATTATCAATTCCTACCCAACAGGCAGCTAGAACAGTTCCAGAGGTTCAAAATTCATACCTGGATCGACGGAAATGGTGGCCGAATGAGGGAGATCGGCGACTTTGAAGTTCGGATGACGTCGGCCGCTTCTTCTCCAAATTCCAGCGAATCCGCGGCGGCTGGCGGTAGGAGGTGGCTGGGGTTGGAAGAGGACGTCGTCTCGGTCATTTTGGTACCGGCCCCGTCCACATCCTTGGCCGGTGGCCGGAGTTACAAGGTGAAGAAGGATGAGGGGCGGAGAGAAGTCGCGGGAGGGGGAGAGAGAGAGAGAGAGGGAAAGCTGGTTTTTATAAATTCAACTTCGAAATATTTACGATTGTGCCACTGAGATTCTTTTGACCATAACTCTCTCGTTACAACTCCGATTCGGGGCCCATTACGTGTCTATGAACTCATTTCACCGTGCTCTACGCAACGGTGTCTATAGAATGGTCAAATTCCTTTTCGGTCAAAAAGTCAACTTTTCCTTAATAAAATATTCTGAGGGCAAAATTGTCTTTCTTCAAAATAAATTACTAATTAAATAAGAATTTTTGTTTTTGGTTATTACACATGACATATATTAATCAGTCTCAACCTGTTTCAGCTTGTAGGCGCCCTTTCCATATGCCTCTGTGACCTCGAACGGTCCTTCTCAAGAGTGACCAAAAGTGCTTGCATTTAGATCTTTAGTGTTTTCCATTACTCTCATGAGGACCCACTCACCAACTTTGAACCTTCTCGGGTGATGGCACGCTTGTTAAGAGAAGTGAAAGGAGATGGCGTGTGATGTTAGTAAAGAGATTGAGTTGTCTGAAGTAATTAAAAGTGAGGTCAAGTAAGTCAAATTGTAATAAAATTTGTTGCATTTTTCGATGAAGGCAAGGAAGTGAAATAACAATAAATAACTAAATGAAAGGTAGATTGGGATCAGTTGGCTAAGGGAGTATGTTCAAACAAGGGGGTTCAGTTCTTGGCCAAGCTGAATCAGCTAGGTTTCTTGTTTTGCAGACTTTTGAGCAAGACCAATCATAAGTTCAGTCAAATTTAAACAAGGTCTTGGAAATTCAGGAGTAAGTACCAATTTATTTTTCCCTCTACCACTCACAAGCAACATGGCAAGAGGAAAATCCAATTCATCACATTTTCCCTCTATGAATAATGTTTTATGGCCTCTCATGGCATCAAATATTGTATTTGACTAAATAGGGTTTTATAACAAGCCATTAAAAAAACCCAATATTTGACAAAAAAAAAAAATAGAATTGACATAACATAATGCATTCAGAAAATCAAAACACATAAACAAAGTACTTATTCCACTGAGAATATCAAAAACAAGAAATATTTCTCTTGTTTTTGTAATTGTATTTTTTTAGTATATCTAGATTGTCTCCTTATAATCATTTGTCTCAACAAAAGAAAAGGGAAGAGGAAGAAGATCAACTCAATTTCTATAGTGTTTAACTTTAAAGTTCAAAGACCAAAAAAGGACCCCAAAAAAAAAAAAAAAAACACTATATAACTATTAAGTATAGGCCCTTTTAATGTATAGGCAATCACAAACAGTGTTCTTGAGTTTAGATCGCAAATATCTGCAATAAAGTGTTGGACTGCAAAACACAGTTATGAAATTAAAAGTAGAAAATAAAAGGATTGATACAATAATAAGGTGATACCATAACATTAATAGACAACCTAGGATTGCAAAAACCAGAGCCATTTGACATTTGCTACAAATGCAAGGTTTCATCAACAATTTGCAACCAGATTCGCCTTAATTAGGGTGGATCCGAATAGCAGCCCACCAGATTCGCCTCAATTTGCAAGCTACTCTTAATTCTGTAATAATAGATATTGTCTTCATTAAAAATTTTCCATTTGTCTACACTAATACCTACCATTTTCCAAATTTGTAGTAACAAAATTAACACCTATTGATTTGATTCTATTAAGGTGTTTTGGCTTAATTATCTTATACCTATTTAATAAATTGTCACAATTGTTCTAAGTTTGTTATCAACTGATTAAATAGACTGAGGTTATACTTATGTCGATCAGATTAATAGAATGCTTGATGTATCTAAACTGTTGTTTGTCTTGTCGAATTTTTTAACTTAATTATGTGATGAATAGGTATTGTTTTTACTCAAAATTTCCATTTATCCAACTTCTTAATATAAAAGGAAACGCAAAACTTATAAGATATTTATTAAGATCCTTTTAGATTTGGGGTAGGTCCCTCAATCCTTTTCTCTGGCTTGGCTTATCCAGTATCACTCTTATATCCATCACTTAATTTTCTTTTATTGTTAAATTTTCTTTTTTAATGGTGCATTTATATGAGAGAAATAAATTTGGGATTTTGACGAAAGTCAGAATTTCTAAATTGACATAATCCAATTCTCGTGTTCGAATAAAAAAACATAAAATTTAGAAATTCCACTTCCTTTTGTTGTTAAATATTCTACTTTCAGTGAATTTGAGGAATATAAATGAAGGTTGAGGGAATTGATTCAATCGTGCGAGTGAAATAATACATCTTTGTGTGTTATTTCAGTCCAAGTTTATACCTTTGTATATGGATTGTGCGTATGGTTATATTTCCATTTGTTTGTGTAACAAAAGGAGATAACAAATTTAAAATCCTCCAACAACAAAAAAACATTAAAATCCAACGGTCCTAATATCTTTACGGCCGTTTTGCTACTTTCCAAAGTCCTTAACCTCTGACTGCATCCAAGATTCCAACCCAAATAAAAAAATAAAAAACTTTCCAAGTAGGACCTTTTTTACTCCTTCCTTCGCACACACAAACCCAATTCCCACTTAGAAACCCTAATTTCGCAAAACCCTCACTGTACCGTCTCTCCAATGGCACCCAAGCGCCCATCTCCTCTGGATGAGCCTCCGGCTGCTTCTTCTTCCGAAGAAGAGGTAGCCTCGTCTGAAGAAGAAGTAGATGGAGAAGAAGAGGAAGAATCCGGATCCGGGTCCGAATCTGAGTCCGAGGAACCCGAGCCTCCAAAGGCAGCACCCACTCCCGTTGCTGCGAAGAAACCGGACTCGGCTACTGTCAATTCAAAGCCGCAGTCTTCATCCTCTGGCTCAGAGTCCGAGTCCGAATCCGATTCGGAATTGGATAAGGATAGGGTGGTAAAGCCGATAGTTTCGAAGCCAATGGAAGAGACGCCCAAGACCAAGAAGCCCAGATCGAAGGCCTCGGCTATTACTACGTCGGCGGCAAGAGCCGGGTTGAAGCGGCCAAGCGAGAGCGACCCCAAGGATTCCAAGAGGCCCAAGAAGAAGGTCACAGACCCGGATCAGGAGCGAGAACATGCCGGAGAGGAAACGAAGAAGGCGGGTGGAGACGACTCGAAGAAGCTGTTCCAGAGGATTTGGAGCGATGATGATGAGATAACAATTTTGAAAGGCATGATTGATTACTCTACCAAGAAAGGGGCGGATCCATATTCTGATATGGGGGCGTTTCATGATTTTATCAAGAAATCGCTGAAGGCCGATGTGAACAAGACCCAATTGCAAGATAAGATTCGTAGGATCAAGAAGAAGTATGAGACTAATGTGGCCAAAGGGAAGAAGTATAATCCTGTTAAGCCTCATGAGCAAAAGTTGTTCGACTTGTCGAAGAAGGTATGGGGCAGCGGCGAAGGGTCAATTGGGCTCAGTGGGTTGTCTGAACAGTCCAAGTCTAATGGGAAGGCTAGGACAAATCAGAAGGGTAACAAGACTTTGGCTTCACTTAAAGCTGAGCTTCTGAGTTCACCGGAGCGCCCAAAGGAGTGTGAGAAGGTGGAATTTGGTCTGAAGCCGTGTGGGTCTGAAAGTTTGAGTGAGGTGATTGGGTTTGATAAGGGTTTCAGAGAGCTGGGGTTGCCGGAGGGTGTCGTGAAGCAGGGCTTGGAGTTGATTGGAGGAGCCAAGCGAGCTGAGTTGAAGGAGAAGTGGAAGAAGCTGCATGTTGCTGAATTGGAGCTTTTTGTTAAAAAGAGTGAGTTGATGAGAGATCAGGCTAAGGTGATTCTGGAGGCGTTAAAGTCATCTGAGCATTAGAACCTTATAACAAGGCACTGTGTTGATGTCTAACAAGACAATGTTTAAAAGTTTTAGTAATTGTTAATTAAGAACTCTGTAGCATTTAGCTGCTTAGTTTGTCTGTATTAAATCTTCTTTGCCCTTTGTTGTCCTCTATGATGTTGATTTAAAGTTATTTATGTGGCATTGTTATTGTCAGTTTTGTTTCTGCCCCTTGTGTTGTGTTATTGGTGGTGATGCCTTTGATAATTATAAGCAGGGTTATATAATCTGGCTGAGTGTCCTTGAATTCTTAGTTACATTATCTCAGTTATGCATAGCTGCAACTGTCTTTGTGTTTGTGGTCACTGTAATCTTGGTGTAGAAGAGAAAGAGCAAATAAGAAGACTCAAATATGTTTGTATGGGCTAGCAAAGCATAGTTGTGATTTGGTGGGGTAGTTTGTTATATGGGAAGCCGGGTGCATTTGGAGCTGTTACCCTACCCTTCTCAGTTAGAGAAGGAATCAACATCTTCTTGTCGGGATTCGTTCCTAAAGAAAACCCAAGGTTCCGAGATGAATCTTTAACTTTTAAGGTAAGATAATATATTTTGTCAATGAAAATGCTGGTTTTGAGTGACTTAATCAATCTTTTTAAATATAAATATAAATATATATTATGTTGTTGTCTTGTTTAGGTTGCTGAGACTCCACAAGAAAGCGGTGAGGAAATTGAGACATATGCACGGTATGGATGCCCATCGATGACTAAAACGTTGGGAGAGTTCAAGCTTCAAGTTATAGAGGGTGAATTTACCAATTCTCAAATTATTGTGATGTTGGGTGAGAATGGATCAGGGAAGACCACATTTATGAGAATGCTGGTACTAGTCTTTATCATTTTCACTCTTTTGATTCAATCGTATGTTAAATTGCATCTTGGTACGTGGAGTCATTGCATTGCATACATTTGTTCAATTTGTAGGTTGGTTTATCGAAACCTGATTCTGGTGTGGAGATACCTGAGCTTCATGTTTCTTACAAAAACCAGAAAATTAATCCAAAGCGTGCAACAAAAGTCAAAGACCTGCTTCATGAAAAAATTCGTGATTCCTGTACACATCCCCAGTTTGTGACAGACGTGATGAAGCCTCTTCAGATTGAGCAATTAATGGATCAAGAAATTACCAAACTCTCTGGTGGAGAGCTGCAAAGGGTTGCTCTATGTGTATGCCTTGGAAAGGTAACAGATTTTAGTATATGTTTATAGCAATAACAAATTAAGCTTGTGATGATGCATCTGCTTTGCTTTGAACTTATGCAGCCCTAAATTTTGCTTGATATTGCAGCCTGCAGACATCTATCTGATGGATGAACCAAGTGCATATCTTGATTCTGAGCAGCGTATTGTTGCAGCAAAAGTCATAAAGAGGTTCGTCCTCCATGCTAAGAAAACCGCATTCGTGGTTGAGCATGATTTCATTATTGCTACTTACTTGGCAGACAAAAGTTATTGTCTATGAAGGAAAGTCATCAGTTGATTGTATTGCAAATTCTCCGGTCTTTGTTGACTGGGATGAATCTCTTCTTATCTGTAAGTCTTGCAGCTTGTTTAATTTATCTCCAATTGAATGTGATGTAATTTTTGTTATTCTAGGATCTGATTCTCTTTGTATTTTCAATGTGGCATTGCAGCAACTGGATATCACATTTAGACGTGACCCTACAAACATTCGCCCAAGAATCAACAAATTGAACTCAACCAAGGATAGGGAGCAAAAGGCTTCTGGGTCCTATTATTACTTGGACGACTAAACTGGAACACTGTCCAACATGTTCGAGACAACAATTCCCCTCTCCAACTTCAAGGGTGGGACTCGACTAAGCCCCAGCCACCAAACGGGAAAGGTATGGTACCCTCATTCCGACTATGCCCGAAATTCGCCTGTTTATGTTGTGTATTTATGACAATTTGATATTTTCTGTATTTGTATTTTGCAGTTGTGCAAAGTTTCAGAGGGCAGGGCATTGATAGATACACTCTAGTCAATAATAATAACAATCCTAGAAGGTATATATATATGGTTCACTACTCATTCCAATCTGTTAGTTATGTTATATATTTATGAAATCATCGTGATATTTATTGCAGTTTTGCAACGTTTTAGACAAGGCTGAGTTACTGGCCGGCATGCCAACAAATGATCAAAGAGGGTCCTTCGCCGGTGAATATATAGGAGCTTGTTGTTTCTGCTTGAATGAGTGTGTTCAGCCCATGTGACCAAATTCAGTACATTTTCCCTCTATGGATAGTGTTTTATGGCCTCGCATGGCATCAAATATTGTATTTGACTAAATGCTTTTTTATTTTTTGAGTTTTTATTCGAATTTGACTGAATGCCATTTGAGAAATAAGCTCCTATCTGAATTAACCTTGAGTTTCCCTGTGTGTTTTTCTTTGTGGAAAGTGTTTTCTTCTGAAAGTGCTTTTTGGAAACAGAAATAGAAGCTGAGAGCTGCAGAGAGGGTTGTCTGGGGTTTTTTTTTTCGCGGGGGGGCGGGGTGGGGAAGCAGGTAACGGATATAAATTGCACGGTAACACTAGTCTATTTGCCGTTGCGCTCCTTCTTTAGGAACGACGAAGCTACGCTGAAATATCCAAGACCTGTTGTTAGTGACAAGGTGGGGCCCACTTGAAGCCCGTCTACTTGCACTGAATCCAGCCCAGGCCCTTGGTTGGGCCTCGCTTTTGAACCCTCCTAGTTCATCTTTTGTTCTTTTTTTATTCCTTTTCGTAGATCAAACATCAAATATGTTCATCTTTGTTAAGGACTAGAGGTGGGGCAATATCGCTTATTTACAAATAAATAAATAAAAACAAATAACAGCTAAGGATTTTAGCATTTTCCATTAAAACAGTTGTCAAAATTGGTATTTCTGGTCAACGGTTAAGAACATATGTCCAAAAATTTGCAAGTGTGTGGAATATTGATCTACCTTTGGTCTTGAAGAATGGTCAAACTAGAGAGAGAGAGAGAGAGAGGAGAGAGAGAGAGAGAGATTGAACAACGTATGGAAGGACTTCAAAATAATTTCTGCAATGATTATTAAATGATGAATTAGGATACAATGAAAATATCTTACAAGGAAAAAGTGGCCAAACCCCTGAAAGGTCCCCAAAAAATGGTGAAGAAATAAAATAATTTGGTAAAGGCAGATGACCTACCTACATGGCTAAATGATCAAGGTCGAGAAAAACCCGAATGGAAGACATTCTAACCAGGTTAGTCCATTCAAAACCCCTCTGTACCCAAAATGCCGCAAAATGCTTATTCTTTTAGATTAATCTAGTGATGGTTTAGAGGTCAAATTATGTAACCTTGGGGCTAGGAAGTCTCATATATGCAAGCCTGGGTGAGAGGTGGATCTTTGGACTTGGTCTTGGTGAAGGGATTGGAGCATTGCTAACAGAGATTTCTGGTGTGACTCTAGGTGACAGATTGACCTGCCCAAGTGCCTGAGATTGCAGCTGTGCTGGGTAATCTCTTACACACCCGATTCGAGGGCCGGCCCCGGTACTCCATTTGCATGACAAAGGCCTGGCCAGCTCAAATTTTTGGGGCTCCACATTGGCTGCAGCAGTGTCTCTGGCAGCCTCATTTTCTTTAGTCTTCTCAAGGGTGCTTGTTATAGACTCTGAGTTCATCTCTTTCTTGGTGGCAAATGAAGGTGGAACATCATCATCTGCAGGACATGTCTGCAGAAAAAAATAATAATAATAATAATAATAATGGAATTTTAGATTGGCTTAATGAGAAACAGAATTTTACATTACTTAGCATATCATACATATGAACCAAGTTTTAGGCGAATTATGCAAAAGCCAATATGAAGGCTTAAGAACAAGTACCTTGACATCTGTCATGTCCATCTGATGCTCCTCTAAGAAGCTAATGAACTCCAAAAGACTCTCTTGTGTCGGGCAATAATGGCCGCTGTAGCACCATACAGCCTGAACACCATGAAAATCAAAGGTTCAATGAATAGGGGGATAAAAATGCATCTCAGGAAATGTAATCTCCATGTCTCAAATAAGAGGCACACCTCAAGAACCCCATTGCAAGCAACTAATCTTCCGGATGCAATAGTGGCACCTCCAGATACAAAAGAGGAGTGCTGGAAAAGGCCTCTCTTCTTCTCCCCGATGTACAAATTCCTCGATGCGCTGAGGACAAAAATCCACTTAGAACCCTTAGCAGTACTCACAAGGTTCCCACTTTGCCTGTACACAAGCTTCCCACTCTCCACAATCACTTCATAAGCTTCTCTCTCTTTCTGTGAGAGCAATATACATATAAGAAGACATCAGTTACTACATATACATATGAAACCCCTTAATATTCCTATTTTAAAATGTAATATAAATAAATAAACCAACAAAGATGAAGTGCCTCAGCTAACCTATAAGTGAAGTGTATATTTCCAATTTTTCCAGTGTTTTAGGAGAATAGTTACATATGTTCATACTTACCGGTCCAAGGTATTGGATGCACTGACGCTGCAGATCAGTTCTCGAACACTGCTCAAGATTTTCTTCTTTGCCATCTCCAACGTCCAACCTTCATTAATTTCATATGCAGAAAAGATTAGAAGAAGAAGAAGAAGAAAAAAAAAAAAAAAAGCCATAACATTTTTAAAACAGAAAATTTTGGTTTCTGCAGAGTTATACCAGTAGAAAAAAGGTTGAGAGCTCCCACTGTTAAACCAGATATCATAATACATGTGTAGATTGTGTCCATATCGATGGCGTGGATCAATCTGTACATCATAAGCAGAAGGTAAGCATGCTTATGATGTAACCATGAAAATCATTTGTTAAATACAAAGTGAGAGTATTGTTAATGTAAGCTTACAGCCTCAAGCCAATGTCTTAGAGCTAATTTCTGAGCCTTCTCATCCTTTGACAAACCTTTCCCAACCTACAATCCACAATATGATACTTAAATCAACACTCAGTGTCTGCAATAGTTCTTGGTTCTTACAAGAATTTCTAAACTTTGAATTAGTCAAGCATTTTGGTCATGGTCAAAATACAAAACAAATAAGCAAATGGATTTTCTGGCTTTAAAAAGACTGAATTAGCCAATTAGGTACACATGTTGGAAATTAATGGTATCAAAGAATTTGATAATCTTCAACATATTGTAAAATCTAAGCAACTTTAACTGCAATGTACCAAAAGATCACCTTGGCAGCTCTCGTCCTAGCCCGCGCCCATCTTGACACGGCAGTTTCTGATTTATCAGATTCAAAGAATGACACAGAGCTCCGTTTCAGAGCAGCAAAGTCCAATGCCTTCCACCTGCAACAATTACATGAAGAGAATAAGCATATATGCATGTGCTTAACAACTGTGTTCTGCGAAATAGGAGATGATAATAGAACAAACCATAGCTCCTCAACTACAACAGCACAATCTGCAAGGCTTCGTCTGGTCCGGTAACTCTTGTAAAATTTCTGCAGCTTGATTGCAGCTGCATCAAGCTCACTTGGATATCTCGGAGAAAACAAATCCTCTGGCTCCGGTAAAGAAATTATGGGATTGAACTGCTCAATGGAACTATCAATTCTTCCCTCTATGTTCTTGAAAGAAGCATTTGTCCCTAGCTTTAGCTGGCCTGCATTCCTCTTCTTGCAGCTCATGGATTCTTCAATAATCATTTTATTTGGCTCATCAGATTCAATGGTGTTGCTCAAATCAGTTTGTTCGACGCTAACTGTTCCAGTCGTCCCCTTCTGTTTCTTGGACACACTGACGGATGTCATTGTAACCATTTCTATAAATTTCTGCCAAAACGAAAAGCATGTGCCTCAGAAAACATATATCTACTTGATTCTTAAGCAAATGCAGGTAAGTTTTTAATGAAGATGATTCTACTTTCAGTTGTTCTCAAATCATGCAAAGCAAAGCACTAGCTTCAGTTGAAATATGCATGTTTTCATATGATGAGCTTTGAATCTAAAGTAGATTAACCCATCATTCTTAAAGATCTCCTTTTGATTCAACTAAGCCACATTTTCACTTTGGCCATAATCAACCAATCGAAACATGTCAAAAACCTTTTTTTTTTTTTTTTAATGTCAAAAACTAATCAAATTAGGACAGCAGAACAACCACAAGAGCTAGCTCAAACAACTTGAAATATGCATGTTTTTCTCACCTGAATAAAATTGCAACTCTGTCTCCCCCTATCTCAACTCAAGCAGTAACTTGGTTTGGTGCATTTCTAAATTAGACCACTGGCCTCCTTTATATACTACTCAATGAAAAGAAGTTGGTTGAATGTTTGTAGTTGGTAAGGCAACTTCCAACACGTATTAGACAAAAAGTGCAGAAAATAGAAATGTTTGAAATTTGGTCCCATCAAACGGGGTGTTTTGAATGAAAAAACAAAAGGAGAAAGAAAACTTGGCATGATTTTGACAACCCCACGAGGGGTTTGATTCTTGAACTTGAAGTGTTCAAAGTTCCCAATATATTTGTGTATGCTTACTTTATTTGGAACAAAATGTTACGTTAAATTTAACGTGACCCATGATCATTACACAGAGAGAGAGAGAGAGAGAGAGAGTTTGGTCAAACATGACATTTTGTAACATACTTGTCAAGCAAGAATGTTAATTGCTTAGAAGAGAGAGTAGAGATTGAGACAACTAGAAAAGAAGAGAAATCGTCAAATGCAGGGACGGACCTACCTTTGACTAACCTGGGCTATATAGCCCAGGTGAATTTATCTTTTCAAGCCTAAACTAACATACCCAACCCACCCAACGGACAGCCATGCACTGCATTCTCATAATCCCCCCTTCACCCTGTTTTCTTTTCTTTTTTTCTTTTTTTTGGGTACAAAAAGGAAAGGGGCCAAAGGCAAAACCCCTGCCTCTTTCATTTTTTGGTCGAAGTCGAAAACAACAACTCTTTTTTTTTCTTTTTTTTTTTTATATAGAAAATAACCCCCTTTCACTTTACACACCCGAAGAAAACATAAAAGAGATGTGTACTAGATGTGTTTTGAGGGGTAAAATTCATTAAGTCATCCTGATTATGTGGTTTTTTTTTAATCAATTAAATTCACTCGTAGTGTCGAATTTTTAACTCACCCCAATTTGAAATCCAGAATCCATCCTTGTTCAAATGTTGTGAAAAGGCTCATCCTGATTCCATCCTTGTTCAAATGTTGTGAAAAGACTCCACAAGAAAACTGGGAAGTATTTGACTTGCGACCGAAGCTTCATGTCACTGCCTCACTCCGATGTTGTTCCGCACAATTCAACTGGGTCAAAGACAAATCCTTATTGCCCAAAAAGTTCTTGTTCTTTTCTTATTTCTTTATTTATTTTGGGTTAAATATTCCACAACCTCTATTGACTCAACTGGGTCTTTGTTTAATCAAATGAAGGGAAATGCTACTTTAATGGGTTAAATATTCCTATTGTAATCGCCAAATATTTTATGTTAAGAAATATCAGTATTGTGGACTCGTTCGTATTTGAATTAATCTCTTATATTTACTGTAGTTTCGTCGCATTTCTCTAAAAACCAATGCCAAAATTAATTGTATTACCAAAGTTTGATATACATTATTGATCTATTTCTAACAATTTGTTAACATGTGAGTTTGTCTTAGTTTAAAATGAATAAGAAAAGCATGTTTAAAGCCTTGATTGAATCTAGAGCCATGCAAGATTATGACTATCGATCTAAGATTCAAAAGAGATGGGCTGACAGCTACAAGCGTATATATAGAGTTTTGGCATAGAAACTCAGGGGTGGGTCATTAACATGAGCAACCTCTCACTCCCTTCTTGCCATTTTCCTGTCTAACCCATCACCATCAAATAAAGTTTAATAAGATTCAAATTTCCAACAACTACTAGAAAAAGTTCGGTGAAATTCAATTTCCACTTTGTTAGAGAAAGTCGCGCATTCAAATCTCATAACTGAATTTCGCTCGGTTCAGATTGATATTTAGTCTAATTATCGAAACTGTTAATCAATGTTCAGACTAAGCGTTCAAATATAGATCAATCACTAATCAACAATGGTTATATAGATGTGGTTCAATATGAGAATAAAAATTTGAGAAAGAGAGGAATTTATATACATATAAATGAAATTGAAACATGTGAAATATATACATGTAAAAGATATAAGAATTTGGATATACATGTGTGAAATATATACATATGTCTGGGTTAATTACATGTGTAAAATATGTGAATATACACAAACAGCATCAACATGAGAGAGAGAGAGAGAGAGAGAGAGAGAGAGAGAGAGAGAGAGAGAGTTTGCTCAAACATGACATTTTGTAACACACTTGTCAAGCAAGTGTGTTAATTGCTTAGAAGAGAGAGTAGAGATTGAGACAACCAGAAATGAAGAGAAATCGTTCAAATGTTGTGAAAACTGTAGTTTCGTCGCATTTCTCTAAAAACCAATGCCAAAATTAATTGTATTACCAAAGTTTGATATACATTATTGATCTATTTCTAACAATTTGTTAATATGTGAGTTTGCTTTAGTTTAAAATGAATAAGAAAAGCATGTTTAAAGCGTTGATTGAAGCTAGAGCCATGCAAGATTATGACTATCGATCTAAGATTCAAAAGAGATGGGCTTACTGTTAGAGTTTGTATAGGAAAACACACTTGCATTTAGTCCCACATTGGAAGGAAGTTGTTTCCTTCCATGGTTTATAAGCACCAACACTTTAGAAATACTAAATAGAGTATGGGTCTAATGGAGGCAAAGTTGGGCCTCATCATGATTTGAGCTTGAATTATATATATATATATATATATTGTTAATAAATATTTGTATAATAAATATATATATAATTAATTGTTAAAAGATGGGTCTTGAGGCTCTGTTAATTTAATTAATAATTTATTTTTATTAATTAAAAAATTTGTTTTTTAGATAAAACCAAAATCTGAAATTCGAATAAGATAAACAGTTAACATAACTGTTGAATGAAGAGGTGTCAGACCTCTATATATTGACAATACGTTCAAATCAGAAAAGATCTTTTTGAACAGCATTATCATTCTCACATTTTTAACACTTCTTGAGAGAATTCATACCACTATGCTTAGGCTTTAATTTAAGATAGTTTGATCCTGGTGGACAGACTCCTATCGAACTACAAGCACAAGGATAGAGGAGAAATACTGTCTAAAGGACACTGCAACTCTGCAAGACTCTATCTACAATTCAAGTTGGTATTCTACAATTTATATTGCTGTTGTATTGATTCAATTATATTTATATAAAATATATTCGTTGGTTTTTATTATTCTATTATTTTGGTTTTATTTATACTGATTGTTCTACAACACTTACAGCTACAAGCATATATATAGAGTTTTGGCATAGAAACTCAAGGGTGGGTCATTAACATGAGCAACCTCTCACTCCCTTCTTGCCATTTTCCTGTCTAACCCATCGCCATCAATAAAGTTTAATAAGATTCAAATTTCCAACAACTACTTATATACATATGTTAGAGAAATTCAATTTCCACTTTGTTAGAGAAAGTCATGCATTCAAATCTCATAACTGACTTTCGCTCGGTTCAGATTGATATTTAGTCTAATCATCGAAACTGTTAGTCAATGTTCAGACTAAGCGTTCAAGTATAGATCAATCACTAATCAACAATGGTTATATAGATGTGGTTCAATATGAGAATAAAAATTAGAGAAAGAGAGGAATTTATATACATATAAATGAAATTGAAACATGTGAAATATATACATGTAAAAGATATAAGAATTTGGATATACATGTGTGAAATATATACATATGTCTAGGTTAATTACATGTGTAAAACATGTGAATATACACAAACAACATCAACATTAGCAGATGTGATATCTGACTTCATCTCTAAGGTGGAACATCATCATCTATAGGATATTTCTGCAAAGAACAATAAATTGGGAAAATGTAATTAGGCTTAATGAGATATCATATGAAAATGCTCCATTGTGCAAGTCATCAATATGAAGGCTTGGGGAGAATTACTTTAACATCTGTTAAGTCCACCTGATGCTCCTCTAAGAAGCTAATGAACTCCATAAAATTCTCTTCTGTCGGGCGGTAGTGACCGCTGTAGGACCATACAGCCTGAACAGTAGGGAGATAAAAGGTTCATGAATGATGGGAAGAAAATTTTAATGTAATGTTGTATTTTGGGTGTGTTTAAGCAATTAAGCAGGAAACCTCAAGAACCCCATTAAAGGCAACAATTCTCCCTGCTGCAAGTGTGGCACCTCCAGCTAGAAAAGTAGAGTGCTGGAAAAGGCCTTTCTTCTTCTCCCCAACATACATTTTCCTTGATGTGCTGAGGACAAAGATCCATTTACAACCCTCAGCAGTATTCACAAGTTTCCTACTTTGTCTGTACACAAGCTTCCCACTTTTCACAATCACTTCATAAGCTTCCCTCTCTTTCTGTGAGAGCAATATAGATAACACATCATTAACAAAGCAAAACTTAGAATTAAAATAGGAACTTATATATATATATATATATATGGGAAAGTAATTAAATGTTTTAATACTTACTGGTCCAAGGTACTTGATGCATTGACCCTGCAGATCAGTTCTTGGGCACTTGTCAAGATTTACTTCTTTGCCATCTCCAACATCCAACCTTCATTTTTGGATAGAGCATCACAAGGTTACAAAATAAGCCTCAACAAGTCCAAAACAGAAAAATTGGTTTCTGTAGGGATTCTACCAGTAGAAGAAAGGTTGAAAGCTCCCACTACTAAACCAAACATCATAATACAAGTGCAGATTTTGTCCATAACGATGGTGCGGATCAATCTGTACCGAACAAGCAGAAGGTAAGCATGCTTGCTCTGAACATAATAGTTCCCCACTCATTGTGATGTAAAGAAATTAGTCCATGCGTGCCTTTATTTTTATTTTTATTTTGGTCCTAATCCATGCTATTTTGTGTACCTAACTAAGCATACATGTGAATGTAAGGAAAAGAACTAATTGTCTATGGATTCTCAATGTTGTCTTCCTACACAAAATTCATTTGACACTTTATTTTACCATGTTGAATGGAAAAAATAGGCTTAATACAGAGTATGTGAATATTCTTAATGTGAGCTTACAGCCTCAAGCCAATGTCTTAGAGCTAATTTTGGAGCCTTCTCATCCGTGGACAAACCCTTCCCAACCTACATTAATCAACCAAATGCTTCTCTGTCAACACTTCAATGTGTACAATATCATAAGAGGCTTACAAGTCAAGATCTTCAAATAAATTAGGTATCCATTTTGGTATTTGTCAAAGTTCAAAACAAAGAAACACATGGATAGATTTTTCAAAATCTATGAATGATATTGAAGAATTTGCTAATGTTCAAAATCTTGTAAAAAAGCTAAGTAACTTTGAATGCAGGTGAAATGTACAGGAAGAGATCACCTTGGCAGCCCTTGTTCTAGCCCTTGCCCATCTTGAAACTGCAGTTTCTGATTTACCAGAACCAAAGAAGGACACAGAGCTTCGCCTAAGAGCAGCAAAGTCTAATGCCTGCCACCTGCAACAATTAAAAGAAGAGAATAAGCACGAATGTACTATGAGAATTACGACTATGTGCAGCAGAATAGGAAATGAAAACAGAACAAACCATAGCTCCTCAGCAGCAACCACAGAGCAATCTGCAATGTTTTGTCTAGTTCGGTAACGCTTGTAAACTTTCTGCAGCTTGATTGCAGCTGCATCAAGCTCCCTTGGGGACCGGGGAGAAAACCAATCTTCTGGCTTGGTTAAAGAAATTGTTGGATTGAACTTCTCAATGAAACTATCAGGTTTTTCCTGTGTAGTCTTCAATGAATCACCTGTCCTCAAATTTAGCTCTCCTGTTTTCCTTTTCTTGCTGCTTATAGGTTCTTGAGAAATCACTTTTTCCAGCCCATGAGATTTGTTGGCTTTGCTCAAATCAGTTTTCTTGAAGCGAACTGTTCTAGATGTTGCTTTTCTCTTGGACTTAAAATTGGTGGATGTCAGTATGACCATTTGTATTATTCCGGTCACCTTTTACTGCTACAAGATTTGCAGAAGCTCTTGTTTAGAGTTTAAAAATGAAATCTTCAATTCTTCAGGAAAAGAGAGAATTAAGTTATGAATTTTTAATCATAAATTCTACATCCATTAGTTTCTCAAATCATGCAAAATAATATTCTCAATATGGATCATATAAACTCACACTAAATACTAAAGAAACACATGTCTATCCCCACTTTGAGAATTGTATAATTTTTGTTCATATGATTGTGTTAAGATTTAAAGACTGTTTACGTATCAGTAATGGAGTAAGTAAGGAATCAGAGAATTTTGGAATCGGGGAACTACTGAATCGGTATGGGAAGAATCATCCCCTTTCAATAAGAAAGGTCCTCAAAAAAAAAACAAGAAAAAAAAAACATATGGAATTAGCAAAGAAATGAGGTTGATTTCCATTGTTATTGTTTACTAACTTTCATGAATCAGAATCCAAATTAATTTGATTACTAAAATGCCCTGCACATTTTCACAACAACACATATATAATTCTCAAATTGGCTAAGGAGACCAAACTAATCTTGTACCAAACTAGTAAGGCGGTATAAACATGAGGAATCAATATGCTGAACAAGATGAACAACAGGAGCCCAGTTCGATGATAATGTTAATAACACCTTTGTCCAGAGCCAATTTCAAACGAAAAAATAAACTCCAATAAATATATATTGATATTATCAGAGGGACGGATCCTTGGCCCACCACTAGCAACATCGATATTGTCCCCAACTTAACCACATATTTAGCAGGTGTGGGGTTTTATACAAAAAGCCTCAATGTTATTAAGATTGGAGCCATTCATTATATGGGACTTTCAATTTCATTTTTCTGCACAAAAAAAAATATTAAAAATATTAAAACAAAACCAATTTTTCACTTTGACCATGATTAAACTCATGAAAAACTTAAACGTGGTTATTTCAAGATTTCTGACTGAATTCTCTATCTTGCAATAAATGATAAATTGATCCACATTAAGAAATTCTCAAAATTAGTATCTTAACCAGATCACCTGAATATAAATACAAATAAGAAATAATTAGACGAAGGTATCTCACCTGAATATAAATACAAGGGTCTCTCTGTCCAGAGCAATTACTTTGCTTACTTCTAACTAAACCAGATCACTTCCCTCCTTAGAACAACAACTATAATCAACTTTACAGGTCCTATAAAATGATTGCAGAAAATGCAGTCCAGTTATATGGTTTCTTGAATCGAAAGAGAAAATTGGCTTAACTTGAGGTGTTTGAACTTGAAGCGTTCAAAGGTTATATATATATATATATATATATATATATATATATATATAGGAGTGTTCAAATACTTGCCAATTAATATTTTCTAAGGCATTTACCAGGTACATTTACTATCTTTGGAACGAAATGTTATGAAAATGTTATGTCTGTTTTGTCTGTGTGTGGAAGAGAAGGTCAGCCAGCCAAACTTAAAACCTTAAGATACTTGTCAAGAATGTGTCATTCACTTCATTGCTTTCACTCAGAGATAGAGAGGAACTGAGAGGGAAATGTTAAGCCAAAATCCAAGAAAACAGGAAGTAGCAACTTTGTCTAATGTTTATGACAAGGTTTTTTCAATGCACTCTCCCAAATGTCATGAGATCAATTTCATTAAATTTACCAAATGTCTCACAAGTCCTTTGAAATTTTTTATTATTATTTTTTTAATCGAAAGAATGAACGTCTCATTACCAAAATTTCCTTTGAAATCTAATTAACAAATTGTAGTGTCAGATTAGAAAACCGAGAAGGCAAATCTTAATTCCCTTCTCCCCCATATGTTTTCTTTTTCACAGACAAATTATTACACAATGTTTCCTTGGACCCTACTAACATCACTTTCAGCAAATTTCTATGCCATTGAAAAGTAATTTGTAAACGTTTCCACTCGTTTTGCAATCCTGTTGCAGGCTGCTGCCCTATAACAAACATGGGGAAATTATCTGGAACTTTATCAATCTGTTGGCATAGTCTTGGTTTCCACAAAGGGAGCGTCTTGAAAATTCCCTTTCTTTGTTCACCGAAAAAAATTCCTTTTCTTTTAATTACGTTACAAGAAATTGACGTTTGACCTACCTAATTCTAAACCTAATTATAACCCATTTTTTCATCCTCTCTCACAAAGTTATATAATCGTTCATACATAAAATTTAAGCATTAGCTACTAGATTATTTCACAGAATAATATTTCAAACTTTTACTTTCATGTCCCGAAAGTTACTTATTTTTCGACATGATGTAAATCACAAGAAACTTTACATTTTTTGACAAATATTATCTATTTCTTTATTCTAAATAATGAAAAACATGTTATTCTTACATCTTAGATTCATTAGCAACATTGTGTGTCGGTGTTAGGGTCTCACACTCACACACACACACACAATTTCCATCACATGACATCCCAATTCCAGCTTATTATTTGTCCTGTGGATCGTGCAATGATTTATTGGATGCACACTTTGGGGCTTCAGCTTCATTGGGCTCGCCACTGGGTTATGGGCATTACTGGGCCAACACTGAATCCAGTTTGAAGCTTCACGGACCCTGTTTTAGCTCTTCGTGCAGCTGCTTCTCAACCGCCCAAAATCATCTGATGGCCCTCACCAATTGTGAGTCCCACATGTTAACGACCAAGATGCTGAAATCGCCTCTCGAGTAAAATAGGGGCACAATCTGAAACAGAGAACCAAACTGTCTTAGCAGACCCATCAAATTTCTCACAGAAGCTCCCATGGCAGAACCAAAAACAGAGCTCAAGGACTCTCTCTCAGGTACTTGTCCTATACTTTCATTTCTTTGTATTTACAGAACTCCCCATATTTAACATGATCTCATCTGCACTTTTTAGTTCTTGCATATTTTTGTCCTTCTTTTTTTCTTTTTTCTTTTTTTTTTTTTTTCTGGGTAGAGTTTTATATTTCTGAAATTATTTCAAGGATAAATCTATTAACCTTCTGAAAATTTTAATTTTGGTGATGGATTTTATGTAAAGTTGATATTTTTATGAGGTGGGTAGTGTTTATTTAGTTAAAAAAAGATCATATGGAAATTGAATTTCTATTAGTGAAATCCCCTTTAAATTATAGATTTATCTCTTTATGTATTTTGAAATGGCAGAGAAATCACTAGGACATCATGCTGATAAATCACCAAAACATCACAAAGAAACCCATGGAACGAGTGATGACATAGATGAAACCACCCCAGTAGATGAAGTCAAAGGCCCGGGTGTGTTTGAACGAATTAAGGAAGAAGTCGAAGCCATTGTTGAGGCAATTCATCCTAAGAAAGAATCCAGCAGTCATGACTCATCTCCTAAGTGAGAGGTTGGTTGAGCCTCAGTTGTAAGCATGCTTCACAAGTTTTGCTCTCATTTGGAGTAAATGGGACAAATCTAATATTGTATTATCAATCTTTGTGTTATTTCTCTCATGATTCCTCAAAAATGATTATGATGTTGTATTCTTTGATTATATTGTTTAGAAGACATTAATTTCGATTTTATATCTCGAGGGTGGCCATAAACACCCCAATTGTAGATGCTAAATAAAACCATGACAATGGTAGTTACATCTACCATATATATGTTGATTTCCATTTGGCATTTCTTGTGTGTGGAGAAGGGGAAAATTGTAGGAGGCTTGTAGCATCCTTATTTTGTATTTTAACATATAAGTATATCACTAACCTGATATGCATATAACTGCTTTATGCAGTTTCTGTTCACTATAGTTGAGACTTGAGATTTACTTACTCAACAATCAATTGAAGCAAATCAGATTCTAACTTCCCAGTAGATCGCGGTTTATAGCGCTGCTAACCTTATTGTTATGTGAATATAATATATCCAATCTTTTTTGCTGTAAACTCTTGAAGAAAGTAAATTAGTTTATGGGAATATTCAGTGGAAAAACAGTGGATCAGTATATTCTTTGAACTATCCTTGGACACTCACTTGATGGGCTTATGAATGATAGTGTTGAAAGGCTAAAATGTAGAATGATCTTGGTTTTACTCATGAAACCACAAGTTGATTGCCCTGGTTTATGTATGCCTAAACTCGCAGTTGTCAGGTGTGCAGAACTGGAAATTGTGGTTTGACCAAGAAGCTTCACAACTAGGATGTGGCACATTTGATGTATTTCCTGCAAGGAATACGGTTTTATAAATATTAATCTTTATCTTCAAATTTGTTTAACATAATTATACTTGAATCTTCTTTCTCCCATGGATCTTTATTTTAAATTTGTTCAAATTCTTTAGGGAAGTTTACTTCTTCTGCTAGAGGGTTGGGATATTCTGAGCTTTGTCTTTAGGAGACATATTGAGAATGATATATCATTTTGTACTTGGTTGATAGTTTATGCAGAACCCATTGATTTTTATTTTGAAAATGTAATCAGATTCTCCCCATTCAGTAATTTGCATGAACAAGTTGGTGTTCAGTGAGGAGGTCTGAAAATGACCATAATAACAAGACATAAAGCCTTGGCCTGTGTGTTTGGTGAAGCTTATCATGTGTGTGCACCAGCTGGTGTAATTTCTTTTGAAGGACAATAAATGAATCAATACCTTCTTCTACACTCTTGTTGTAGTTTCAGGTGGGAGAGAGAGAGAGAGACACACACATATATATATACATAGGCTTCACTGGGTACACTCAACACATTGAAAACTCAAGTCTCATACAATATATAGGCTGCACTGGGTAATCCTAGGCCATCAACAGCATATATACATGTATGTATGTAGGGGTGCTTTTGAAGTTGACCTCTGTTGTGCCTACCAGTCTTTCCTTTTCATGTCCATTTTGATGTATGACTAATATTTTGTTTATGACGTCCCTACTGACCAAATAAATCCCATTTAGGCAAAAATATTTGCAACAAATCCATACTCAAATTAGCCATTAGTACGGTACAGCAATACCTATTAACTTCCTAAAAGACCTATTAACTTCCTAAAAGAAACCAGCTAGAGAGAGATTGTACCAAGCTTTTCTTTTTACCAGACTTATTTTCACAGCACAAACCTCAAGAAATTAGTAGTTTACTAAACAAATTCTAAGAAATTGCTTTTCCACTGCACATTGTTACATCCGTTGCATGCATAAAAAATTAAAATAGAGAGACAGACAGACAGACAGAGACAGAGGACCAAAAGCAAACAAAACAAAAACAAAGATAATGTTGCTAACGTGTTAATGTGATCATCTGGGATTCTGGAGGTACCTTTAAGACAATCAAGGCCACCCGAATTCTTAAATGCTATGCTGTTGAAGGTCCAAATGGAGGGCTCAGAATGGATGGAGGTACAAAGCCTGGCTGCTCCCCACATACCAACCTGTAAAAAGTTGACCCAAGTACCTTGTTTTTTAATGTGTTAACTAACTCATTAAATTTTTCTGCTGCTAGCTGAATGTCTCAGACATTGATGCTCTCTCCTTCTCCCTTCTTTCTCTATACGAAGGCTTCTGCCACTGACACTGGAATCTGGATTACATATTCCCTTTTAAAGGAATTCAAATAATATATTTAAAAAATTATAGGGCAGAAAAATAGCTGTGCAAGCTAGGGAGCTAAAGAGGCTATGATTTCTTCCGAATGCAGAGATATACAGGGGCTAGCAAATTTTCAGACCCCAAAAGAGGGAGCTGTTATTTTGGGCCTAGGGACCAGCTCATTTAGTTCTATTCTGTTGGATTGATTTGAGAGAGAGAAAGAGGTTGGTTTGTGTTAGAGTAAGAAATCAGCAACTTCCTTTAGCCTTGAAGTGAGTTGTCAAATGTGGTGGAAACTTGTTATTTGACAAGAAACCCCAGAATCACTTGCTTCTGAAGCAAAAAAATCTCTCTACCAAGGCAAGATAGACTAAAGAGAAAACCAAGAAAGTTTTAGAGGTTTTGAGTCTAGCTTTTTGGGAATAGGAATTTGTACTCCGGGCGTTTTTTTCACCTTCTTATATATCGTGTTTGTGAGTGATTCCAATCTCTCTCTCTCTCTCTCTCTCTCTCTCTCTCTCTCTCTCTCTCTCTTCCCCTCAAATCATAGTCACCATCCATAATCACAGTAATAATTTTTAGCTTGAAGCAATGAAGAGAAGTTATTGCTTTGTAATGGCTCTGCAAATCCTGTGTTGGGTTTCTGCAACAAGCAGGCCTTTTCCTCCAAATGATGGTGTTGGTGTTCATCAAGAAGGTTACTTACTTGCCCTTTTCAATCATTAGCATAAAAAGTGAGCTTATGATCAGCCTAGTTGGTTCAGTTGTCTGATGCTTTTTACTTATTTCCACTGTACGTAGAATGTTTTTCTTGCAACTTGTTCATGTGGAAAGCTTCATTTGCAACATGTATTTGGCATATTTCTGTTTTTGACATTCCCCACACATAGATGGATGCTTGCCTATACCAGTGGACCAACTTTATGCAGTTTCTCTAGGAACACACTTTCACTAACACCTTACACAAATCAAAATCATTTTTTCTTGCTTTTTCTCCCCTTCTTTTTGGAGGATTGAAAAGAAATAGAATCTGTTTTGGCTTTAGGATTCAGAAAGTAGACAACTGAAAGCCTTTATCCTAGAAAAACTTCTTAGCTTTTCAAAGCCATATTTCTCAGTGAAAAGCTTCTTTTGGGTTTTCATCACATATCAGCACCTTTACTGTTTCTCTCATACTTTTTCGTTTAGCTCATTATCTCTGCTAACTTGTACTAAATATTAATGCTTGATCAGGCCCTGGCCAGAACCCAGAGTCTTTACAAGTTACCTTACAAGAGGTCTCTCTCTCTCTCTCTCTCTCTCTCTCTCTCTCCCCCTCTGTGCGTTACCTTAGTGCAATGTTATGTTATTGAAATTGTTATCTCTTTGAAGGGTTTAAACACCATCAATGGAGTGACAAAAATGGCTGCAATAGCAAACTACAGAGGGATCGGCAAAATAGGATCAAGCCCTCCCAGCTGTGACCACAAGTGTTATGGATGTACTCCATGTGAAGCTATCCAGGTGCCTACCACCACCAAAAAGCACAGCCATTTGGGGGTTCAATATGCAAATTATGAGCCTGAGGGTTGGAAATGCAAGTGTGGCCCTACATTTTACAGCCCATGAAAAATCCCATGGACATTTGAACATACTTGGCTCCGGTTTCTCTCTGAGCTTTATGTAGTCGGTTGATCATTCCATTTTACAAAAATCAAATTGCTAGTTGACTCTATATCCCTTCACTAAATTATATATGTTTTGATCTTCTTTTTTTCAACTTTAACAGTGCAATGTGAGTAATTTAAATGCTAAATCAAAATCCTAATAGGAGAACCAAGTGCGTTGAACCAAATGGTTCGGATACCAGTTGTTGTAGCAACAAGCCTAATAGGAGTTGTTATCCCCACTTTAACCACCTAATTTCGATATCCTTGGGTTGGGTTAGGTCCAATAAACTTCTACGTATGAGGTTTTAACTAAAAAGGTCTCAGTGCAATTAGGAGTGGACCACTTATATTTAAATTGTAGATTATTGTTGTATTTTTCGTTGTAAAACTTATATATCATGACCTTTTATCGAGCCACTTTACACTAAGAAGTCTTTATGAATCTCACTCTTCTAAACGATACTTATAAGACACAATATGTTGGAATGTTGAGTCACAACATTTATAAGGTTACCAAATGGTGGCCATAACATCAACTCAATTTGATTGAAATATTCCAGTTTAAGTTTAGCCACCAAATGTGGTTAGGAGGAAAAAAACTGACAACAATTAGTTTTTTGTCAAAAACTAACAATTAGGCAAGCAAAAAAAATGTGTTTTCCAGACGACATGTCGTTTCATGGTTTAAGTCCACACCCTCTAATAGTTCAGCCACAATGACGAAATTGCCCATCTCCTTCCCTCTAAAGAAAAGGTTCCAAGTACCAACCTTCAAACGTTTACGCAAAACTCTGCACTGCAAAGCTAAAGCTCTCTGTTTTCCACATTACGTGAAGATGGCCAGCCTCTTCTGCTATCGTGTAAGTCTATCTTTCTCTCTCTTCCTCTCTCTCTGATGTGTTGAATTTCCATGATTCCTATTTTCGATAAGATCGTTTCTGGGTTTCAGAGTGATTGTTATACAAGATCCGTAAAATTCTGAGAAAACGTGTTAAATTTAATCTAATTGTCTCTACAGTTAACGATTTCTTTTTTTGTATTAATTGGGAACTGTTTTGTGGGGATTTGGAGATTGTAAAAGAATGGAACATTCGGTTAGATCTTTATCTTTTCCACTTTCTTGGGAACCAAACAGTTCGTGAGCATATACGGATTCTATTTGTTTTTTTCGATGTCACATCAAGCTTCAATTATTTTTTTTTCTGTGGTTGCGTTTGTGGGTTTTCCAATTTATTAGATCTTTATGTATATTACACAAAAATGGTGTGTGACAAGCTGGATAGTTAATACATGTACTCAACAAAGGTTGCAACAATTTATAGAATGTAAAAGTTTTGGTGACTGTGATTTTAACTGATTTGGAATGAATTGGGAATCTGTTAGGAAATATTTTCATATTGGGTTTGTGAATAATGTTGTTATTTCTTAACTTAAAAAACTTAATGTGGTTAATTGAGATCCAAGGATACAGTCATGTTGTTATAAATTAGATAAGAATTTTCAAATGATAAGAATCACCTAAAGATGCATTAGCATTTTGCTTAGACCCTATAGACTTTTGGCAGAATATGTAAGGTGGCATTTTTATGCAAGAAAGTTATAGGGCTTAGATCTTCATATGCGAGTTGTTCTTAGTCGACGTTTGCAGGCTTTGCTCCTCAAGCCTACTAGTTAGCTAGGATATTAATGTTGATGAAAGAAACCTTGATGTGATGCAAAGAGAACTTAGGATGGATACTACATTGATCCATAAAGCTAACCCCTGAAGAGGGTAGTAATCTTTGCGCTGGAATTATATGGTTGTACTATTCAATTAATACACGTTTTTCTTTATTTCATCTAGGATTCATGCCCATCTGTGAAGAACATTCTTCTTCTAGATTCTGAAGGCAAGCGTGTAGCCGTCAAGTATTTCTCGGATGATTGGCCAACAAATGGTGCAAAGTTAGCTTTTGAAAAATCTATTTTCACCAAGACACTGAAGACAAATGCTCGGATAGAAGGTATGCAGAACAAATGTGATTGTTGTACATATAGAGTCTGTCCAGTGGAAAAATCTTCATCATTGTGCTACAGAAATTGTATGTGATATCACCAGAGTTACAGTGTTCATAATTTCCTATTTTGTCACCTGCAGCGGAGATAATGATGTTTGACAGCAATGTCATTATATATAAGTTCATACAGGACCTCCACTTCTTTGTGACTGGAGGTGACGATGAAAACGAACTCATTTTAGCCACAGTTCTTCAGGGGTTCTTTGATGCAGTTGCACTTCTCTTGAGGTAGTCTTGGTCATGAGCTTTTTCTTGAGTTCTTTTTTATTTTGATGAGTACTTTCAGACCTTTGCTATATACGTTCTTACATGTCCTTCTTGTAGGAACAATGTCGACAAAAGGGAGGCACTAGAGAATCTGGATCTTATTCTTCTATGCTTTGATGAGATTGTTGATGGGGGGTAAGCACTATGCTTCTTAAATTCTCACTCTACGTCTATGGGCCTATTAATATCTGCAAAGTTCATTACAATCTTTCAGTGATGAGTATGGCAAAGTCACATAGATAAGTGTGTCTGTGTGTTGTGTGGAGTGGAGGTGGGGGCGAACACATGGTTTTAAATTTCTTTTAACATAATGAACCATCTATTATCCTTGTTCATAAACTGTAATTTCTAACAATACAATACAATCCACCACATCTACCACTATATGATTCCCCCTCTGTGGAGCTTTTTGTCCAACACCACCCCAAGTTGCTCACTGTGGGGTTTCGTCCTCAATCTTATTTCGGTCAAATAGGGGTTTGATCATATCATTATTCCGTTAATTTATATGGCAGGATGGTACTTGAAACCGATCCGAGTATTATTGCAGGAAAGGTGGCAACTCATACCATGGACGCCGATGCACCCTTGTCTGAGCAGGTACTGCAAACTCTTCTTTTGCTTGCCTTCAGTTCAAACCAAACAAAATAATTTTCATACATTAGTCAAAGAAGAAGAGGTGTTGATTGCTTGCTTTTTGTACTATCACCAAATCTTTAAGACTCAATAAATCTCAGAAAGCAGAACCCAATTTTTAGGAAATCGTATATTAATCTAATCCTGTCTCCTTTACTAAAATGCAGACCATAACACAAGCATGGGCTACAGCAAGGGAACATCTAACCAGAACCCTTCTCAAGTGATTTGTGTGTGCGCACACAGATGATCATTTGGCATTCTTTTTTCTTTGTCTGTCGAGGAAATTTCTTTCATATGTTGACAAGGTCTTGTTCCCGTCTTTCATATTGTAGAGCTAAGTTGGACCAGCAGCATCATGCCATTGGGCTCGTTTTGGGCAGTTATTTTTTTCTTTGGGCTTCATTATTGGTTGTCTTTGGTGGTTTACTATCTGCTTGTGGGCCGTGGTGTGATGTTAATGCCCAATAGGCCCATATTAGGCTTACTAAATTTTTGAGTACGTATTGCAACTTGGCATGCATAAAAATTCACACAATAAACTCAAGACCGCGACCTTCTATTTGTTTTACTTCAATCCCATTGCGAAGCTTGTGCAATATAGTTTAATTGAATTTTTTTAAGATGATAAAATTACAACTTACATGAAGGAAAAATTTGACATCCAAATAGAAAGTTGATGTGGAGAATCCAATTCAATTGTTCTAATAAAAATGTGTGAGTTGACGCAAGGGCCTTGTTTAAGTGGCTAAGAGCATTTACTTCTGTATTCAAAGTCTTAGGTTCGATTCCTCCTTTCCCCCACATGGGACAAACAGTTAGTCTCAGCCGTATCCGATCTAGTACTAACCACCTACAAGGATAAAGGTTTAATTGCTAACACTTAAGTAATTGTAGTTAAATTAAGCTCAAAAGTTGTTATATTTGAGTTGCGAAATGTACATTTCCATTCCATGACATTCCTCTGGAATGTCAACTTAACAAGGGAGTTAAAATTCCACATAATCTATTCTATGTCCCCGACGGTCCCGTCAGCTTCACACGTTTGCGTGTTGGCCTATGTGGAATACGTGTGTCTAATCTAAATTTTTCTAAAGACAAAATATAATGCTGTTGGTACAATTCCAAAAATATTAATGCACCTCTCTTGCCCAACTAGCAAGAAAAATAAAATTATTGCTTCTAGACTGTCCTCTTTTTCAGTTGGCCAATTGTTTGCTTTTTCAGCATTGTTATTTATTTTTCTACGTGACAGCTTTGTTTGTTCAAGTGAGACTTTAAATTTGTTTTGTTGTTTCATGATGCCTAAGAAATTTCAATTTAGGTTCGCATGCATAAATATCTAGAGTATGTTGCATTATAGAATGATTGAGAAATGTTTGTTTTCTTGACCAACTTATGTTGCTTTAGTCATACGTCGGATGGTCAATCATGATCGAATATTCAAACAAAATATCACTTATTCTAGAAATACAGACAAAATAACATTTAATTAATTTAATGATTTTATTTCACCGTTTAATTACAAAATTTTAATTCATAATCTGATAATGTACCATGTCAAGCTATTCGGCAAGAAAACTAGTAAGAAAAATACGGAATGTCACGTTTTAAAATATTTCAATAATTATAAAAATTGAGTATGTTAGCCCAAATGATCATTAGTATATTTAAAGAAATATTTAAAGATAATAATTTACTTTTTGTTTGCAAGGGCTAACAGCTAATTATACAATGAATACCAGCAATATTGAGATTATTATCTTTAATTTGTTTGTAATGCCTTGAATTGCAAGTCGGCCGAAGACCCCAAGCCAAGACTAAGAATAATAAAATCCAAGACTCTAAAAATGAAGACAGTGAAAAAGGAATTTTCCAAGAAAGTCCACCCAGTAGAAACATATATGAACAAAAACCAGCGGGTCATTGGGGATGACACATCTTTCTAATTCTTGACTTATTCTTTGTATTCTTTTCCATACGGTATTAATACTCGTCTTCCCTTATGGAAGTAGGAGTTTTTATTTTTCTGTCAATTATAGTTTGACATATGTGTAGAGATTTTTTCTTTTATATTTTTGATGCATTATTTTTACATATGTGTCAAACTGTGATTTACAGAAAATATGAATGTCTTCTTATTGCACTAGTTGTAATTCTTGACCTATTCAATGAACAAAATATATGAATAAATATCCAATTAATAATTTTTTATAATACACGAGCATGTTTGAGAGTGCTTTCAAAAGCGCTGGCCCTTATTAGAAATACTCAGAATTATTAGTTAAAAGTCCAAATGTCTCATGAAGAAACACCTACGAGCTCATATATCACATATTAAATTGAAAATTTATTGTGGCAAGAGGACGTTTATGTTTTGAACTCATTGGCTCACTTTGTAAGACTCTTGGAATAACGTCTTGCGCAGGCTGACATATTTAAAATTAATATGTTTATTTTGTTGGTAGAACTTTTAGTCGAACTAGATGCATTTTATGGATATTGATTTTATATTGATTTTGATGAATGGTTTGTGGAGCCCGTGAGTCAATTATATGCTACACCATAATTATCAATTAGCCTTTGTAGGCCATAACTTTGTGGACTAAATATTATATAAATGAATATTATAATCATATTAGAAATTAATCAAGTAGCTAATCAATACTATTTATGCATTGAAAGTACAAATTTTGGATGTTTGACAGTCATTGTCCCCCAAATTTTTTGATTTAGTTTATAATTAGATAAGAAAGTTCCACAAATTTTTCTAAAATACTCTAATATACGGGTGTCTTAACTAATTGACTTAACTCACATTTGCTTTACCCGTAAATAAATTATCTTCAAATTAAACAAACGAAAACATTAAAAATTGAGATTTTTGCATGACGTGTTCTCTCATGTACATGTGAGATTATAATCTTCCCATCAAATTAGTTTTTATGCTTTTATATATCATTGAACTTTCACATAACATGAGAAGTTAAAATCCTTCACATATAAATATATTTGAATTTTAAATATTGCTAACTTATTTTGTTCATTAGCAATACTCATCTAATCATATAGTTAAGTTGTATTTTATTATGCCATAACAAAAAGTATGCTATGTATATAAAATGGTATTAGGGTAGGGTGGGAAAGTGATAGGTTTCAAGTTGGAATAATGTAGTAAGTGAAAAAAGATAAAATATTATATCATTATTACAAATAAGAAAATTTCTTTTCTTTTTTTTCTTTTTTTTTTGGTTTAATTTAAAAAGGGTCTGAGGCGATGAATCTCACTCAATATTCTATGAACCCATGAAGAATTTTTTTTTGAATCCCCTAAGAACAACATGTTACATGCATATAAGATTAAGGACAATAATTCTAATATCATAGATAGGAGACCTTATTTGACAGTACATTAGAAGCGTTGGAGTCTTCTTCCAGGTAGGTTTGTTTAAGTTTATTGTTGATGGTGTGCTAGAATTGTCTTAAAGACAATTGTCCTGTTTTGTATTCTTAATTTTGACTCTTCTATTCTATTAGTTTGTAGTATGTGTGGAAATTTTTCTATCCTCGAGTTTTTTCCACAAGAAAATTTTAAGGAGGTCACTATAACATGCCGATTACTTTGAAATATTATTGGGTGATTAATGGATTCAGTCTTTGTCTAAAAAAAAAAAGAACATATGTTTAGTGTAAGAAATATGGCTATATTTTCACTTGCTATTTTGATTAACAGAAAAAAAAAACAAAAACAAAAACAAAAATCCAAATCATTCAACTGTTTAGGAAATTTGTAAGGTTGTAAGCTCTTTTGATGCATGAAAACCTATCCGTTAATAGAAAACATACCATTTTAGTTGCACGTTTTATACGTTTTGTCTTGACCGTCGGATGTTTATCAAATTAAACACATGATAATTTTTGTAGCAAGATTGAACATTTTTGAATGTTATCTCCAGATGGACACCAGTGGGAGCCCTCACCGTGGGTCCCAATACATTGAAGAGTTTGACAGCCATCGGATTTGATGGATCTTGCTGGGTAGTTATGTAATTTGTGCATTAAATTATGTCAAAAGTGGTACTATTGTCACCTTCAATCTTATCATATCAACCCACCTCCCCCTGTGTTTCTATCAAAGCAAAACGCCAAACAATGGCTAATAAACTATGGTATATGAATTTTAAATTATTCCAAAATCATCCATTTGGAAATAAACCAACCAAAACCAAAATCAGACTAATGTTCTAGACTAATTGCACAAACTCATAATCAAAAAGGAAATTCACACTTTTCACAATAGTGATGTGAGACCCACATATGTTTGCAGATTCATACGAACTTATTATACTAATAAATTTCAAACACGCCAACGAATTTTAGCCAGTGAAAAAAGACATTGATTTATAAATCAATAGTCTTATATTCGAACTCTCATGTCACCTTGGCAGTGTGTGTAAGAAACTCCCATTCTCTCCTCCCTCAATATCGCTTGTATACAAAAAGAAATCAAACACAAACTGATTCAACAATTTCTCATTAGTTACAAATAATTAATATTTACAATGGCCGAAAATGAAAACAAGTGAAATAGTTGAATTCTACATTGAATTCTCCCATACTATGAATTTATGCAAGAAAAAAAAGAAAAAAAAGAAGAAGAAGGAAATAATTGGATTCTAAACCATACATGGATGTATGCCAAATTAGATAATTTTTTACATGAAGTTATGGGAAGTCAAAGGCAATCACAGCTAACACAGCAAGATTTATGGATGGAAAAGGATCTTAGTTGCCTAGTCCCCAAGAAGGCACCACCTAAACATCTGCCAAATTTGACGTTCTAATCTTAAGAAAAACCTGTCGACCAAAAAAAAAAATGTTAAGAAAAACTAACCACGTACGTCCACTTGTCCACAGCTATTATTTTATTTACTTTTTTATTACCAAAAATAAGTGTAACGGTTGTAACCTTGTAATAAAAAGAAACAGAAAATTAGATTAAATAAATAAATAATTTTTTTAAAAGAGAAAAACCATGACTCGCCAGGTAGGACAATGTGGGTCCTACACTCTGCTACTGTTGCAGAGGGAGGGCGTTTTTTGAAAACCTTAAAAAAGGAGAGCAAAAGGCCGACCGGTTCTCATTTGGTGGCTGCCCAAACAAAGACCAAGAAAAAAGAACTTGGCCAGGTCATCCCTAAACCTGCTCTAAACAATCAATCACAGGAATTTCTTATTAAAACCATTTTTGAAAAAAAAACTGAAAATTTTGTATAAATATATATATAAATATAGGAAAAGGAGGGCCCGGAAATTGCTGCCATTGGTTTGGACTTCACGACGGGCAGAGAGAGAGAAAGAGGAAGCTCATTCTTTCTTTTCTTTCTTTTCTTTCTTTCTGTTCCCTCCTCTCTCTCTCTCTCTCTCTCTCTCTCTCTCTCTCCCTCTGTCTCTCTCTCTCTCTAGACTTTGTCTTCCTCCTTGATCTGCAGCTCAAAGTTCGCTCGTTCCCTTTCTGCTAAATGGGTTCTTCTTAATTTGTCTTGAAGATGGACCAAGGCCCCTGATGGCAGGTACCCATTTTGTTTTTGTGTCTGTTTTTTTTTTTTTTTTAATTTGTGTTTTTTGGGGAAAAGATTTATTTTTTTCTTCTGGGTTGATTTGTTTTTTCTTCTTCATATTGATGCGTTGCCTTCTTCTGAGGATTTTAAGGTTTTGGTACGAGGAATCTGTACGTTTATTAATGATTGTTTCACGGTTTGAGCTGGACATTGTCAGATTCTAAGCTACAACATTTGTTTTCATTGGGCTTTCTGTCGGTTTTAATTTTTTTAATCATTTTTTATACACAATTTTCTGTGTAAATTTTAATGTTTGGAAAGGAAATGAAAATTGTTATGATTCATTTTGTGTGTGAATTGCTCTGTTAGGGCCCTTTTGATTTTTGGTAGCTGTACTTGCAAGTTTGTTCTCTGTTTGACCAAAAGATTTTGCTTTAATTCCTCAAATCTAAAGGCGTAGAAAAGCTAGAAATCTTAGTGTGCAAGGCATTTCAATCTAGCTTTGAATAGGAGCTCTTTTAAGAAAGGAATTTAGTGTTTTTAAACATTAATGCATGATGTTTGATTAATTGTATGAATATTTTGACCTGGAAAGTGTGAATTTTATGCGCAGAGAGTTAATTTTTATGTGGGTTTATGTATGTTAGGCATTTTTAAGGAGAACTTGGAGACAAGGGTACCATTAATCCTACGGCAAGGACAAAGATTTGAGTCCTTTCTTTAATGAGTATGTGCCAATTATAATTGGATTTGGCTGGGATTGATAGAAATGGCAGGAGGAAAGATAAGGGCAAAGCTCCGGCAGAGCCAGCTTTACACATTCTGCCAAAAGCCAAAAGCCAGTGAGACAGAGGCGTCTCGCCCAATCCAAGGAGTCGGGTTCTCAAGAACTGTATATTGTAACCAACCTCTTCTCCATCAGAAGAAGCCTTATAAATACCGTTCAAATTTTATATCAACCACCAAGTATAACCCTATCACGTTCTTGCCCAAGGCACTGTTTGAGCAGTTCAGACGGGTTGCCAATGTGTATTTTCTTTTGGCTGCCATTCTTTCCCTCACCCCTGTCTCACCATTCTCTCCTGTGAGCATGATTGCTCCTCTGGTATTTGTTGTTGGTCTCAGTATGGCAAAGGAAGCACTGGAAGATTGGAATAGGTTCTTGCAGGATATGAAGGTTAATCTCCGAAAAGTGATCGTTCATAAAGGAGATGGTGTTTTTGGTTTTAGGCCATGGCATAAAATTCAGGTTGGAGACATCTTGAAAGTGGAAAAGGATCAATTCTTTCCTGCAGATTTGCTTCTTTTGTCGTCAAGTTATGAAGACGGGATTTGCTATGTTGAGACTATGAACTTAGATGGTGAGACGAATTTGAAGGTAAAGAGATGTTTGGAAGTAACCTCACCTTTGGAGGATGATGGCACTTTCAAGGATTTCACTGCAACAATTCAATGTGAAGATCCAAACCCCAATCTTTACTCCTTTGTGGGTAATCTTGAATATGATCGGCAGGTTTATCCTCTCGAACCTGGTCAAATACTCCTCAGAGATTCGAAGCTCAGGAATACAGCTTATGTGTATGGGGTGGTGATTTTCACAGGCCATGATAGCAAAGTCATGCAGAATTCAACAAAATCCCCTTCAAAAAGGAGTGGTATAGAAAGGAAAATGGATAATATTATCTATATCCTTTTCACCCTCCTTGTAGGGATCTCATTGATCAGCTCAATAGGCTTTGCTGTGAAGACAAAATTCAGTATGCCGGACTCGTGGTACTTGCGCCCTGATCAAACAACAGATATGTACAGCCCAGAAAAGCCTGCCTTGTCGGGCCTTATCCATCTGGTTACTGCTCTCATCCTTTATGGATATCTAATACCCATCTCTCTGTATGTTTCGATTGAGGTTGTGAAGGTTTTGCAAGCAACCTTCATTAACCAAGACATACACATGTATGATGAAGAGACTGGGAATCCTGCTCAAGCACGGACATCAAATTTGAATGAGGAGTTAGGCCAGGTAGACACCATCCTCTCTGATAAAACTGGCACGTTAACCTGCAACCAAATGGACTTTCTTAAGTGTTCCATTGGTGGTACTGCATATGGTGTCCGTTCTAGTGAAGTTGAACTTGCAGCAGCAAAACAGATGGCTTTTGACCTTGAGGACAATGAAGATGATCTTTCTAATTTTCCCATGCGAAAACATATTCCACGTGTATCATGGGGGAATGGAGTAGGATCAGAAATTGAGCTGGAGACTGTTGTCACTTCCAAAGATGATAAGGATCGGAAACCTGCAATAAAGGGGTTTAGCTTTGAGGACAGCCGGCTTATGAATGGAAATTGGTTGAACGAGCCCAGCCCTGATGTGATTTCATTATTTTTACGAATATTAGCAGTTTGCCACACTGCAATTCCCGAGCTAAATGAAGGGACTGGCAGTTATACATATGAAGCAGAGTCACCTGATGAAGCGGCTTTTCTTGTTGCAGCAAGAGAGTTAGGTTTTGAGTTTTGTAAAAGGAATCAATCAAGTGTGTTTGTCCATGAGAAGTATCCTTGTTCAGGTCAACCAGTGGATAGGTGAGCGTATGAATGATTTATGTTATTCAGGGCAACCAGTTAAACTTTCTATTGAGTTCCTTCTGTCTTAACATTTCTGTTCTCTTCGGAAACTTACAGGGAGTACAAAGTCTTAAATCTATTGGAGTTCACTAGCAAAAGGAAGCGTATGTCTGTTATTGTACGAGATGAAGATGGACAGATTTTTCTTTTTTGCAAAGGTGCTGACAGGTTAGGCTCCCAACTATTGTATAATTATTTCAGGGAATTGCATTATGTACTGCGACTACTGTCTTCAGTCAGCTTTCATATGTTGTTCAGTGTTAATTTTTTATCCAATGAAGGATTATGTAGTGTCTTCAGTTAGCTTTCGTTTGTTGTGAAGTGTTAAATGTTTATTTTGGGGTTTCATTCAGGCTAAATATCTACTATTAAGTGTACTGTTTGATGCTTTAAGCAGTTGGAGGCTTTAAAGCTATAAACTGAAGTATCAAGCTGTAACAAACAGTTGTTCAATAAATTTATGTCATCTCTCTCTCTCTCTCTCTCTCCCCCTTCCCAAGAAAAGAAAAAGAGAAGGCATGAGAAAGAAAACAGGGATTTATTTCTTATAATTTTTATGTTTTCTTATCCACTTTGGTTCCCATGAATCATTCCTTTACTTGGCTTATGCAGCATCATTTTTGATCGGCTTTCCAAGAATGGAAGAATGTACGAGGAAGCTACTACAAAGCATTTGAATGAATATGGAGAAGCTGGGTTGCGTACATTGGCACTTTCTTATAGAAGGCTTGAGGAGGCCGAGTACTCTGCTTGGAGCAATGAGTTTCAGAAAGCAAAAACATCTATTGGGGCTGATAGAGATGGAATGCTTGAGCGAGTAGCAGATAAGATGGAAAGAGATTTGATCCTTGTTGGTGCAACAGCTGTGGAGGACAAATTGCAAAAAGGGGTATATAAGTGGTTGATTGCAGCCGTAATTTGATTTGTTGCCTTTCTGATTTCCTGCAACTTAGCTTCATTTTTTTTTTCTTCTCTTTAGGTGCCCCAATGCATAGACAATCTTGCACAAGCTGGTCTTAAGATATGGGTTTTGACAGGGGATAAGATGGAAACTGCAATCAACATAGGGTTTGTCTCGAACCACTAAAGCAGAAAGCACTGTTATGCATCGTCTTATGAAACATTGCCTGTTGTACTGTTGAATATGCTCCTCTAGATGCATGTAATGTTTTTATTTTATTTTTTGGGGTTTTTGCTGTGCAGATTTGCATGTAGTTTGCTCCGACAGGGCATGAAGCAGATCTGTATATCAACAGCGAATTTCGACATGTTGGGGCAAGATAGCAAAGAGGTACATATTTCATTGAGAAAAGGAACATGATTTTTTTTTTTTCTTTTTCAGGAGATTTATTTATATAATGTTAGACTTTGTGTCTTTTGACTAATGATCAGGCTGTGAAAGATAACATTTTGAATCAAATTACCAATGCCTCACAAATGATCAAGTTGGAGAAAGATCCACATGCAGCATTTGCATTAATTATTGATGGGAAAACTTTAACCTATGCTTTGGAGGATGATATGAAGCATCTATTCTTGGGTTTAGCTGTTGACTGTGCATCAGTCATATGCTGCCGTGTCTCTCCCAAGCAGAAGGCACTGGTAAGTGGATTTTTTGTTGCTATTACTCGATTCCAATTTTTTTCATTTTTCCATTTCAATTGTCAAATGAGTGAGATATCCTTATGAATGTGGGTATAGCCGTGCTGTTTCTTCATTTGTTCAGTTGTTTTTACACTAGGTAACAAGGTTAGTCAAACAAGGAACTGGAAAAACCACATTAGCAATTGGCGATGGTGCAAATGATGTTGGAATGATACAAGAAGCTGACATTGGTGTTGGAATCAGTGGGGTTGAAGGTATGCAGGTTGGTATCTTTTCTGACTACTCCTTCTTATAATCTACTATTGTTGCTACATTTTTGTTTTTGTTTTTGTTTTATTATCTTCAAAATTCACACACAATATCATCTTTTTCTTTTATACACTAGCTAGTAGCTGTCAACCCCTACCAGGCACAGGTAAAGTTATAAACATTTAAAAATGAATAATGCTACTCTTACCACATTTGTATACCACATTCCCATACCACCTTTGTGGCAGATGAGGTGGACAGCCACATCAATTAAAATTAATTTAACATTTTCTTTTCTTTTTTGATTTATTGACACTTTTTAATTGATGTGGATGTACACCTCATCTGCCACGTTAGGTGGCATGGGAATGTGGTATACAAATGTGGTAAGAGTAGCATTACTCTTTAAAAATAGCTTAAATTACACTGACATCTCTTGAACTTGGCCCGTGTTCCACTTTGGTCATGGAATTTTAAGATGGCTCACCTTGCCCCCTGAACTTTTAAGTGTTTTTAAATCTTGACATGACGTACGTCTGTTATATTTTCCGTTAAAATTGATGACGTTCACAATTTCCAGGGGCACAATCATCATTCAAAACCCAAATTTCTCTAGTGCCCTCCGAATTTGGTCTGTGTTATATTTTGGTATACATTTGTATGTGAGTGTGCATCATATTTGGATTAATTGCGAGAAGGTTTGTATTGGCTGTCCGAATGGGAAGCAAAGTATCCTGAGCGGAAGGTAGAAGCATGAATTTTTTCTTGTTTACGGTGAATCTCACAATACTTGGTAATTCCTTGCAGGCTGTGATGGCTAGTGATTTTTCTATTGCCCAGTTTCGGTTTTTGGAGAGACTTTTGGTAGTCCATGGGCATTGGTGCTATAAGAGGATTGCTCAGATGGTAATATCAATAAATGTCCATCTTAGTACTTTACTTTCGTTGACTTGATAAGTTTGTAATTTTGCAAGTGCTGTATGTTTGTTCAAAGGCACACGCTTCATACTAGAAACAAATTTGCATGTGTGTGTGCCCATGTCTTTATTTATTTATTTATTTATAAAGTCATCCACCTATTAATGGGGATATTTTGCATCCAGGTTTGCTATTTCTTCTACAAAAATATTGCCTTTGGTCTCACCCTCTTCTACTTTGAGGCATTCACGGGTTTCTCTGGGCAATCAATATATGATGACTGGTACATGTTATCGTTCAATGTCATTCTTACCTCATTGCCTGTCATATCACTTGGAGTCTTTGAACAAGATGTGTCTTCCGAGGTCTGCTTACAGGTTAGTCCTCCAAACAATGCCCTTGTTAACAACTAACACCTTTTTCTATGGCTCCGTGGTGACATTTAAAAAATTATTTGTTTGCAGTTCCCTGCATTGTATCAGCAAGGACCTAGAAATTTGTTCTTCGACTGGTACAGGATACTGGGGTGGATGGGCAATGGTGTCTATTGCTCTCTAATCATCTTCTTCCTCAACATTATCATCTTCTATGACCAGGCCTTCCGTTCTAATGGCCAGACTGCTGATATGGCTGCTATGGGTACCACGATGTTCAGTTGCATTGTCTGGGCTGTTAACTGCCAGATTGCTCTCACAATGAGCCACTTTACATGGATTCAGCACCTCTTTGTGTGGGGCAGTATTGCAATGTGGTACCTATTTCTCTTACTTTACGGCATGCTGTCTCCAGTTCACTCCAAGAATGCCTATCAAATTCTAGTTGAAGCTCTTGGTCCTGCACCATTATTTTGGTCAGCCACCCTTTTAGTAACAATTGCTTGTAATCTTCCCTACATTGTCCACTTAGCCTTCCAAAGAAGTTTCAATCCAATGGATCATCATATCATCCAAGAAATCAAATACTACAAGAAAGATGTTGAGGATCAGCGCATGTGGAAGCGGGAGGCATCTAAAGCAAGACAAGAAACCAAGATCGGGTTTACGGCTAGAGTGGATGCCAAGATCAGACATTTGAGAGGGAAGCTGCAAAAGAAGCATACCCCTGTAAGTACACAAAGTCCGATGTCTCCGTTGTGACCATGTCCATGATTATACAGTTTTGAAAATCTTAATTTTTTAGGGTTTGAGGCCGATTGCAGTTTTACGTTGTGGCCCTTTGTAATTCTTTTCTTGGTATTGTTATATCCACTTATGTGGGGTTGGTTAAAAGTCCCATTCATTATAGAAAAAAGCCTTGGAGCTGTTATATGTACAATATCTTGTAAGATTTAAAGTGAGTGAAGATAGATGTCATTTGTCTATGTTTCTTTGCCCCACCTGTTGTTCTACATATCTTCTGGAGTTTACAGACAGAACTCTCAAAACCATGTTACTATTTTAAGCTCAAGTTCCTTTCCAGTTCAATCAATCAAACCCTGTGCTGCCCCTGGTGCCTTGAGGTTAATCTTTAGAACCCAATGGACCAAGTAAAACAATTGTTTACCGAAACCAAATCATGTATCGTAAAAACGTTAATTCAATACAAGATTTTGTTAGGTACAGTCGCCCGCTAATCGTCAATGGCTGGGAACCGCTCACTTGCACGAGGGCGACTAATCCAAGCATTGCTCTTGTAACTTTTGATCCCTTGATGCATTGTTGGACCAATTCAATTCAAAGTCTAATTTAGTAGACTACTTATTGATGCATTTACTAAATCTAAACAACCAGTCTAGTCTACTAATAAAATGAATGTCCATTCTTATGAACTCATTTACACATAAGATTAAACTTTCACATCATCCTGCTACTATTTTATTTCCATATATAACACAATTTCTTAATACGGTGTTGGTTATTCAATTCAATATAAGCATAACCCAACTATCTTACAAGAACATCACTCTCTGTAGTGAAACCTTGCTTCATGCAAGTAGGTTCTCTTTGTCCTCTAAATAATTTGTTTTATAAAAGACTAGTGAGATAAATTTCACTAAAGAAGAGTGAAAGTTCATTTTAAATCATCATATCTTTGACTTCATATCAAGGTGGTTGTGTGTGATATAACCATAAAAAGTCTCTCTCCTCCACTGTCATATTTATTAAACATAGTTATAAAATCTTGTTCACCTAACCTATCATCCATGTTATTAAACTAGTTTGATTGTTTTCCAAACATGTTACCCCTAAAAAGAGTACATAGTTTATTCTCATTCCAATTTTTTTTATATTTCTTTTTAGAAAACCCAAAATGCACATTATTAATATCAAATTTAATTATGATAATAACATTTTATATTTGAAAACCCTTTTTTTTTTTGTTCGTGGTTCCCTTCCAACTTGTTGGCTTTGTCTTACGTCACAAACAGAAAAACGAAAATTTATTTTGTTTGTCGGTTCTCTTATAACTTGCCGAATTTATCTTATCATCAAAAATTATTATTTTAGATTCGACTAACATCCGATTGACGAATTCATGCCAGAAGAAAGTACACTCTCTCCCATTTTTGGTTGCGTTATGGTTTTACACTTCCCTCTACAAAAACGTGTTTTTCATTGCAGCTAACAAAAAAAACGTGGGTTTCATTTCATTGAACAAAGAGAAAGGAAGATAAAAAATAAATATAGAAAGAGAGGAAATTGACGAAATATGCTATGCATATGTTTTATTAAAAAACGACGTCGTCGGTGCTGATTACCCGAAAACAGAAACGAAAGGGGGAGAGTCTTTATAAAGGCCGTAGGAAAATCGCGCTTCGAACGCGACATGTTGTGAGAGAGTCATAACGCATTCTCTCGTGGTCTTCTCTCATCTCTCCCTCTCACTCTAACCCTAGACTTCTAGAGAGAGAAAGTCCCCTTGGCTTTCCACTTTTACCCCTACTCATCCCTTCCATTCCCTTCCCTGTCCCCCTCTACTTTCTTCCGCTGCTGATTTATCCATCTAACTCCTCTCCAAGACTTAGGTTTGGTCAAGGCCTTGTACGGTCCCCAATTTTCTCGTCTCTCTTTCTTTTAGGGATTTTTTTGGTCTTAGGGTTTTCTTTTAGGGCTAGGATTTCTCTGTGATCGTTGCGTTTTGGGGGGTATGGAGCCTCGGGTTGGTGGAAGGTTTCGACTTGGCCGGAAGATCGGTAGCGGATCGTTCGGAGAGATCTACCTAGGTTTTGTACTGTTACTTTTGGTGCCTTTTACTTTGCTTTTTTTTTTTAAAGAAAAAATTTCGGTCAATTTTCTTTTTTATTCTTTTGTGCTGTGATTTTCAGGTACCAATATTCAGACAAACGAGGAGGTTGCGATTAAGCTTGTGAGTTGAATTACATGTTATTTTTTCTATGGCATTAGGAAATTGTTGGTTTTTCTTGGATATTTATGCTGTGTATGATCATCTTTTCCGTCATTGCTAGTTGATGATCATACTGTATAGTAATGAACTTTATTGGGACGAGTGTTGTATAAGTGGAAATTTGGGCTCATTTTAATCCATAATTGAGACTTTGGTGGCTCTTAAAATGTGTTTTTCTGGTGTGATCTTAAAGAGGGCATTACAATCTAGGGCGTAATGTTCACAGTTGTGACTGAACTCAGTATCCTTTCTGGCCTTTAGATGTGGAGCTATCTACCTACCTTCTGCGTTGTGAGTGGTTGAAATTTGGTGATACTGGGAAATTATAATTTGAAAATGCAAAATATGATTTGTATGGTTCAGCTGAGTTTGGGGCATGTCGTTTGACTGTACGGGATGTCCCAAGTGGGGTAATGTGTTTCATGATATGGCATCAATTCCTGTTAGTTTAGTAGGCTTGAAAAGGTTCCACCTAATATGATGATTCTTGTGTCCTCTTGAGCTAGGACACTCTCTTGAACTTGTATCTGTGTGAAGATGTATACCCACAATAGAAGTAGATTTTGGAATGTCTACAACTCTTGGTGTTTGCTAGGTTACAGTGCCGAGGCTCTAGTAGATTTTTGAAGATGTATTCCCTATGCATTATTATTTTTCTTTTCTTTAGTAAGTCTTTGTGTGATTGTAATGTTTCTCATTAACACAGACTGCTGTAGTCTGATCCTCTGAACTCTGTTGTGAGAATGAATGCCAGAATTCTGATTGGTATATTTAATCTTTCTTTGCATGTTTGGATGGGTTTGCTGATTCTTTTATTTTTAATAATATGCATTTCCACAATTTGCTGCTTGCTGAATTATGTTGTTGATAATCAATGTTTCAGTTGCTTAAATTTCATTATCCATGCTTCTTTCTCTCAGGAAAATGTCAAGACAAAACATCCACAATTGATGTATGAATCAAAGTTGTACAAAATACTACAAGGAGGAAGTAATGCCTTTACCACTATTCATGTTTCTTTTCAATATTTTGCATGGTCTATTACTTATCTTTCTGAACTGGCCACTGTATACAACTTTGGCAGCTGGAATTCCAAATGTGAGATGGTTTGGCACTGAAGGAGACTACAACGTTCTTGTGATGGATTTACTGGGACCTAGTCTTGAGGATTTATTCAACTTTTGCAGTAGGAAATTGTCTCTGAAGACTGTTCTCATGCTTGCAGATCAAATGGTAGGATTATTTTCACAGATGCATACTCTTCTAGAATCTTTGCAGGTTGATAATCGTAATATTGGAATTTGTGTCAGATCAATCGAGTTGAGTTTGTCCATTCCAAATCATTTCTACACCGTGATATCAAACCAGACAACTTCCTAATGGGTTTGGGTCGGCGAGCAAATCAGGTACTTGGAACTTGCAATTAAATTGATTTTTTATTTTGATTTTGAGTTCTGTGCAACTCACTGTGATTTTGGTTTGGATTTTGCATTTTTATCTAAATGCATAAGTTTATCTCTTCTTTCGTGTAGATTTACGTCATTGACTTTGGTCTCGCTAAGAAGTATAGAGACACTTCAACTCATCAGCATATTCCTTATAGGTTGGTTATTTTAAATTCTTCAATATTCAATTTTGTCTTTGATGTATCGAGTATGAATTGGTTAAATAGTCCGCCCTAAATCCAAAATGCTGTCAGTTTTGTTCCTCTTGTCCCTATTTTTAACAGTAAAATGTGTTTCAAGATTTAAGGCCAAATTTTTATGTCGTTGCTCTTGATTGTGTCTGTTTGTTTTAAAATCTTGCTGCAATAGATACCTAGTTCACTGCTGGTTGATTCTCGTTGGTTTCAAGATAGTGGAGGGTTTACTCACATACTAATCTATAACACAAATTTTCTTTTAATTAAATAAAATATGTTAGGTGCAGGAAGCGTCTTCAAATATCATCTGATTTCGTTTGGTCAAATTATGACTGTGGTCTTTAGCAGGTTTCATCAGCCAGGCTGTTAATGATTATAGGAATATGGTGAATCATTTTCAGTAATGTTAGTTTTTGACTAATAATACTTGATGTAGTTTTTTAGTAATGATACTTTTGGGGAGTTGAGTAATTTTACTATCTATCGGTTTCCTTTGCCTGTTGCTAACCATCAAAACCTGGAGGATTGAGGGCTGGAGGGGTCAGTGTCTAAACCACAAACAAATGATTAAGGAAGAAAACCACCCAATCTTCTTTAAAAGCAATTTAATCTTTATATTGTGATCAATAGTGTCTTGCTTGGCCTTTTCTTTGGGGTACTGCCCAAGTTCAAGTGTTGTGACTTTCATATGTCTTGCTTAGCCTTTTATCTTAGGTGGTTCCTTGGAAAAAAAATGACATGCTGTTAATATCTATGAGTGATAATATATATGAAGGGTGCAGTTTTCAAAAATAAAACTAATTTGATACTTGTATAACCGCAGAGAAAATAAGAATTTGACAGGCACTGCAAGATATGCAAGCATGAATACTCACCTTGGCATTGGTAAGCCTTCTCTCTCTCTCTCTCTCTCACCCACCTTCCTCCCCTTCCCTAACTTTTTCTCTCCCTCGCTCTCCCTTCATGTGATTCTGATCATGTTATTTTGTGTTGCACAGAACAAAGCCGCAGGGATGATTTAGAATCACTTGGATATGTGCTTATGTACTTTCTAAGAGGAAGGTGACTATTGTGCCTGCCAGTGTTGTATATATATCTCTTTTTGCATATTCAATTATTTATGACCTTTTTTTCTTCCTGTTTAGCCTTCCTTGGCAGGGATTGAAAGCGGGAACGAAAAAGCAAAAGTATGAGAAGATCAGTGAAAAGAAAGTGTCAACTTCTATCGAGGTAAGCTGAAATCTAATGATAATGAATTCTTCGTTTATCTTTTATTTACAATGATATTTATTACAGTATGGAATATTCACTGCTTCTTTCTTAATTCTTTCTTAGGCCTTATGCCGTGGTTATCCTACAGAGTTTGCATCGTACTTCCATTACTGTAGGTCTCTGCGGTTTGATGATAAACCAGATTATGCGTATCTGAAGAGACTCTTTCGTGACCTTTTTATTCGGGAAGGTTTGAAATTCTTTTTTGATAGGTTACTCGAGGCTGCTCTACTGATGTTATAGTGTGTCACATTAACCACGTCTACTTATATGGTTTCCTTCTTGCTTCAGGCTTTCAGTTTGATTATGTCTTTGATTGGACCATCTTGAAATATCAGCAGTCACAGATTGCCACACCTCCTGCTCGTGCTCTTGTAAGTGATGTGACAACTTTTTTAGTGTTTTGTTAGTTCAACCATTTAGCTTACATGATTTACTATTTAATAGGGTGCTAGTGCTGGACCGAGCTCTGGGTTGCCTCCAGCTGTTGCAAATGCTGAAAGACAATCTGGTAATTCTGCCACTCTTTTCATTTTCTGCATAATAGGAATCCATTTACATGTCAAAACTCTGTTTAGTGTTTCCCTACTTAGTTAGTTCGGTGTCCTGGAAAATGCAGTCACATTTACTTGTTTTGCTGCATAGAGCGGGTTACTTTATATGGCTACTATAGATCTACTCCCCTATTGTTATCTTTAAGTGTTTCTTATCATATTCAAGTCCAGTATTCATAATGTCTTTTTCTCTTCACGTAGCCCAAATTTTAATTTTGTTGTATTTAACTTTTTGAAGGTGGTGAGGAAGGTAGACCTACAGGTTGGTCGTTGTCAGATCCCTCTCGTAGGAGAAACTCTGGGCCAATTGTAAATTCTGGAAACTTGTCTAGACAAAAAAGTCCTGCTGCAAATGATCCATCTCTATCTAAAGACGCAATGGTAAAGAATTTATTTTGTATTCTGATTCAAATAAGGTTTTATCCCCTTCGGTTATTTTTTATTGACCAGCTTGACAAGTACAGCATTGTGCAAGTTCAGTACTATTTGGGTTTGTTGTACAGTCTTAGATTAATTTATTTCGTTCATTTTGTTTGGATTCATGCAGTTATCAAGTTCTAATTTCTTGCGGTCAAGTGGATCATCGAGGAGGGCTGCAGTCTCTAGCAGTCGTGATGCAGTGATCATTGGCAGTGAGTCTGATCTCTCTCGCCCTCAAACCTCAGATTTGAGCCCCGGAACACTAGGTAAAATTTCTAGTGGCCAAAGAAGTTCTCCAGTTGTACCTTCAGAGAACAATCGTACATCTTCTGGAAGAAATATTTCAAACGTAAAGACCTTAGAGTCCACACTCAGGGGCATCGAGAGCCTGCACTTCAATAATGATGAGAGAGTACAGTATTAGTAGCAGCCTCTCCCAATTTATCGTCTACTGTAAATTTTTAAAAAACCTATACATTTGTCACGCGCTTGGGGTGGAATTTGGTTTAAGTGTATTATGTTTGAGGAAAGCTGCAACAATTCGGGGCCTGTCTCTCTCTAAGCAGTTTGCAATAAAGACGAGATACAGAAGTGGAAATTGGATGCCCAGAAAACCAACCCAGGTAAAACAAAGGCCTTTGTCAATAGAGTTCGAGTTGGGTTGCCCTGGTTTCACCTTCTTTTAATACCTTTGTTTAACTTCATATCTTATCATGCATGTTTGTGGTTTTCATCAAACATTACAATGTGTGGGTCAAATGCAGATAGACACTGTAAGTACACCAAATGCTTTGATTTTGTGATGCATATTGTCTATGATAATTGTAATCTTCTTCCTTAGTTTATAAAATAGTTAAAGAACCTGATTAAGCCTACAAGTTGAGGTGGGTACTACATCTGTTGCTGTTATATTTTCACGCACAATGTTGACATATTTGGTTGCGTGACAGAAATACGTTCAGGAATTTATGGTATAAGATTGTTTGATTATTTTTGTTGTGTGTATCCTCTACCCCTACCTGGATTATAAAAGATTTGAGCCATTCTCTCGCTTTCTTTTTTTATTTTTTATTTTATTTTTTTGGTTTTTTGGGTGAGTTGACTTGGGGATAATTTTTGGTTTAGATACTACTTTTTATAAACATTGTGGATTTTGTTGATAAATTTTCAGATTCTAATTTAGCCTTTTGGTAGCTGAGAATGGCAAGAATGAAACTTATGAGATTGTCATCGTTTCAGGGATCTCCAAGATCAATCAATTTCAATTTTTGTTTTGTTTTGGTTTTTTTGTTTAGTTTTTGCAAAGTTACCATGAGAAAAAGAAACGCCGATGATCTGAGCCTTTATTTTCTGAGGGCCAAGGAACCCCAATCCTTGTGGAAGTCATAAATTTGATCCTTAATTCTCCTCATTGATTGTAACTCCCGTCTTCATTCGGATGCTACACAACAAAGTCATTCAGAATTAGGGATCATTAATCATCTGAAAATATGGCGTCTCCGGTAACCTAATGGAACATCATTTTTTCCCAAAACTGGTTTGAGAACTAAAGAATTATCTTGGCATGTGCAAATATAACACCAACTTATTTTCCTTTTTTAAAAATATAAATGTGAGAAGGTTGTGAAAAGTATTATTACTTTTATATTGGAACTGGTATGAGCATTAATTCAAATTTACGTAATCGGTATACAATTTGCCGGAGATTCATACAAGACTTTTGCAAATAGTTACACCTAATTTAAAGGTATTGTACTGTCCCAGAAAACGATACACGCTTATGGATAACGTGTGTGACTGAATGATGGCATTGGCAACAAAATTAAAATTAAGGTAACTAATTTTATTTTTTTGTCTCTCTCTTTTTTTTTTTTAAAACAACAGAAATATAATTGATAAGAGTCGAAAGGTTTGAGTACAATAATCACACAGGGAATCAATCACTTAAAAATCCAAACAAAGAGTATTATATAATTAAAACTTTTGTTTTTTCCCTTGAACTTAAAAAAAAAAAAAAAAAATTACGTAAAAGACTCAAATGCCCTTACAACGGCATGAATTTGCAGCATTTCCCACCGGCCCATTATGTCAGTTCTGTTCTTTGATGAGCGGAGGAGCAAACCCTAAACCCCAAATTGGCGTCGGAAGTAATCAGTTCTTGGAACAGTTAATTGCTGGCGGTCGAAGCTGAGCATAGAGATCATTGGTCTTTGGTGATTCCCTTCTCGTTCACTGAAAGTACTGCGCTTTTGTCTGATCTTTTCTGGGTCCACTGCAATTATGCTTGGGTCTAATTCTTGTCAAAGATTGCAATTACTGCTTCCAAGCTGTAGAAATGTTGGTGGTTCATTGACCCATTTGCATTTCTTTCAAAAAGAACCTATTTTTTTCAGCTCATATTCATCAAAATCATCATTAGTTTCTGGAAATGATAAGCTACAAGAAAAAGTAATCTCTTTTACAGTTTCATACCTTATAAACTCACGTGGGTTGTCCCCAAAACTGGCTCTCTCTGCTTCCAAGAGTGTACAGTTTGATAACCGAGAAGGACCAGACTCAGTTCTTAATGTTCTAAGAAACCATGGATTCTCTGATGACCACATCTCCCAACTTGTTAGGAAACGCCCAAAGCTGCTCTCAGCCAATGCTGAGAAGACCGTTGTGCCTAAACTTGAGTTTCTCAGTTCTGTTGGCCTTTCAGGCACTGGCCTTTTTCGGGTCCTCTATTCCAACCCAAATATAATATTGAAAAACAGCCTGGAGAGAACTATCATACCTTGTTATGATATTATCAAAAGTTTACTTCTTGTCGATGAAAAGGTTGCTCTTTTTCTTAGGAGCTCATACTGGGTGATGACGAGCAAACTAATCAATATGGTTCCCAATATTTCAGTTCTGAGAGCACTTGAAGTGCCACAAGCCTCAATTTCTTTGTGGGTGACCTGTCAGTGTCCCTTGATACTGAGAAGTTCAAGGAAAATATCAAGAAGGTCACGGGTATGGGATTCGCCCCTTCATCTGCGAGATTCATGAAAGCACTCCATGTGATTAGTCTGACGGATGCATTAACATGGGATCAAAATATGGAAGTATATAAGAAGTGCGGTTGGACTGAAGATGATTTCTTGTTGGCGTTTAGAAAGAATCCCTTTTTTATGAGCTTATCATGTAAGAAGTTTTCGAGTAAAATGGATTTTCTTATGATGGCTTGGCAACCGGCAGAGTGTTCTAACTTATAGTTTGGAGAAGTGGGTCATACCTAGGTGTTCGGTTATTAGAGTTCTGCTGTTGAAGGGCTTGATCGTAAAGGGAGAATTTTCTGTAGGTACCATTATGATTCCCGAAAAGTACTTCTTGGATAGGTTTGTGATCAGATATCAAGAGCAAGTACCTGAATTACTGCACATCTTTCAACGGAAAATTGGTATTGTGGAACACTCTGCTTTGGATTTTAGGAATGAAGTGGAGTGAACCAATTGTAAGACAAAGCTTGTTAGTTTTGTACTTAAATATATGATTAACTGGATGATAAGAACTACTTATTCATTGTCACTTCTGCTGCCACAAAGAGTTAGATCTTGCTCTACTTCGAATATTACAATAGAATATCTTTTTTTATGTTCTGTTTTGTAAATAATGATTCTCATACAGCTATGCAGAACCATGTTTTAAGTGATTTGGAAGGTATTAATTTCTAATGGCATTCTCATTATACTCTGAGATTCTATATTAGATAATTCCTTCTTTTATTTTTATTTTTCAAAATAAAGGCTTGATGAAAGGGAAACTTGCCCTTGTCAATTCTGGTGGTATCACCTGACAAGTGAGGCTAGATTCTTCACATATATGTGTCTGATTTAGCTTCGAAGTTGGCTACCAGAGACTTTTCGGGTTTAACAACAAAAGAAATCCACCAACCAATCGATGGATAGGGTTCTTGGATTGTGTTTAAACATCTTTACTTTTTATATGGTTCTTGGTTTTTGCTTGTTTTCTTTGGTTTTGTTAGTTCCATGTGATTTCTCCCCAGTTTTCCATTTTGTTATGTTGGAATTCTTAACGTTGCAAAATTCACACTCTTTAAGTACAAATTTAATACATCCTAAAAATTTCTCCAGCCTTTTTTCTGTTCTTCTCTTGTGGTTAACTAGAAATTAATGACAAGCCCAATTTATCAAAGACGAGGATAATAAAACAGAGAGGGAGCTAACATAGGGACAAGTAATTCTCCTCGATGAGAAGAAGATTGCTCATTTTTTAAGGAACTCCGAAAAAGATATTGATGGACAAAGTAATAGGCAATGTTGCTTCCAATATTTTAGTTCTCAGAGCACTTGGAGTGCCAGAATCCTCAATCTCCTTGTGGGTGACCTGTTATCCTGTTGTGATGTCCGACAAGGTCATGAGCATGGCGTTTCGGCCTTCATCTGCAGCGTTCATGAAAGCACTGCATGTGATGTCCATGATGGATGCATCAAAATGGGAAAAAAAAATTATAGGAAGTGTGGTTGGACTGAAGATGATTTCTTGTTGGAATTTAGAAAGAATCCCTTGTTTATGAACTTCTCGGAGATGAATTTTTCTAGTAAAATTGATTTTCTTATGAACGAAATAGCCTGCAGATGTGGCTGGAAATTCAGGTGTTCTGTCTCATGGTTTAGAGAAGTGGATCATACCAAGGAGGTGTTCTGGTGTTGAAAGGCTTAATAGTAAAGGAAGAATTTCTTTAAATACCATACTGATGAAGAGTAAGAAGTTTTTCTTGGACAGGTTTTTGATCAACTATCAAGAGAAAGTAGTGAATTGTTGAGCATCTTTCATGGAAAATAGGTCTTGCAGAACTCGGATTAGAATTTGAACATGGAGGTGGAGTGAGACGATTGTAAGATGAAGCTTGTTCAGTGTTTTTTATTCATTTGATGATTAAGAGGATCATAAGAACCCCTTGTTCATTGTAAGTTGTGCTCCCACAAACAGTCAAATCCTTCTCTACTTTGAACATTGCAATAGGCATTTCTTTTACTTCGTTCTGTCTTGTAAAGAGTGACTTTTAAATGATTAGGCACACAAAGATGTACTTTTCAGGTGACATGTGAGAAGTTAATTTCTAATGGCAATTCATTATACCTTGAGGTTTCATATCCATATACGATGCATTCAACCGTCTTTCTTCTGAGAGATGCATGCTTAAAGAAAGAGAGTTGTGTGGCACTGTAAATTGGTACTCAGATTGGATTCCAAAAAAATTATATCTGCAATTTGAACCCAACTCAAACTCCTAAGTGACAGAGCATGAAGTTCTTTATGCTAGTTTCTTCTTACAATTTCTGGGTATATACTAAACACCTTTAAGGTCCAGATGTAATTAGATGTAATCAAAATGTGTCTTGATGGTGTCCAGATGTTGTTTGAGTTGTGTCTATGGTTCACTTCACAGTACGATCAAGATGTTATCTGGATCACATCTAGAGCCACAACATATCACATCAGATTTGATAAATCTCATCAAAACATATACATATTTAGGCATATAAAAACTGTATACACTGTCAGGACACATTTGGATCACAGAATGACTGCATCTTAACAGCATCATGCCTTTTGGAACCCTCCATTCATAATCCAGACTCCAGATACCAAATCGAAACTACCATCTGCATTCGCGTTCCACGATCCACATTTTAGCATAAGCACCTCGATCAAACCATGAAAAGCTCAAAAAGAAAAGCGAGAGAGGAGGGCAGTCACTCAACAGAGTGGCCTAAATGAAGGAAATCTTCACACAAAAATACTTCATTGGGTATTTTAAAATTTTTACAATGAAAAATGATTTACCATTTTCAAAAACATACCTTCAATAACTTGAAGTCCAAGAACAACCATCACAGAAATCACAATCACACAGGCTTGGGAAAATGATTGAGGAGGTATATAAATTTGATTTCACAGACTAAGGTTTCTTGCTGAGCTAATAAAAGGATATAAGAAATTCTTGAACCATAATTAACAGAGATGAAGCATAAGTATATTGGATTCTTTTATGTAATTAATTTCTTTGGCAATCAAGACTCTTACACAGATGCATAGTTCACTTCACAAATGCACAGAACAAAAAACACTAATGAGCTGACTACAAACCCAAAAGATTTATTTATTTAAAATTTTCAATTTTTCTTTTCTTTTTCAAAGTACCAACCAATTATTTCCAGCCATAGACTACTTGGGTGTAGGTGTTCTTGATCCACCTAAAGCTCTTCCTCAGAGACCCTTTCATCTTCTCCTCTGCAGTATAAACCTTATAGCCAGCAACCCTCTTCTTCCTTTGCAACTCTGGATCAGTTAAGCTCCAGCTCCTTGAGGTGGACCCCAAACTGCTCTTCCCTTTCTTGATCTTCACATCCTTAACCATCTGATGGTTTGGCTGAGAAACACAAGAACCTGCATAATTGGTACTGAAACTCCTAAGATCCTGCATGCTTGTTGGAGCTGCCTTGCCTCCATAGTAAACCTCCATCCTCCCATCTCTACATGACTTAGATCTGAAATCCTCCATGGGGTAAGAAAAAAAAAGAAGAAAAATGAAAGAAGAAGAAGCAGAGCAGACAGGAGTTCGAAGGTTTCAATGCAAAGAATGGCAATAAGACAACGGGGAAGGAGGAGGCAAGGACTTTTCTTTTGTTGGGTTTGCTTTTCTTTGTTTGTGTGTGAAACTGAAAATTAGTAAAAAAATTTCTTTGTCTAAGTCATAAATGTATTTATTTATTCTAGTTTTGGAACAGTTCAAGGTCTTGTTTTTTTATTTAAGGTGTCAACAATCAATAACATGCAGTGCAACCATTCTTGTCTACCCTAATTTGACATCATGCATAAAAATATATCACTGTTTATTCCTTGAAAAATCATTATATTTTTTTATATTTGGCCACCATTATGATTTAATAAAGATTGTCAACAACTTTCATCAAATCCTGGTAGTAAGTAAATCTGAATCTTTTTTTAATTTTCGAAATTTAGATTTGATTCATCTTGTGTTGTAATTTGTATTGGATTAGAAGCTAGCTGCCAAGTTTGACTGGGTTTGTACACACGTGGAACAGCTAAAGTTGGATAAAAAATTTGGTATCGAGAGAGAGAGAGAGAGAGAGAGAGTGTGTTATAATAATGGCGTGCCTTGACTTTTCAAATTTTTTGTGGGGAATTTCATTAATAAAGGGATAAATATAAGAGATGTATAAGAAGAACACGCTTCAAACGGAGCTTCTTGCATACAATAAATCTAGCAAGATAATGAGTAAAAATTATTACAAAATCAAGCTCAGTTCACTCAGAGTTGACAGATAGCGGATCAAGAAAACTGTTTACAGCCCCACTGCTATAGAGTCTATGAAAACAGTTGATTCTGCCTGAACATGAACCAGAAACACCAAAAGTGAAAGGACCTTACCGCTCAATATCCACTTGGCCAAAGAAAATCACAACACATCCCACATGATCTCACAGAATTATTCTACCTCCACAACGAAAAGGATCTTTAAAAGTCAGTCCAAAAGGACTGGGGGGAAACAAAACCCAGCACAAAACTGGGAAGAAGCAGACCCCAACGAAAATTTGAAGGAAAATTTCTCTACAACATGACAGGGGAGAGAGTCGCCCGGTTGACTTGGCATATTTTGTGTTTAAATTTTAAACATATATAGAATAAGCAATCTCACATAATTATTATGCTGGAGCTCAAATTTAGTGTGTTAAACTGAAGTTGATTCTCCTCTTTCAAAGGTTAATAAGTATATAGTCTGTGGGAGCTTGAAAGTAGTCTCTGGCATTATTGGGAAAAGATAGGAACCACATCATGTCTTCCTGTAGCTACTACCTCTAGCAGATTATCAATTGGCTAATAAATAAGAATTAATTACTTTAATTATGTGAAAAATAAGTTGTCTTTGAGAAGGTTGAATTTGGTGTGAGTTTAAATTTGGCTAGACAACAAAAGTCAACATGATCATAACTGGTGGCCTAGCTTTTTTTTAGCGAGTTTTCAAGATTGTGGTGCTGGAGGGTTTGATCCTATCACATGCAAGAATATATATGGCTCATGATCCAAAATAATAAGTTTAAAAATAAAAAAGAGATTATCCAATAAGTATTTAAGTTAAGGATTAAATACGTACTTCTAATCTCGACCGTTGGATTACATCTAAGAGACTATCAACACATTTAATGAATGCAATCTAACTGCCGAGATTAGAAGTAAATAACCAATCATTAACATAAAATACTTATTCAAGAATTAGGGAAAAATTTCCAAAACAGCAACCATATGAAACCAAGCTTTACATATAAACCAGTCCAAAACAGCACCTTCTTTCTGTAACAAAACCATTAATTGAAGTACAGTTGGATATTTTTGACACCACTAATTGAGTGAAAAACAAAATGCAAGAAGATAAAGTTTAAGATAAGGATATGAAACTCTGCCTCAAAGTTTCAAAAAGAAAAAGGGAAGGGATTGAAAACAAAATAAGCTGCTCAGAAGAGAATAGCAAAATCTGCAGGCAGCTCCTCAATGACCAATTTGTAAAACCTCTGAATGTCAAGCACCTTTCTCTCTTCATCCCTAATCATAAAGTTGATGACCACAGTTTTACTTCCGAAACTTCCACTTCGTCCTATACGATGAAGATAGTTTTCTGGTTGATTTGGCAAATCATAATTGACTACAACACGTGCTTTCTGCACATCCATACATCGAGCCAAGTGATCTGTGGTGATAAGAACTGTGCAAGAGCCAGTGCGAAATTCGCGCAGAATTGTGTCACGAGTGTTCAGGTCCGTGTCAACATGGATAGCAGAGACGGTGTGGTCAAGGCTTCTCATCCTGTCGGTAAGCCACTCCACCTTGTGAGTTGTATCAACAAAGATGACAGTTGGGTAGGTGGATAAGGAATCATGGAGCTCACAAACGGTGTCAAGCTTCCATTCTTCTTCCTCAACATTGACATAAAATTGCTTGATACCCTCAAGGGTGAGCTCATCATGCTCTACTATGATCTTCACAGGTTTGGTATTGGTCATAAACTTTCTTGTGACTTCAAGGGCTTCAGGTGGCATTGTAGCAGAGAACACCCCAACCTGAACTGGTGATGGCAGAAGCTGGAAAATGTGAAGGATCTGCACCAAAACACCATGTCAAATAATAATCCAAACCCATAAAAAGTAGTGGGAGAAAGAAAAGATTAACAATCTTAATGCATAACAAGGGCTCTTGCATATATAATGTAGTGTGTTATGTTGTCGTTCTACCAATCTAGATCATACATTCAACCCGAAAACAACATAACATGTCACACTGTTTGGCAAAAGAAGTTCATGATAACTAACCTCATCATTGAAGCTCCCGGTAAGCATTTCACCAGCCTCATCCAATACAATCATATCTATGTGATCTGAGTAAAGGTTCTGGCTACTCAACATTTTAAATACACAATCAGGAGTGCCAACAACAACATGAACACCGGCGTGAAGAATGCGATGACCCTCATGACGAGTTCTGCCACGGACACAAGCATAAACCCTCAGCCCAAGATAGTCGCCAAGTGCTAGCATAACTTTCTCAGTCTTCAGTGCCGAGGCCCTGGTAGGTGCCAAAACCAAAGCCTGGCACTCGACCAAATCAATATTAAGTTGCTCCAAAATTCCGCAGCAGAAAGTAGCTCTTTTTCCAGTTCCAGGCTGAGCTTGTTGAATCACATCCAGGCCTTCGCAGAAAGGAACAATGCCCCTTCGCTGACTTGCAGAAGGCTTCTCAAAACCTTCCAAACAAAACCAGAATCATACACTTGAAATATCAAGGCAAAAGGTAGAGATGAAGATAGCATTTTCTTTTCTGTTTTGAAAGAAAGTACTGGATAATGTTGCCTAATGGAAAAACAAAAAATTGGAAACTAAATTATAAAAAGTAAATTAACAAACAGAAAATAAATGGATTCCTAGTTTTCTAGGATAAATCATGACAACTTCAAAAGGGAAAGCCATTGTATCATACAAAAAAGCAAAGGCCATGTAATCATAAATGCTTACCATAAGCAAAAATGCCTCTCACAAGATTACTTTGCAATCCCATGTACTCAAAATCACTGTAAACCTCATCGAATGTTGTGAAATCCTCTTGTTCTTCAAGAGCAAGACCGGCCATATCATCTGTAGACAGAAAACCATGAGTAATTCAATTCAACATTCAAATGGCTAAACATGATTTTCTATACAGTATAGTTTCAAACATAGAAGTATTGCAGTCCAACAAGAACACAGATACAGAAAGCTCCACAAAGAGACATACTAACTAGCATTGAAAATAAAAATAAACAAAAAATTAATCATCGGCTAATGGGTTGCTGAGACAACTGAGGAATTCTTAATTGTCATGTTCGAAATTGCTTACTAAGACGCCAAAAACAACTAAAACCCAAGAGTTTTAAAATTTACCATAGCTAATTAACCATCAACATCAACATGCAATTAATAAATGACTTTGCTAATTAGAACTAGAAGGTACTCTGTGCCCTACCCTGTTCATTATTCTCATGCTGGACTTGTTCCTTTTTTACTATCTCAGTCTGAGGCACCAGAGTCTCAGTCTCAGTCTCACTGACAAAACTCAAAAGGCTTGTGCCTCCACGCTTCTGGAGCATCCTCTCCAGCATAAGCACGCCGGCGAGAGCCATGGCCAGAACCAAAACAAACCCAGAAATTGCTCCCACAAACGCAAAGCCAGCAAAAAGTAGTAGGGTGATGTTGGCAGTCAACAAAACTAGTGCCACTGAGGCCAAGATGCTGAACCCTATCATGGCCACAAGTGACCCTCCAATTGCTAAGCCAGTGAGGGATGCCAAGACAACCGTGGTGCCGGAGGTCTGCTCTTGATCAGAAGATTCAGACCACTCCATTGATAACTGCTGTGCGGTGGTACCGTAATCTCTTGGTTCAGTAATTAGAAAATAAGAAGATATTAGATAGAGCTTATTGGTATACCGATCTTTCTTCTTTACTTATATAGGAAACAAAAACCTTTTGGTTGCTTGATATCCAAGCAATGGTGCCTTTCCTATTATGATCGGAATTGTCTATTTGGTAAAACACTGAAAGTTCATACTATTTCAACAAGGACACTGACTCCCCCCTTCCTGGAGGAAGGTATTTTTACTTATAACAAATGACAGTTTAACACATATAGAAAAAATAATTAATTATAAATATAAAAACAAAAATCTCTATACACATGTCAAACTGTGATTGTACAAAAGTAGGAGTTCCTTTTCAAGGGAAAGAGAAAAGTATTTTCCTAATTAGGAAGAATTATATAAATCCATGATAATGAGGAGTTTTTAAGTTGCTTATCAAAAGATGCTTTCCCAAAATCTGTAGGAAGGGTATAATGAATAGTTGTTGCAATACTGATAATAGTGAGGCGTTACTTCATAAAGGAATTTGGGCTTTACAAAGCCCTCCTTCAAATTCCAAGTCATTTTTCAAGTTCCTCCTTTAGCGTTTACCGAACAAGTTATTTAGCCCATGTGAATTTATAAATCCTAAGAAAGCCTAAATATCTCGTCTAAATTCCTCATCCAAACAGACCATTATTATTTTTAAAATTCTCTCAACTCCAGCTTCTTTTCTTACTTTCAAAATTTTCATATTTTGTTTTACTCAAGTCTAGTTTAAAAATACCTGTGGTTATCTTCCACAACTGTCCTCTATCACTGATATTGGTTTGAATTTGCTTTCTTTTTTTCTTTTTTGCCAAAGTTTGAATTTGTTTTCTATATAATTATACTAGAATATAAGTTTGAAAGTGTTGGATTAGGCAGTACCAGCCCTGAGGGTGGGCAAGGAGGGCAATGGGCATGGGTCTCACATCTGTAGTGCCCCAAATTATATATATATATTATATGGGCAAAATTGTAGTAATAGTCCATGGACTAAGATCAAACTTTACTTTTTGTCTCTCATATTGCTAAATTGTTACAATGGTACTTTAATTATGCATCCACTTTCAGAAATCGTCCTTTCCGTCATCTCAGTCCAGGGATCATTGCTACAGTTTAGCCTATTATATATATACCAAGTTGAAGAATATGATTTTAGAGAATAATTTCAATAGTTTAGCATTTGGAGGCCCCAAATTTGATTACAAGTGTTTTTGAAGAGTCCAAATGAAAATTATGTAATATACGAACATCAATTGCATGTATTTAAGTATTTAATTACCAAAAAGTATTTTAATTGTTAAAAGTAGCCATCAATGAAAGAAAGTCAATAGGGACTAGAAATTCTTTTATTTATCCAAAAATTCTTGTTAGTAGATTATTTAGCGAGGAAATATGAAAGAGTGCAAATTATTTGTACCATTATTTTTGTTTTTAAAGATTGGGGCAGTGATTATATGACCAATACTAGAGCCTTGTTTATTTATCCAAATTGTATTTAATTGCATAATTTTATTTCCGTGTTAGTTTTTATATTTAGGATAATGAAAGAGAAATGGGCCTCATTTTCATTTCTAGCCTAGGGCCACCCAAAAGTCAGGGCCGACCCTCGGTTTAGGCAAAGCCCTCTTATGCGTTCAAGTTTCTTTGTTTTTTTTTCTTGGAGAACAAAAATCCTCCTATCAAGATTGAGTTTTCCCTTCTTTTTATCGGTGAGTTGTTAAAGGGTTAAAAATACAAAAGAAAATAAAAGATGGAAGAAATCTCATAAATAAATGACTAGTAACTTTTACGTAAGCAAATATATGCAACCATTAACATAGACAAAATTGTCAAGGTAAGAGCAAAATTACCCCTCTTGTGTACTAAATTCTCAAGGTAAGAACAAAATAAGAGGTACAACAGAAAACTGCCTGAAAACCAAATAACAAGAAGCCAGAAGCACAGCCAAAGTATGTGACAGACATCCTAAAAGTCTTTTTTTCATACGACGAAATTGAGCAAGAAGGCGCATACCATTAAACAGTTAGATATGTTTGACAGCATAAATTGATGAAAAAAAACAAAATGACAAAAAAGCATTAAAATAGTACTTTCAAAACAGGATAAAGAAAATCTGCCTCAAAAAGAAAAGCAAAACAAAATCATCTCCTCAGAGCAGATCAGCGACATTTGATGGCAGCTCCTCAATGACCACATTGTAAAACCTCTGAATGTCATAGAGCATTCTCTCGTCATCCCTAGTCACAAAGTTAATGGCAACACCCTTCCTTCCAAACCTTCCACTTCTTCCAATACGATGAAGGTAATTCTCTGGTTGGGTCGGCAAATCATAATTTATGACGAGAGATACCTGCTGCACATCAATACCACGAGCCAAAAGATCAGTGGTTATGAGAACACGGGACGAGCCAGAGCGGAATTCACGCATGATAATGTCACGAGTGTTCTGGTCCATGTCACCATGAGTAGCTGAGACAGTGTGGTCACGGCTTCGCATCTTGTCAGTAAGCCAGTCCACCTTTCGCCTTGTATTAACAAAAATGACACTCTGGGTGATGGCCAGGGTCTCATACAGATCACAAAGTGTCTCAAGCTTCCATTCTTCTTTATCAACATTGACATAAAATTGCTTGATACCCTCAAGGGTGAGCTCATCACGCTTCACCAAGATCCTCACAGGTTTGTTCATAAACTTCCTCGTGATTTCAAGGGCTTCAGGTGGCATTGTAGCAGAGAACACCCCAACCTGAACTTTTGATGGCAGAAGCTGGAAAATGTCATAGATCTGACCACCAAAACATTCAAGTAGTTAAGATAATGAATATAAAAGGCCATCTAACTCTAAATGGCCAAATCAAGTAAAACGAATATCGAAACCACAATACAAATAACCAACCTGGTCCTTAAAACCCCGAGAAAGCATTTCATCGGCCTCATCCAACACAAACATCTTGATGTAATCTGGACGAAGAGACTGCCTCCGCAACATGTCAAATACACGACCAGGGGTTCCAACAACAACATGAACACCAGCTTGAAGAATGCGCTGATCCTCACGAACACTTGTCCCACCTACACAGGCATGAACCTTCACGCCAAGATAGTCACCAAGTGCTCGCATAACCTTCTCAATCTGCTGTGCCAACTCCCTGGTAGGTGCCAAAACCAAAGCCTGGCACTGGACTACAGCATAATCAAGTTGCTGCAAAATTCCAGAGCAGAAGGTTGCAGTTTTTCCGGTTCCAGACTGAGCCTGTTGAATCACATCGAGGCCTTTGCAGAATGGAACAATTCCCCTTTGCTGAATTGCAGAAGGCTTCTCAAAACCTTCAGAAGATAAACAAGATTATACACTTGAAACATATAGGATATGTATAGACGAATATAACTACAAAGAAAAAAGGTATTCACATTCCCTATTGCAAAAAGTAATGATGAAAATTCAGAAGTTGCAAAGCAGAATATTAGAAATAATATCTATGTATTCCTTCCCAACTGGGATTTATCACGACTTATGACAACTTCACAATTGAAAACGATTAAATCAAACAAAAGACCACCACATAATGAACTTAGCTATACCTACCGTAAGCATAAATTCCCCTCAGAAGATTTTCTTGCAACCCCATGGAATCAAAACTTTCATAAACTTCATCATATGATGTGAAAAACTCTTGTCCATCAGTTGAGAGCCTACAACAAATAAACTCGTCAAAACATTGTACAAGATGAAATCTAATCATACGCATTGGATTATTATCTTCAGAAAGGAAACTTACAATTCACTCATTTTAGTGTCATATTGCTTTGCATCAAACTGTGATCCTTCGGGTGCAACACCTGCCATGACTGCTGAAAGAAAACCATTTGTAACTTTAACGTTCCATAATACCCAAAAGAACACTAACTTGAAGACTCATAGAATCCAGTCATACAAATAAAATAAGGAGCCAGATTATGTGCACTTATTACTCTGTCCACAACAAATATGGAATTGCAAAGGCTTACCAAAGATGGCTTGAAAGAATACTAATTTAAAAAAATGTGACAGAGGAGCCAAACTTGTTAACCAAACAAAGAGGACGACAAGCATTAACTCCTGTTTTAATTTTTGGAGAAGGTGTTTTAATGGGCCGATGTCCTTCTGCTAGAATGAACCCACAAGCAAACAGACACCGATTTGCCCACTCCTCCAAATATCAACAAGATTCAAGCACTTCCATATCAAACAAGACGCCTTGAAAGAACATTTATTCAGAATACGTCACAGAAGAGCCAAACTTGCTAACCAAACAAAGAGGACAACAAGCATTAACTCTTGTTCTACTTTTTGGAAAAGCTGTTTGAAAGGGCATGTGTCCATCAACTATCGAGAGAATTAAACCACAAGCAAACATACATCGCTTTGCCCACTCCCCAAAATCTTAACAAGGTTCAAGCACCACCATATCAAACAAATAATTTGACAAAAGGTAACAAATAATAAGCCTCTTCATCTAAGCCTAAGAAGGTCAAATCGATAATTACATTATTCAGGAAATCAGCTTTAACAATCAAATCGGGAAATTACAGTACAATTCTTTAGATGTAAGAAAAGAAAAAACATTAAGTTATAAACTCTTCGCCCCCAACTCCTAGACAACACAATTACTTTACACCAACACGTGGAAATAAAAATCTTGCGTTTCAGCATAGAAACAAGGTGACCAAGGAAACATACAGACTGGACAGAGTATCCTAATACCTATTTCACCATAAATTTAGCTGTCCTTCAATTACATAAAAGCCCCATAGAGAGTCATATCAATGAAACAATATGAACTGTCAATTTCCACACTAACTAGCTACACAAACATTGATCACTCGCTGATGGGCTGCTGAGAAAACTGAAGAATTCTTCAATTTCATGCTCAAATTGGTTCCCAGAACGATAAAACCCACAAATAGTCTCCCCCTAATTTCTCGATAACCAAACAGAGTACCATTAAAATCCATCTGTAACAGAGAAAAATAAGAACTTGCACACAAATCAAGCACATGGATCTAGATCCAGAACGCAAATAAAAACATACGAATTCACCAACAAAACAAAGACTTTATCCACAAAAATCAATCAACTTAAAATTCCCCCATCACATATATACGAATATGAATGAACATGTATGAGACAGAGAGAAAGAGAAAGCGACCTGATGATGTTGATGAGCGCTAGAGAGAGAAAACAGAGGAGAATAGTAGGTTGCTAAAAGAGAGCTAGGGTTTCCCAAACTCCTCGGATCTGCGCCGTGGAGTTTGAAAGTAGGCGAATGTTAAAAAGAGGCTGTGTTTATACTCTCACTCTGTTTTAGGTTTTAGGTTTTGGTGTTTCCCGCTTCAAATTCCATATATACCCTTGGGCTTCCTCTCTTATCACCAGCTCCCGGGGCCCGTTTGGTCACTCCGAAATTTGTGTCCAACAAGTAAAAGAAAACTTTGCAAGTAGTTTACCACTTAAACTTTGCCATGGTGACGGTGTTTAGGGAGACTTTTTATTTATTTTACTAAAATGGGGGATGGCTACTTGATTTTCTCTTCAATTCTTTTGCTTGTTGGACACAAATTTTCTCTTAAATTCTTATTCATCCTGAAATCAATTAATAATAATATTGACAATCAGTATCATCTAAAGATAGAGAGGCAACAAAACTTCTAATATATATACCGTATAATACGTCTTCATAATAATAGTAAGATAAGATAAATTTTCTTAAAATGATCTCATTGATCTTTTATGTCAATATATATCCTTACGTCTTTAAGTTACATGATGAGAGAGCTAAGCATATAAATATAAACATGGGCAGAGCCATTAATTTATTTTAGTGTGGGCTATAATCTTCCATTTAAGGAGTTGTTGTAATAGGACAGGCTAATATAATATGAAATTGGGTGGGCTAATTTCCACTAAACTTCTTTAAAATGAAGATTGAATTGTTGTTATTCTAAATATTTGGACTACTCTAGGGCTCACTCTAGCCTACGGTGGCTTCACCCTGCAAATGATCCACTAGTATAGTGGTTTGCAGGAATTACTCTTACAGACAAGGTCATGGGTTTGAGTCATAGTATCCGTGTAGTATGTGTGAGTTTAGTATATTATCACATTTCTCAATAGAAAAAGTCTTAAAAATAGGCTCCACCAGTTGAATATAATTTTGTTGAAGTTGTCGCATAGAAGTTTATTTTCCCCTAATAATGAATGTGTAGCCTACTACTATTTGTCTAATTCCACAACGTGTGGAATGTGATGAGCTCACATAAATTTTTCTTCAACTAAAATGTACAAATAAAATGTTATAGTTTTCTAATTATCATTTGATTTAGGGTCACATAATTTCCACCATATTAAAATAAAATAACAAATCCTCAGTTTTTAACTCCGTTTAATATATATATATATATATTTTTAAAATTCATATCTTTTTTAATTAGAAGTGCAAAAGACCAAATTAAAAAGGAAAGGCCAAGGATTCTCAATAATTAAGTAAAAGGATAGATATTCAAACCACCCAAGTATTATAGATAAACATTAAATCATAGTGGAATTTGAAAACTTGCATCCAACGTGGAATGTAACCCTTTTTTGTATAAAACGACGTGGAAAACAGGAAAAAGCCGGTGCTTTTTGGAGGTTTGTGGCTTAAGTGCAAAGCATCATAAGCGTCAGCCACTATTATTCGTGCATTTTTTGACTCTTATTTGACTCGACAGCCCAACTTGTCAAAAAAACTTGTCATATGTTCAGCCAGATCATCATGCCAACATCAAACACATCCGTTTTATGATGAGGATGTCATATATGAATTATAGATGTGAACTTTTATTTTAGCAATATGATTCATATGAATAGTAATTTCATTTAAATTTAATAAAATAATTTTATAGCTAATATGAAAGTTCACATGAATGATCCATATATGACGCCTTTATTATAAAATTTCGCCAAATGAGAAACAATTTTCCACTTTGGATTTCCTGGTACTATTATATTGGGTTTCCAAGAATGAAAAGCCTTCGTTTTGTTCTAGGTCACCCTTATGATGTTAAATTGTGATTTCTTAGCAAACTAGTTAATCAATAGGTATTTTTTGGGCTAATAGGGGTATAGTCCAGTAGAAAAGAGTATTGACTTGCAGACTAGTAGTCTTAAATTCGAACTTTCATGGCACCTTAACAATGTGTGTGTGAGAAAATCTTCCCCCTCAATATCATTTGTATTATAATAAAAAATAATTATTGTTCAAACTACCTTCCGAACTTTAACCCCAACAAGACTATTTTTTCACCACATATTCCTCATCCTAGTTTCAAGCCCTTTTTCCATTTTCCTCAAGGTCGTCCTAAAATCTATTGTTTATGGAATGCATATTGAAGATTTGATCACATTCATGTTTTATCTATTGAGCTCTAATTGGAGGGTCTAGTGGTGTTGTTGGATCAACATTCTGTTGGAGGATTAGCAAGAGGGTCTTACCTTACTGCAAAGGAATGCACCCCTAAATTTCCCATGGAGACTAGTGTAGTTTCCTCTAATTATTAACTAGGAAATATAGTTTGAACATATTCATTTTCACTTCTTGTAATCTTTTGGAACAACTATAGAACCTCATAAAAAGGAAGAATCACAACATAAAATCTTGAGGAAAAAATAAAGAAATTTGAACATAGAACATTGTGTGCAAAAATAAATATTCATAATCACTTAGGACTCGTTTGTAAGCCAAAATCACTTTCATAAAGAAACACTTCCCGTGTGCTTCTCTATTTTTTTTTCTTTATTGTTTGGTCATTTTTTGAGGTATAATTATAGCTAATTTTTCCATGAAAATTTGGAGCGAATCGAATCAATCAATCAATCAATCAATAACAATACGCACGCGTACACAATGACAAATTTGCCCATCAGTCAAGTTTAAAATTGCATATGATCGAGCGAGTCAATAGCATCCATGACACACCCTCTTCGATTTCTCCAAAGCTCCTCTCTCTCTTGAAACCCTAGACGGAGCTCTGATAGATCGGCTCCAAACTTTACTGTGATTAGAGAAACTTCAGGTAACAGTTCATCCTTTTATAAAATAAAAATTATATATGTTTAATCTCTGTTTCTCTGCTTTCGGAAAATGAAATAGAAAAGAAAATCTTAATTAGTAGCAGCGTAATATTCCCTGTTGTCTTTTCTGGTTTTGGTATGAGTTTAGAGAAATGAGAATCTAAAATTGGTTATAATTGTGGCTGAATTCGTAGTGATTATTTGGAATTTTCTAATCATTTTGCTGCTTAGATCATCCAGGCATTCTGTTTTCTGTATGCATTGTCTCTCAACATGTTTGGTTGCTGAGAAAATTAAGGGAACGCGGGGAAAATCGAGGTTCACTATCAATCCAGGAAAGTTTTGTGGGAATATTGAGCTAAGAAGAGAATAATATAAAGAAATTGAAATTTTGTTTCTCGGATGTGTTTAGTGTGAGAAAAAAAGAAGAGAAAACAGAATGGAAATGGAAAACTAGTTTCAAATAACTTAGACAGTTATTCCTGGCTTGTTTAACTTAATTATTAATTTTTTTTTCAAAGAAGCATTGAGTTAGTGCAGTATGGTTAAATTAGGATGATATTAGTTGTTTTTTAGGTTTTTACAAAACTGGAAAAAAGAGAGGAAAATGAAGTCCTCATTGGTCATCCCAGTAAAGCAAATATATACCTGTTGTAACTGAAAGTATATATATTTGTTAGCAGTTAACAAGCTTATGTGAAGATTCTTTTTTATGATGTATATTGGCGCAAAAAGAAAAAGAAATATGTTGTTGAATAATGAATTGGCTTAGTTATTTGTCTTTCAGGCTATCTTCTTAAAACTAGTTCAAAATGGTTGATAGCAACCCATCTTCTGGATCACCTGAAGACACTCCAAACCCCAATCCTGATGGAAATGCACCTTCTGAGAATGACCTTACACTTGATTCTCTATCCCGAAAGGTTCAAGAATCTCTCTCTGTTGGAAAGAAACATAAATTTTGGGAAACCCAACCTGTTGGGCAATTCAAGGACCTCGGGGACAACAGTTTGCCTGAAGGTTCAATTGAGGACCCAACACCGTTATCTGAAGTCAAACAGGAACCGTACAAACTTCCCAACCTCTATGAATGGACCACATGTGATATAGACTCTGAAGAGATGTGCACTGAGGTCTATAACCTTCTTACAAATAACTATGTTGAGGATGATGAGAACATGTTTAGATTTAATTATTCAAAGGAATTTCTTCGTTGGGCGCTACGGCCTCCAGGTTATTTCAGGAGTTGGCACATTGGTGTCCGGGTCATAAGTTCAAAGAAGTTGGTTGCCTTCATTACTGGTGTTCCTTCTAGAATCCGGGTTCGTAATGATGTTGTTATCATGGCAGAGATTAATTTCCTATGTGTTCATAAGAAGCTTAGATCAAAGAGACTTGCCCCTGTTATGATCAAAGAGGTGACTAGGAGGGTTCACTTGGAGAATATATGGCAAGCAGCTTATACTGCCGGTGTTGTTCTCCCTACGCCTATATCAACTTGCCAATATTGGCACAGATCTTTGAATCCAAAGAAGCTGATTGATGTTGGGTTCTCTAGACTTGGTGCAAGAATGACAATGAGTCGAACAATCAAACTTTACAGGTTACCAGAGTCAACAGTCACCCCAGGGTTCAGAAAAATGGAGCTCCATGATGTTCCTGCAGTTACACGGCTACTTAGGGATTATTTGAGCCAGTTTGTTGTTGCACCTGATCTTGATGAAAACGATGTGGAGCACTGGCTTCTTCCAAAGGAGAATGTTGTGAACAGTTATCTGGTTGAAAGTCCAGAAACTCATGTAATCACTGATTTCTGCAGTTTTTACACTCTTCCTTCGACTATCCTTGGCAATCAGAATTATTCGTCTTTAAAAGCAGCTTATTCCTATTATAATGTTTCGACAAAGACGCCTTTGCTACAGTTGATGAATGATGCTCTTATTGTTGCAAAGCGCAACGATTATGATGTTTTCAATGCATTGGATGTCATGCAAAATGAATCATTCTTGAAGGAACTGAAATTTGGGCCAGGTGATGGTAAGCTTCATTATTATCTGTACAATTATCGGATCAGAAGTGCATTGAGACCGTCGGAGCTCGGGCTTGTCCTCTTATAAATCTGAGCCCTGATATTTGGATTGTGGCGTCAACTAGGAGCCACATTAGGTTATATGTGCTTATAATATTGGTTGTGAGGTTGCATTGTTTGTGGGATACCACTCCTTCAGATTCTTAGGTTGTCTGCCAGTCGAGCAATTTTGTGAAAGTTTCTTTGCTGGAATTTCTATTGTTGAGACGCAAAAGAATATTGAAATGCTGACTGGCTGTTAGTCTTTCCATGAACTTGATTTGATGTGGACTTTGATTCGAGGCATGTTTATTTGGGGATGCTCAGTTTCACTTGGGCCGGGCACAATTCAGACTAGTTCGATTTCGTCCATTTATCGATATTTCCGATATCACCAATATTTTAGACCTTGGTTTTGTCAATGTGGAGAGATGAAGATGAAGAAGGTAACCTAATGGACTGATAGCTAAGGTAACCTAGAGATGAAAAAATGCACCAATTTTAAATGTAGAGACTGATAGCTGAGGGAGGGTAAGATTGAGAGATGAGAGGGTTGCAATTGATTATCCAGAGTGGTTTTATTAATTTAGTGCGTGCAATCTCATGATTATTCATTCAACCATCGAATAATAACTTGACACACTACAATAATGTCATTAAAATAATCCACAATTTCTTTCGGTTCGATTTATCAACTGATAACTTTTCTTGTGTTAATTTGGTCTGTCACGCCCTGGATAATTGTCACTCCATCAACAAAAGTAGCTTGTTTGGTAATGTTCCTATCCTTATAAGTTTCATTTCCGATTTAATCCCATCTTACAAATTGTCTGACAATTCTCACAACTAAACACGATCTTAAAAGACAATTTTGAGATAAATAAGTCTTGTGATATTCAATTAAGATAATATAAACAAATCTTGTGGTATTCCATTAAGACTATTAGGAATTTTAAAGAAGAGTTACCAAATTTAGTGATATTCAATCAGGACTTTAAACAAGTAACAAAAAGTCTTATAGTATTCAAAAACTTGCTAATTTCGAAGGATTCTTTTAAATGTGGAATTGTGTGAGATTTTTTTAGTGAGAATATAAATACCAAACCCTATCTCAAATCCCACCCTAATCCATCAGATTTTGTGTGTGAGATTTTATCTCTGCTGGCGTTGAAGATTTCATCAACCTACGTGCTCGGCAGATAGTTGTCTCTGCTCCAAAAGCCAAAGAACTTGTGGTGAAGATGGAGGTATAATAATAACCTGACTTTTATTTTCTTCACGGTGATGAAAGGGCTTGCTTGGTTTTAAATAGAAGAAATGTTTCTGGATATTAATAAAACAAAAAAACAAAAAAACAAATCCACTGTGTTTTTGGCAGCAATACACTCCTTTCCATGAACATGTTGCTTCTCATGAAAGCTGGCAAATGGAGCAACTTGGTAGTTTTGTATGCAAATAAAACGCAAGGTGAAGCTGTTCTTGGTGATAGGTCTTTCACCTAAATTGATTCCTAATGTGATTCATTACACTTGAGTTGTGTGGGAGAATCTATTTATAAGGTCCCTGGTAGGCATGGTGGGCTGTTGTGCAACCCCTTGGAGCCGCCCATCACCTGTTTGATGGGAAACTCCAAAGAGCTTCCCCATTTTGTGCAGCAGCAGCAGTTGCTGCGTGGAGCCACCCACCACCTGACGGGAAACTCCAAAGAGCTTCCCCATTTTGAGCAGCAGCAGCAGTTGCTGCATGGAGCTGCCCACCACCTCCTCGACGGGAAGCTTGCTGATAACTTGGACTGTTAGCTAGCTCGCAAGGACGAAGAACAATATGAAATCATTAGATGGACAATCCTTTATTTAGAATAATGAAAATCTAATAATAATAAAGTTAAATTCCAGGAACTTTTATAGTTGATTTCAACATGTTTAAGAGCCTTTTGATCTGTCACTTAAGAAAATCCCAGTTCATATTTGTCTTTTTTTAGGTAAAATTGGCCTCACTGCATGTATATATAGAAGTGCCAAACAAATCACATGCATTACTCAGGAACTCACATACTGTGTTGTGGACATCTTCTCTCATTAATTTTCCTACAAATGGGTTAACAGGACATCTATAAATGGTGGGTGACATGGCAGTTGTGCCCTAACAGAGCACAATGTGCTCCATCTTGGTTGTGATTATAGTTCTGCATAATGGATCTTATCACTTGCGGTTGCTTAATCCAAGTCATGGTGGACCTCAAGAGTGGAGAGGTGTAGTTATGCCATGAACAAGAGGCTAACTCTAAATAGGGATGATGATGGATAGTTAAATCCATGTGGTCCTTTCAAATCTTTTAAAATCCATAACTAAAAAATCTTGATTATAGAAATCCATAAATAAAATCCTATAAGTCATTATATTCTGCATAAATCCACTAGACTCTTTTATCCCTAAATAGTTTTTTAAAATCCCAATTGAATTCACCCCCTAAATCGGAAATGAGTATCTGCCTCTTGTTTTGATATCGTCAACTAGATCAAAAGGGATTGCTAAAAGCCCTAATTAAACCATGTCCATGGTTTTAATCTTCCCAGTTCCTAATGGGCATGTAACATTGAACCAACCCTAGACTTCGAGCAGCTAGAGTACACAAGACAAACAGACAAAAACACCTAGGAAAACATCTTACAAGCAGATAGCTGTAGGTTGAATCCAGGAACACTCAAAACACCATCCAAATGGAATTGACTTCTGGTATAACCGCATACTGATGCATTTTCATGAAAAGGAAAGAGCTTAAACTGTGTGATTGGATCAACGAATTTACGAATTTACATACGGATAAATTACAAGGAATCCACTAATCAGACTTACAGTTGATGACCTACGCCAAGGCGACAACTTCACCACGTGAACCTGTAAGATTGAAACAAACGTTATGAAGTTAAGACGCATCAAGATAATGGAAAGACTAACAATGACTAAAGTAAGCATATGCGTTTCCGGCATTACATTGTCCATAAATCTCTTCAATTAGCTGTAAAATTGACTCGTTGTCTTCTGTCATCTTTGAAATCCTGTCTGCTTCCTTCATTGCAACAGCAGCCACAAAGGATTTGTCTTCAGCGTCTGCAAGTTTATGGGCAGCAGTTTCAGCTGCATCCTGCACTGTTTCAGTAAATGTCATTGACCCAGAATTCTGCAATTTCCGGGGCCTAACATCCCTTTGATTTCGCGTAAGTGTAGGTGTTTTTGTTCCAAATGTTGCATCTTTTTTTAACTTGTAGCGATTTTGCACCTACATTTAGGAGGAAGGGAAATCTCAGAATGTTTAAGCATCACAAGAGTGTCGCATAATTGGGAACAAAATTTTGACAGGACAGAAGCACTCAACATAGCAACGTAGAGAAATGTTAGAAAGAAAATAGGAGTATTAAAAAATCATAAACCTTTTCCAGTTTTCCTTGTGAAACAAGCCTTCTCAACCTTGGACCCAATAACCTTCTGAAATTTGGTGGTACGGGTACCTCATGCCTTTGCTGCAGTATGTGTATCAAGACAGTCACCATCTTTCTTGTACTAAGATGAAATTTAAAAAGACAGCTAGAGATTAATTGCTAACTCAAAAATACAAGTGAGAGGCAAGGAGTCAGTAACTGTGCCATTCTACTGCTCAGATAAAGAAATATCAAGTCAACTGGTAACCCCATGGAAGGTGAATGAAACTAGCATATACCTTCCCAACCTTACACTGCTCGAGTCTTTGATTCACGCAACAAAATTTTAATTTTGAATATATGATGAGTTGAAAAGATTCATGCAATGCAGGATTCTTCTCATCATAATTCCTTTACATCTCAGCAGCAGCGTTCCCAAACTATGCTATAAATATTCCATAAGCTAATACAGCTTTTTCAGAATAAATGGATTTGATAAAATATTTTTAATAACACATAACAAAAGACCTCTTTCTGACCTCAATAAAGTTAAGAATGGCACCTAAATCAGATCCATTCATATCTTTCATCGTTGAAAGGGCCTGGAAAATCATTGGATCGTACCTGTTGAACATAGTAAAATAAACAAAGAATGGATCAAGTACCTTGAAGATACCTCAAACAAAAACCTATCCATAAGGCAGAAGAATTACATTAACAAGTGTGGCTATCAACTCTATAAATAAAAAATAAAAAAAAAATAAAAAACAGAATTTTTTTGAATGGTTAAGACAGTAAATAGCACAGTTTTAACTTGTGATAAATAATGGAACAATCAAACTAACGAACAAACTAAATTTCAATGTCTATCACAATAGAGGTTGCACGATTGCATCTATATCATACAAACATGCTGGATCTGTAGTAAATAGCTCATTTCCTCCTACCGTACTGTATCATAATACACAAAAGGTCAACACTGGCTCTATCTAGTTTAAGAAATTTAGACAGCTTTGACATTTTCAAAGATTTCTAATGCCCCCTGAAACTGTGTTTCAACCCAGTCCAAGAGAAGCAAACGTATTTCAATTCTTAATTCAAGTTGTCTGAAAAAGAGGAAAATTGAAAGAGCTCTTCCTAGCAGCATGTTGGGATTCAGGAATATATCCCTCCATCTTTGGCATCCATAATCTAAAATATTTTATAAGACATAGCATACATTTCTAGACTTTCTACTACAATTTAAACAGTCACAAACATCATGTTTATTTAAAACGTGGTCTAAAAAAAAAGCAGTAGCAACCAGAAATATGTAACACAGTTTCTATGGACTGACAACATAAGGATCAGAAAAACACGCACTGTGAAGCACTTTTCAATTCTGGTGCACTATTAACCGCATCGTCCATCATGGCATCAGGAGATGCATTGGGACAAACTGAAGCAGGAGATGCACTCGGACGAACTGAAGCAGGAGATGAATTGGGAGGGGCTGAAGCAGGAGATGCATTGGGACGAACCGAAGCAGTAGGAGCAGAGTTACGAACAAGATGCTGGGCAGCCACACTATTTTTTACCTTAGTACCCCTTGGTCTGTCCTTAGAACCATGTCCAGAAGTACTAACACTCAAGTTCCTCCACTTATCCTGATACAAGAGCAAAAATGAGACAAGTAAACAGCTTCTTATTTTTCCCCCCAAAAAAAAGAAAAAAGAAAGAAGGGACCAAACAGCAAAAATGAGACAAGTAAACAGCATTTGAAAACCATCATATGTTAAAAACAAAAGAAGAGACCAAAGAGAGTCACATTTTATGGGCTAATTCAATTCCATGAAGCTTTCAGCAGCAGCCAATACAACCACAACCAAATGCACATTGGACAAAACCAAACCTAGGGTTTCTTTCCCTCTGTTTTCTAAGCAGGAAATTACATATTTCTCAGAACTTGATTGAATTATCTATCTGTCTAACAGTTCAACCACCACCAATTCAGCTTTCAAAAAACCAAATTATTTATTTATTTATTAATTTTAAAACTTAGCAACACAAACAAAAACAAAAACAGAGCGGAAGAGGGAAGTAAGTGGCAATATATGTAAATAGGAGGGAACCTTGAGGTCGATATTGGAGCGGTGTATTAGGACAGAGGCAAATTCGGGATCTTTGAGAATGTTCTTCCACTTGCCCGGGCCGTGCTTTGCAACTCCGGCCAGTAGGCCTTCTTCCTCCTCCGCCGTCCATTTTTGCTTTTGGTTTCCCATTATACGTTCCTTCTCTCTCCCTACCCCTTCAAAGCTCTCTCTCTCTCTCTCTCTCTCTCCCCTTCAAAGCTTTCTGTTTCTCTCCCCCCTCAAAGCTTTCTCTCTCCGTTCTCTGTCTAAAGCCCTCTCTCTCTCACTCACTCTGTCTCTCTCTTAAACAGTTCTCGAGGGAAGAGGACGACATCTGTCTCTCTCCCGCTTCCCGTGTCCTTTCGTTTATTTGGATAAAGCCCATGTTAGAAGATCGATGTCACGATGGGCCCAGACACGCAAAATTATATTTTGCGGCCCAATAATTCTTCATAAATTCAAATGGCCACCCAAAAAAAAATATATAAAAATATAAAAAATAAATTACTTCTCACAAGTGTGGAAGGTTTGTTGGTTTGGTCAAAGAAATGGATTTTGGCGCTTTGAAGCTATGAAGGTCTTAAACAAATGGTTGACAATGCTTGCAGTTGTTTACTTGGATGTATTGCTGCTTGTGATTATCCCTCAAAAGTAAGTGAGAACTTAGCTTAAAATTTAAAATTATCCCTCAAAAGAAATATATAAAAAAAACTATAGTTTTATGCAAAATCTGAAGGTCCACTCCATTATTTGGTTCAAATATATAACTTGACGATGCTCATTCTCCTTCCTCCAATACACTAGAAATGGCATTTCAAACTAGAGTAGGGAATGCACATTTCATTCATACAATTCACTTTACTTTAAAATATTTCAACTTCCAAAACTCATACCTTGCCAAGTTGCCAAGACTGCTGGCATTCGACTCTAAATTTAAGTTCTGAAATTGAACTTGAATCAACATACCAAACCAAAAACCCTAGAAACAAACTAATTTTTAATACTTGATGAAATGAGACCTAAACCTTAAATTCGACATGGAATTTGGGACAAAAATCTGAACTAGAAACTTGAGCCTAGATTTGATTCCAATTTTCAACCAAGTTATATCATTTCTATTTCACTCTCCTTAGTCATTTCCATTTCATTCCTTCATGCAACCAAACATCCCTATAGCATGGAGAATAAACTTCTGATTGTGAATGAAATCATTAGGAAAAAAAGGTCAAACTTATTCTTTTGGCTTTTAAAAAGTTTTTGGAGTTGTTTAAATAGAAATTCTATGTGCATGACATCATGTAAAAGGATCATATTGTCGATACATATAAATATAGCGATAACATGTTGATACATTTTGTTAACAATAATGATGTAAGATCCCACATCAATTAACGAAGAGGAGGTGATGTGCCTTATATGTGCACACCTGCATTCATCTACCACGAGATCTTTTGGGATCTCACTGACTTCGAAATCGTAGGAATTCCGAAGTTAAGTGAGTTGGAGGCCAGAGCAATCCCAGGATGGGTGACCCACTGGGAAGTTGCTCGTGAGCTCCCAGAAACAAAACCGTGCGGACAGAGAGGGGGGCCCAAAGCGGACAATATGTGCTACGGCGGAGCCGATCCTAGGATGTGACAATTTGGTATCAGAGCCACTCTGCCGTGTGGTGTGAGTGTGCCGACGAGGACGTCAGGCCCTTAAGGGGGATGGATTGTAAGATCCCACATCAACTAACGGAGAGGGGGTGATGTGCCTTATATGTGCACACCCGCATCCATCTACCACGAGATCTTTTGGGAGCTCACTGGCTTCGGAGTCGTAGGAACTCCGAAGTTAAGCGAGTTGGGGGCTAGAGTAATCCCAGGATGGGTGACCCACTGAAAAGTTGCTCGTAAGCTCCTAGAAATAAAACCGTGCAGGCAGAAAGGGGGGCCCAAAGCGGACAATATCGTGCTACGGCGGAACCAATTCCAGAATGTGACATAATATCGACACATTATTAATGTCATATCGACAACTCAATATTTATAAAAGAACGAAAGTCCTGCACAGAGCCCACCAGCGGTCGGTTTTAAACCCAAGAAAGATATCATGTTTTTATTTTTCTTTTTGCTAGACTATGGCCCCAACAAAAAAAGGACCATTTCAGCTGTAAAAATTTGACGGCTCGTGAAGTACAGCGGACACACCTACTCAAGTGAGGGAGTGAGTTTTGTAAGCTTAAACAAAGTTAGGTAATTCCAGAAAGGCGGGCGCCTACTCATCTCAACAAACAAACAAATAAACAAAGCCCAGCCCAAAAACTCTCTCTTTGCATCTCCTCCTCCATTTCAGTCTCTCCAACGCACAAATAAAATTCACAAAAACCTATATATATTTTACAAAGTCAGTGCGATCTGGTTCGATCATCGAACCCTAAAAACCCTGCTTCACTGTTTTTTTTTTTCTGGGTACTTTTTATTTGATCGGTTTGGTACCAGAAAAATGTCTTACGCATCTCATATCATCCACCACTCGAAAAAGGTGAGCTTCAATTTCACCATTTATCTCATGAAAATTTTATTTATTTTTTCACTTTTTGCCTTTTGGTGATAATTTTCAGAGTTTTAGCGATTGGTTTTTATTCAGGCATTGCGATTCTCAATTTAAAGCTTATTGTGTTAATGGGTTTGTCGCCAGGCACTACTTTTTTACTGTTTTAGTTTCACAAATCTTGAATCTCAGCCTCGTTTTAGATTGATTATAGTGATTTTAATTCACTCGAAGACTTAAACTCTCTAACTTGGTAGTAATTGGAGGATACTGTTTATACTTCAGCATACCTTTTCATTCTTTTTGAGTAACTCGAATTTTGGTAGCAAGTAGGGACTGTCTTCTGTATATATTTCCTTTATATGGCCTTTGTTTCTTCGTTTGTTGAGGCTGGGCGTGTGTTTATATAGATGGAGGTAGGTAGTGTTACTTTCAGACTGAATTCTCTCAAATGGGTAATTTAGCTATACTATGTCTAGGGTGTCATTAATTTGAATTTCACTAGTTTTGGAATTGTAGGCAGAGTATCATGCTTTTTGAAGTCTAGTTTTTCGGTGTTGGTTGTTGATACAAGTTTTTCTATTTTTGTTTGTAGTTACCATGACCAAATAGTGTTTACGAGCTAACATTGCCCAATTAACCAAATAGTGTTTACTAGCTAACATTGCCGAATTAAGATAGGCAATTATATAAAATGTATTGCTCTTGTTTTTTGTTTTTTTTTGTTTTTCTGTTTGTAGGTGCTTTATATAATTGATTTGGGTATGTTTCAAGTATTAATCTATGTAACTTATGGTTTTTAAGACGTAATTTTGTACAATATTTGTGTGCACTGCAGTTAAGGAATGCTCCCAACTTACTACGGCAAGAGCAGGCCCTCTTGGTTCGTTTTTTTTCTCATGATGCTCAACCATCTATTGGTAAGTGAAATGGAATGCCCCCTTTTTTACTTGTGGTATACGTATGTATTTGTTTCAAGTGTTAACTAGTTCTTCCTGTCAATTCCTCAAGCTAATCTTGCTTATGACTACAGAAGTAGCTAATCCTGATAAATTGTTACCATGAATATGTTTGTTAAGACCTGATGGTTAGAATTAAGCAGATTAAATAAGGTGATCTTGTAGATATGAGATGATGAAGCTGATCCTATGTTATTTATTATTATTTTTGTTTTGTTTTCCGTGTGAAAATGAAATAAGTAATAACTTGCTGACCTGATGACCTAACTGCTTTAGTTTACTATGGCTGTCTTTAAGCTGGAGTCCAAGGATTTCCTAGTAGGTTTTTTTTAAAGGTTTCTTGTTGTACAATGTGCGACACAAGATATATGGCGTCATTTGGATGCAACTAGCCACTTGGATTATTTCTCAAATTGCTTCTGAAATTTTGTTTAGTTGATTTAAGCAAGATCAATTTTATCTCAGATATACGGAAGGCCCATCGCCACAGTTATGTGCCTTCAGAAAGAGCAAGAGTTTGTAGGTCTTTCAGCAGTACCACTGTAAGTTAAACTAGTTTCCATCATGTTAATATGGCAATAGATGCAAAAGTTTTAATCGTTTATCTTTTTTTTATATTTATTTTTATTATTAATCTTTTCAAAAACCTTTTTTTTTTTTTTTTTTAACAAAGTGAACTTTGTATCAATTATATAACACCATCATATGTCATGTTTTGTAGAAATCATTGTCGGGTACATTTACCAGGGATGTCTCAACGACAATGAAACTAGGAAATTCAATTTCTGGTCCGATATCCAACAAACAGCTTTCATGGTATGCTGTCCTAGATTTTGTTACTCTGTATCTGTGTGGAAAATTCTTATTTGATACATCTGCTTTTCCCCTTATCAGTATGCAGGTGCAATTGAGGAGAGGCTTTTCATCCGATGCAGGTATGATCTTGGTCTTTTGCATCTATCTAATTTTGTTATGCACTTTTGTGTCCTTGAGTGAACATTGGCTTTTGGATCTCCTAGTATGATGATGCATTTCACGTTCCTTATAGAGAGCTGTTTCAACTACACAAGTTTCTAGCATAGAGCCATAATAATTTATTATCTGTTCAGAGATTTCTCAAGCTCATCTATTCTAGGTTATTCATGATGGAAATAGAAAGTGTATTGTTGTCATCAATGACTGGCTTTGTTGTGTTGGTTAATTTTTTATTCCCATAACTCTGTTTGGATATTTTTAAGATTCGAGGGTAGGTACTAGCCATTAATCTTCTAATAATGATTTATTTATTATATTTTCAAGATCCGTGCTACTTTAATGCATAGGGAAGTAGTTTTCTTAATGTGAGTTTATTTCAACTTATTGTGAGTGTGTGCACGTGTGCATGGATCAACATTTCTCATCTTCTAGTTTGTTCAGCATAATTGCACAGCAGGATTCCAAAAGGAATTGTGTGAAACTATGAGATTATTGTGAATATTTTATTTGATTATTTTTGGGATATGCATCTCCCTTTGAAGTGCGATCTTCTTTCATTTTGTACTTTTGAATTGGTCATCCTCAAAAGTGTTATCTTGAGTCATATGATCATCTAACTCATCTGTGCAACACCCTTCAGCCCTTCCTCCACACCAAGAACTTGGAATGCCTTCTCTTTCACCCACTATGTCTGAGGTACATGCTGTTTTGAGGCTTATTGGAATGTCATACCTTACAAAATTTACTGTTTCCTTCTAAGTCATGCTTTTATGATATGCAGGGTAATATTGCAAGGTGGTTGAAGAAAGAGGGCGATAAAGTTTCTCCTGGTGAAGTGCTCTGTGAAGTTGAAACTGTAGGTTCCTGTACTTTACATCCACTTACCTGTTGAGTCTGTTGATTGCGTATCTGCATATTGTTAGTTTTATGTGCTTCTTTTCATGATGGAAAGCTGACATGTACTTTATATCCACTTACGTGTTAAGGATAAAGCTACAGTGGAGATGGAAAGCATGGAAGACGGTTATCTTGCCAAGATTGTACGAGGAGATGGGACCCAAGGAATTAAAGTTGGCGAGGTATTGATTTAGTTAACTGTTACGGATCTTGGGTAGATGTTTATTTCATCATTCCAATGGGAGTAAATTAGACTAAATAGAAAGAAACATCTTGGCATAATGTGAGTACTTGCTAATGGTGTTGGCACATAGGTGATTGCAATAACTGTTGAAGATGAGGAAGATATTGCAAAATTTAAAGATTACACACCATCAGCATCAGGTGCCAGCGCTGCTGCAGCTAAAGCGTCACCTGAGCCTACCCCTCCCAAAAAGGAGGTGGTTGCAGAACCAGTTACTTCTCCAGAGCCAAAGGTTTCAAAGCCCAGTGCAGCTGCCCCTTCTGGTGATCGCATATTTGCTAGTCCTCTTGCAAGAAACTTGGCTGAAGAGCACAAGGTATGCCATATAAACTGCTGTGGCTGAGTTATTATCATTTGATGGTAGGAAACACTTACCGTCATTGAGCCAATTCTGACTTCTGTGTTGCTTTAGGTGCCCCTATCAAGTATCAAAGGAACGGGTCCTGATGGAAGCATTGTGAAGGCTGATGTTGAAGAGTATTTGGGTATTATCCAAGACTCGTGTTTAATAATTAATACTTTTGTCACTCTTTTTTATTTTAACTTTAATTTATATTTGGTTCATTTCGTCCTTGAAACCTTTTGTCTACCATATTTTTCTTGTGAAGAAAAATCTAATCCAGCTGATGATTAAAAACTGTGTTTGATCTTTTTCTTTTGTTTTCTCATAATTATGTAGCTTCCCGTGGGAAGGAAGCTCCCAAAGCTAAGGGTGGGGCACCTGCAGCATTAGCATTAGATTACACCGATATCCCTCATTCTCAGATACGGAAGGTAATATTAGAAGTAATTATTTTACTTATTTTATGTCATAATTAATGGTTTTGAGAGGATGCATGGAATCGTTTTTATGTGATATCTAGGCCAATATCTTCTGTTTGTTTCATGTGTCAAGATTTGTACTTGTAGTTGGATCTTAACTACTGGGGTCTACCGCATGAATCGTGTTTGGCTCCAACCTCATCAGGGCCATAACATTTCCTTCTTGTTTCTTTTTCTTGCTATTGCCCTTTCCTTGTGGCAAAATTGTTTCTATCCATTCCTTCTCACTGCTATATTTATTTCTTTGGCGTACCTGAAGTACTGTCTCTGAAAATGTTGGACATGTTTCTTTGGTTTGTTTCACTTACATGTTTCAAAGGACTTTTCATCTATTAATTGTTTAATCTCTGTTGTTACTTCAAAGTTTATTCTTTCTGAAGCTATATCTGGTCTTATTTTTGCAGATCACAGCTTCAAGATTATTATTATCAAAGCAAACAATTCCTCATTATTATTTGACTGTAGATACATGTGTTGACAGACTCATGGAGTGAGTATAATTTTCTGAACAATTTAAAGATTGTACTAATTGCGTATCTTGCAATACGTTTAACTCTTATTTTATCTGCAGTTTGAGAGGCCAACTCAATGCATTACAAGAAGCATCAGGTGGGAAGCGGTTATCTGTTAATGATCTCGTAATTAAGGTACACAATTTTTTCTTCACTGAATTTTTGAGAACCCAATTGAGGTACAAATTTCCATCCATGGTAAGACCAATGGAATTTATGAGGTGCTTGAATGCAGAATGAGATAACGGGTACTTGTGATCTCTAGAATGATGAAATGAAATTTCATGATCATTAGAGTGGCTTCTAGTCTATCAAAAAAGGTATATGAAGGGGGAGACTGATGGGTCTAGAGATCACTAGAACCCAGATAAGTTATAAGTTCTTGTAAGAGCAAATAAAAAATCAAGTATACTGGAGGTATATAACACCTTTATGACTGTATGTTCACTCCAAATGCTACTATTACTGCAGGCTGCTGCTTTGGCTCTTCAAAAGGTTCCTCAATGCAATAGTTCATGGACAGATGATCACATCCGCCAGTGAGTTTAGATACAAAAGTCTTAATTAAGTTGCCATATTACAGTTGAAATAACACTTTGCGGTTTTCTATTCTCAGGTTTCACAATGTGAACATTAATGTTGCAGTGCAGACAGAAAATGGACTCTTTGTGCCTGTCGTTAGGGTGAGTGATTGGCTTGGTCCTGTGCTGTTGGGAATACTTAGTTATAACGGCATTTTACCTGATTGTACATTGTAAAATTTGTAGGATGCAAACAAGAAGGGACTCTCCAGCATAGCTGAGGAGGTCAGGCAGCTGGCCCAAAAAGCCAGAGAGAACAGCTTAAAGCCAGAAGATTATGAGGTTAGTAACATTTCTATGTCCCTTATTGTCTGCAGGTAATAACTTGTGGTTTTGATCTAAAATTGTTTTATACTCTTTGAAGGGAGGCACATTTACAGTAACGAATTTGGGAGGTCCATTTGGCATCAAGCAATTTTGTGCCATCATTAACCCTCCTCAATCAGGCATTCTTGCAGTTGGATCAGGTAAGTTTGGAACTTAATTATGTCTTCTTTGGACCAAAATTATTTTTATGTTTATTCTGTGTTGTCCCTGAGCAGCTGAGAAGAGGGTTGTACCTAGTTCTGGGCCCGAGCAATACCAGTTTGCTTCCTTCATGTCTGTAACACTAAGCTGTGATCATCGTGTTATTGATGGTATGTCCATCTCTGATGTATTCTTGGAATTGAAAATCTCAAATCATTAGGACTAGCTGTATACGTCTCTGAAATACATAACTTGATGCCGCTTGCTCTTGTTTAGGTGCAATTGGTGCGGAATGGCTTAAAGCATTCAAAGGCTACATTGAGAACCCCGAGTCGATGTTGCTCTAAATAAACGGCTTTTTGATCTTCAATTCCAATAATTTTTTCCCTTGTGTGATTTGTCAAGACGAGGGAATTGTATGATACCCAGCTCTTCTTCTCAGTCTTTAACTTGGGCTTCGGATGATTGTATAACTGAGGAATTCACTTTGTAGGGTTCATTTTTAATTCAAAGTTGGCATAGCTTTTTGAAATAAAAGGGGTTGATCGAGGGTTCAGATTTCGGAAGTAATTTTGCTCATGTAGAGTATAATACCCCGTTGTATGCGAGAATAAATTTGACTTTAACCCATGTTTTTCCTCAGATAATTGTGAATATTGGAAGGTTTAGATTCGGTTATAATGCTACGACTTCTATTCAAATATTGCTTTCTTACGTAAATAACATTGTTGTTATCCTGTCCTAGCTCAATACTCTTTATTTGCATTTGTAATATGCATTCTTACTACCCTCACCATGCAGCTCTTTCTATCACAAAGTGGTAACTAGGCCTCACTAAGTGCTGAAAAACTTGTATGAAACAATGCTATCCCCAACCAATTACATACTGTCACGTAGAAAAGTTATCACGCACGACATACTATGATTGGCTGAGGAGAGCAAAATAGTGCTATCCATGTTTCATGTAAGTGTTTCTCCATTAAGTGGCCATAACCTCTTCTATGTAAGTCACATTTCACTTTTATAGCAGTTTAGGGTTTATACGTGGTTATAGCTATCAATTATAACCTTCAGAAATACATTTCACATTTCTTCATGTGCAAATCTTGGGAAATTCTGAAAACTAACATTTTCATTAATACATCTTGAGAAATATAGCCTCATGAGTCGTGAGCCGTTCTTGAATGCTCGAACTTCCTTGACTGGTTAAAATTCTTAAAAGTTTAAAAAAACTGGGCGAAACGTTTTCATATCAGTAGTTGATATATAGGTCTGAAATGTTTCATACAACCTTTGCGTTGAGGTGGATGAGGATAGTAGTGTGCATAGATAATGGAGCCACTATTAACTTCTAGTAGGGGATGATCCCAAATGTGCTTTTGGGACGACTTCAGGGATCACCTCCCATCGTGCACTGTTCTCCTGCACTTCGCACGGCGGAGAGCAAAATGGATGGAGCCGAGGCCACGACGACGACGACCATGATCATTATCTTTAAAACTAGAAGGATGTTTTGAAAAGACAAACATACCACTCTAATTTAATCCATTTCTCTTCCATCTCTATTTAGAATTTTTTTTTTTTCTTCTTTTAATCAGGGAAATCTTGCACAGGGCAGATATTGAACTCCAAAGTCCAAACCTCACCCCTCTCGTATGCTTAACGAGGAAAAGTATCCACTAGGCCGGAAGACCAGTTGTAGCATTATTCAATAAAATAGCTCATGAGCAAAATTCACAAATCAACTTCACTGATTCTCTTCACATCCCCAATTCACAAAAAAAGCTATTAATCTAGAAGTGGAAACTCCCCAGATGTCATGTGCTGTTCTGTTTAACCTTCTCACAAATTCGAAGTAAATCACAACTATGGCAATCCAACATTGAAAGAGGGAGGACCTTCCATGGTTGAAGATTGTCCAGTCAGAAATACTGCCAAAGCAAATTATCTAATCATAAAGCACTGTATGAACTCAGTAAACCTACTTTCAACATCATACAAATACAATTTCTGATAATTTCATCGTATTAGACTGCTGATCCTTAGGATGGCTCCAAGAAATTCAAATTGGAGTTGAGATTCTTAGTACTTCGTCGTTGGTTTCACATTCAAAACTACCCACACCACCTGCAGTAGCTAGTAAAACACTTATAGGGTTCCTGATGAGAGATGACAGCATTCCAGGTGACAAAACTTGTAGCTTTTTTGGCTCAACCAGGTTCAAATACAAGGCAAAAAACAAGATATGATAATATATGGAGAGAAAACGTCAAAGGCGTGATTTCAATTTCGTAAGATACTGCACCTAGTGGAATACAAGAGTAATATTACCACTACGGACAATGTGACAGAGCTACGGTATCAAAGTAGTTCATAAAGATGTGCTATTATGTCTATATTTCACTTTCTTGATGTATGCAACCTACATTAATAGAAGACCACAAAACAAGAATCTTATTATTCCCAAATCAAAATTTATCAGATTCCTAAATTCGCTCAAAATAAGGGTGCCCTGCACCACTCAACAAATATCTACCATAACAGTATCCACACCCAATCTTCACATCTCCGTAAAGGTATAAGCGAACCAGTAACATAAGAGAGATTCTAACAATATGAATGCCAAAGGCCACAATGGCCCTCTCTCTAGCATCAATAGCCCTGAAGGGATTCATAATTTCGAACATGAAACGAAGACAGATTGAAACAAATTTGACATTAAAAAATAGATGACCAACATCTGAGGAAACCCTTTCATATTGCTTAAAGTAGCATTAGCAACGTACATCCTTTGACAATCTTTAAAATCAGAACATGCTACAGACATAATGAATCAACTACTGAAAACAATAGATACAAAAGATGTCGACTGAACATCAAACCAAAACAATTCCACCGCAGAATAAGTAATCACTAAATACATTGAACATCACATGTTATCAAAGAAAGCAAATTTGAAAAATCATTGAATATACAATGCAACCCAGAAGTTTAAATGCATCCCAATTATTCATTATCAGGACAATTCGACAAATTACAATAGAACTTTTAACAAGAAAACTAGTATGAAAGCATGGTCACTCCCATGCTCAACTACTTGTTAATCAAATAATCAATTCCATTTAAAATTCCAAGCACAGCAACACCATGCATTGCCCACATATATTCATTTATCATAAATTCCGATTCCTAACGGGACTATCAAAATTTCCAAACCCTAACGAGACAGAGAAAAAGCCAATAATACCACACCACTGGCATCACAAACGAACCCTCCCTGATCATATCGGCACGTATCGCTTAAGCGCCTGCTTCCCCGTGACAGCCACACCGACCAAGACTCCTCCGACGGCTCCGGCCACCGCGGCCGACCTCACGCCCCTCGCAGCTCTGTACACCGCGCCGGTGGTGAGTCCGGCCGCGATGCTATTCAAAACATCGTCCGTATCTCTCACCGCCTGAATCCCACTCTCCATACCCGCATAGATCAACCCGATCACGCCCAGCCGGTTTCCCCAGACCCGACCCGTGTGGCCCGAGGAGTTGAGTACCCTGTTGATCCTGAGCTTGGTGGTGTCGCCGGCCTCGAAGGAGCGGACACCGGAGACGAGACCGGTTGCGCCGCCGCCGATTGCGCCGGCCAGATAGGAGCAGCCGGTGTAGAAGGTTAGGTTTTCTCCCCAGGAGCGACGCTGACGGCGAGCCTCTTCGACGAAGAGGAACTCCGGGGACGTTGGGAGCTGGTAGAGGTTTCGCATCGGGACCTGGAGGTCCTGGTACGGGTTGTAGAGGCGGGCCTTGGACGCATCGGAGTTCGGGTCGTGATCGGAAGAGGACATGTGATGAGCCATGGTGAAATGTGAGAGAGAGAGAGAGAGAGAGAGAGAGAGAGAGAAAAGAAAAGGCTTCTAGTTCTAGGGTTAGAGTGGTTAGGGTTTGGCTGCCTCGCGCGAAGAGAAAGAGAGGATTTTTACGTGTTCCCCAAATCGAATTAAAAGTAGAAAAGAAAAAGGAGAAGAATAAGTACTAGGTCGGTGGGGTTAATTGGGTCGGGTTCTAACTCCTTCGTCGGTCGAAAAATAATATTCCTATTCTTGGTATAAACTTGAAAGGAGAGTGCTAGCAACCTTCTCTCTAACCTTCTCTTTTGGACCTTCTCTCTTCTTCTCATGACAAGTGTCAGTTTCCTTACACTTAAAACAATGTCATTAATGCATCATACAAACTAATTTTTGTTTTCCAAGTTTATCTATATATATAAAGCAAAAGACAGAGAATGGTGAAACATTGATTAATCCCAAATATATCCTTTGTTAAACAAAAAATTAAAAGCACACAATTTTAATTAAAAGAGGGTGAAATCGTAAAACACCATTGATTTTAAAAGAAAAAATAAAAAAATAAAAAAGGAGTAGTGCTGTAGAAAATAAAGTCGTGCTGTGCGATTGATTTTAAAAAAAAGAAAAAAAGAGTCGTGCTGTACAAAATAGAGTCGTGCTGTGCTGTGCTTGACTCAGAGAAGAAGGGCGGAAGAACGTGGAGAAAAATTCCTCATGTTCAGAACCCACGAAGCTGGTTCAGAACCCACGAAGCTGGCGGTTTCCACAATTTCAGAACCCATCACCACCATGTTACTTATATTTTCTTCCTCCACTTTACTGGCACTCTTTTCTGCTTCAGAAATCCAAATCGAGAGTAACCACTCAGGAACACCCAGTGTAAAGACTGGTCAGACCCAAAAACCTTGCTTGCTCATTCCGCACCACACCTGTTACCCTGTAACTGAAGGTAAAACATCAGTTTTTTTGTATTAATGCATGTATATTTATGATATTTCATTCAAATTGTGGGTTCCATCAAATTTTGTATGTTTCAGGAGAGGTTATACACCATTCACCATTAGAGAAAGCACCAGCAAGCCCAAGGCTTATAATTCATGGTCGCCAACTCTTGAAGCAGTGAGTTCCAAATCTTCTGCTTCTTTGAATAACGTGGTTTTGCATTAGGATTTCAGTTACTTGATGTGGATTTCCCTGTTCTATTTTCTTCTAAATTTTTAATTCTTGATGTGGGTTTCAGTTACCGAAGTTGTTCTCAACTGCGTCTGTTCTTCTTGCGGGAAACCTTGCTGATCCAAAATCGTTAGTCCCTACTCTTTCTTTCTCTCTTGAAATTCAATTGTTTTTGTCTTTATTCTGAATTTGCTCATCTGATAACATAATGTAGAAAATAGATCTAGAAAGTTGGGACAAAGTAAAATTGAAACCTCCACCATCGACAATTTAATATTGGGAGGTGTTGCAATCAGATTTGGTATCATAATGTGGAAAATTGATCTAGAAAGTTGGGACAAAGTATTGCTGGTTTGGCTTTACCTTTGTGATGGTTGAATGAATTCATCTTTACCAGCAATGTTTTATAGGTGTATCCAAGACGGGATTGATCCTCACATTATCTATCATATATTGTCATATTCAAATTTTGGTCTCCTTATTAGATTTTATTTTCTAGGTTGTTGATTCAAATTGAAAATTTTGGTCTCTTGAAATTCAATTGTTTTTGTCTTTACTCTGAATTTGCTCATCTTGGTCAGTAGGATTTCAGTTTTATTTTCATATACATTAGTTGGAATTCAGTATCTTTGTTTTTAATAAAATTTGAAACTTTTGGTTGTTCTGTTTTCCATTATTCTCAACTATACTGAACTTAATGACCAGCAATTTTTTCTTAATTTATCAAAGGTACTTAGGTGTATCCAAGACTGGATTGATCCTCACATTATCTATCATATACTGTCATGTTGAAAATTCCTTATTAGATTTTCTTTTCTGGGTTGTTGATTCAAATTTGGTTTCATGTGGATTCATTACCAATGAAGAAAGCATTTAGATTTGATGGGTTTGATGTGAATGGTATGAATCTCTCTCTCATTTTGGTTTCGTTTTTGGTTCACTAATTGGTTTTCATCTATTCTGTTTTTCTGAATTTTTTAAATTTTTTTTGGGGATTAATCTCTCTCTCTCTCTCTCTCTCTCTCTCTAATGCTCATTCAGCAACCCACAATCTAAAAGTTGTCTCTTTACTTTTCTCTCTCTAATATATGGTTCCTGATGGAATTTTTGTTTTAATTTCTGCTCTTTTTGGTTCAATGAAGAAAGCATTTAGGTTTGATCTGTGTACTATATCTAATTTTTTGATCCTAATGGAATTTCTTTGATTATATGTGGTGTTTCTCAAGAGCACCAATGAAGAAAGCATTTATATTTGATGGGTTTGATGTGAATGGTATGAATTCCTCTCTCTCATTTTGGTTTTGTTTTTAAATGGCTTATATCTATTCTGATTTTCTGATTTTTAAATTATTTTTTGGGGATTAATGGAGATGATGTGGCTCATAGAATCAAAGCACAATTGGTAAAATGGAGGGTTTTGTTAAGTATATATATAGTGTGATCATCATATTTTGCTACAATTGAAAGCTAAGTCTATTGAACATCTGTTAGACCAGCGATGCTATATGGGACTGAATGCTGGACAGTTAGAAAACAGACATATTCATAGTTCATGTAGGTACATATTAGTCAAATGTTACAACCAGCACAGTGATATGCATATTTAAATAAATATTCAGTTTAAGTTTCATGCTTCATGATTTCCTTATTTTTTTTATGTTCATATTACTGTAATTGTACTTTCTGCATAGTTAGCCAATACATAGGAGCAATGCATATCAAGACAATTTAGCAATTTCTGCATATTGTTGGTTCAAAACGCAGAATTTGGGTTTTTGCATATTATTTGAAACTTTGGAATTTTATCTCAACAGATTCAATCGTCTCTCACCTCTTTGACGTATAAGCAATCACTGAAGCAAAGAAGCAAAGATAACTTTCAGGTTAATGTTTCTTCATTTTGTTTTATTGACATATATTTTTTCTTTTGGGTTCCCTCAAAATTCCTTCACAAAATTCGACTTGGCTCTACTACTACATGTTTTCTGCTCTCTTTGTTCTGTTTTTTTCGCCCTGATTTAATCTCAAGCTTCCATGAAAATTTGATTGTTTTAGGAGAGCTTGGGTACGAAATCCAAATACGAGAAGCGGTCGTTCGCCCAAATTGTCCAACCATTCTTCACTTTGAAGGTATAATTCATGATTGCCTCTCTATTCTTTATTCTCTTTCTATTTTTTTGTGTCTACATTTTCATGTTTGTATATTTCTTTTCTTCTTAGTCAATACCTATTTGTTGAAAACTATGAGTTTCATCTACAAAATTATGCAATGTTTGTGTTCATGTAGTATGGATATCATGGCCCCTCTTATTTGGGTTAAATTGGGAAATTTGTTATATACCTTGGTGGTTGTTTATACCTTTTGCTTGACTTACAAGCTGTTCTTAGATTGTTTTGTTTTTCGATTTATACTATCTAACAAACTTTGCTTTTTTAGTGCTATGCCTACTCTTTTCAACTCATTCAATTGGTTTCAATTTGATTGATTTTAAACTTACATTTCTCAACTTTAACCAGTTGTCTTCACCACCCAAATAAAAATGTCCAATTGGTTACATGTTTTTAATTTTGGGTTATGTCTTCATCTGTTCTCTTTTGTTTTTGATGAATTGTAATTACCCCCATTTTGATGTTGCTCCTAATCTCATGTTGCAGGATTCTCTTCCAAAAATCTATCCATTGCTAGGTATGGGAATACGCCCACATTCACCTACCTTTACATTATTTTCTTCGTTTGCTAATTATACTTTTTTACCTAATAAAGCAACAAGCAGCTCACAGAAGAACAATGAAAACATTAAACAGAGAAAATCATTTTGCTTGCTCCTTTGTATTTGATTATTATTATACCAACCAAAACAATGAAGACTACAACCTGGACATGCTCAAGATTGAACTTTGCAATATATGTATTATATTTTTTAATTAATTAATCATTTGTATTAATAACCAATCTTTTGTACTATTCATCGATGTACCCTAATTTGATTTATATATAAGAAGTTCATTTTCAATGTATGAGTTAATGCCTTAACTTCAATTTTTAAGTAAAGGTTTAAAAAAGATATACAGCCTTTTTTTTTTTTTTTGGGAAAGGTTTATATATATAGCCATGAAGAAATATTTTTGCACGTGAACAATATATTTGTTGTAACAAAAATCAAATATTAATGCATTGTCGTTATGTAAGGAGATGTGTAAAATGTTAGTGCATAAATTACGAATCTATTTAAAGATAAACTGTTGAAATTTAAGAAATTTAAGGTCTTCTGTAAATATCTTACGCCACAAGAGGCTGTATGGAATTAAAAAATGTACTATTGACAATTATTCCATACAAGTAATGAGTTCGAATAAAAAAACGTTAACTAAATTCACAACGGTATGTTATTAATTAACATATGGCCGGCAATTTTTATATAATAACTAAAATCTTATACATGAGCAATTATTTATAACTAGCCTCCCTGCACGCGCTTCCGCGCGTCCGAGAGGCTTTTTTTTTTAATCACGCACTACGCGCGACTTACATAGTTTTAGAAATATTTTTTCGCAATTGTATTTATATAGATGTTTGTTTCAATAGTTTCATATTTTAATTGCGTGAGTCTGATGCATGATCGTCTTAAAAGTTTAATTGCCATCACAGGCCGAGCTGATCTCCGCCGTGGGTACCGTTGGAACCTCCACTCACTCGCCGATCTTCCCCGACCGGTCTCAGCCATGGTGCCGCTCGGAGTTCGCCGGAAACTGGCGAAAACCGCCGGTTTCCAGTCGAAACTTCTCTCCTCTCGATCTCCTTCGTTTCTCCACCAAATCGTTCGAGTAAGGTATGGATTCTCACCTATTTTTCGTGTTCTAACTGATGGATGTATGGGTTTCGATCGATTTTGGCTTTAGAATGTTCAATTTTTGACTTGAAATTTGGCCGAAACTTCGGCCGCCGTGATCGGCTGTTTCCGGTCACTTTTTGGAGTATGTCCAAGAACAAAAGTGACTCCAAATGCGGTGTTTTACCTAGGATAGGAGTTTGGAGTCTTGGTTCTGAGATTTTCCGACCACCCAAAATCGCTTTGGACACCCAAATCTGCCCGCGCTTGTGGCGGTGCGTGGGCGAGGGTGGTGAAGTAACTCTGTGTAGTTTTATGATCCTCGTGTCGTCATGAGCGCGTAGGATTTCGCGGATCTCGATTCGGAGTCCGTTTGAGCCCCGAACGAATTTTTCATATTGCGCGATCCTTGGGTGCAGTGTCGTCAAATCTTTGGATCGCACTGAATTTTGGATATGTCTTACTACATGATTCCAGGATCGTGTAGGATTCGACGGATTGCGAATCGGAGTCCCGGATACTCCGAAATCGCGAACCCTAGGGCTAATGTTTGGATTTTAAGCGATAACGCGATTTTGGCCAATCCAACCGTCCGTTTCGTACCAAACTCGCGAAACATGGTTCCTTCTCTATGAGGAACCTTCAGAGAAGCCCAGATTGGCCATCGGAGACCGTGGACCCACGGGGTCCCGGATCGGCCGACCCGGCAACTTATCGCTTAGTGAGGCTTCGGGTCTCTTAAGACCGTTCTAAGTATCTAAAGGGCTAGTGTGGGCATAGGAGTAATTTGAAACGAGTGCACGTATCTCTAGGAGCCGGGGGCAGGGTGTTTAATTTTAATTCTTTTTATTGAGCAGTTTATTAATTTACTACACATGGATAATCAGGCACCAGAGGTCCAGTCGACCCACAGGAGGGACCTTCGAAGGGTCCAGCTAGCTCGGACCATCAGTGAGTGGACTTTCTTTCATGAATGATTTTATATAAATAAGTTATATAAATGATTTCTATAAATAAGATTTCATAAGTGATTTTATATTGATTTTATATAAATAAGTTTTTATAAATGAGTTCATCTGAATAAATTTCAGTATCTGATCTTGTATAAGTGTTATTACATGTTTTCCGAGCATGAAATGTAGCGTAAAACATCCTTATTTTTATATTACTCAGTTGAGCAGTAAATTTGAGACTTGTGATACAGAAATGGCAGCTTTTCTCAGATTTATCAGATTACAGAGACTTATCAGGTTTTTCTAGAATAGTTGTTTAAAACCACCGTGTACCCGCCTTTTTATTTGGTGATTACCCTCAGACGGACCGATGTCTACGGACATCCAGTCTGTTTATAGTTCAGTCAGTGCACTTGACTTTGCCTCACGAGTTTCGGGGACGCTTGGACCGTGAGTGCCAGGATTTGCGGCTCGGCAGACTTGGTGTCCCGAGACCTGCCAGGATTGCGGCTCGGCTGACTCTGTGTCCCCGAGACCTGCCAGGATTGCGGATCAGGCTGACTACGGTCCCCTGTATCTTGCCAGAGCGGCTCGAGTAGACTTGGTGTCATCGAGACTTGCCGGCGGATCAGGCTGATCATGGTCCCCTGATTTAGCCAGTTTGCGGCTCGGGTAGACTACGTGACGCCCGAGACCTGCCAGGGGAATTGACGGATGTGACAGGGGTACAAATAGGTGGTATTTGTCAAAGGATTTTGAGCTTTCTTTTATCCAATTATGACTTTCAGTTATTTTATACCAGTTTCTTTGATATTCGCGCATTTATATCTTTATATATTGGTTCGGTTATACGAGTATATTCATCAGTATGTTTTTACATGCTTATTTAAATACCTTGCATTGAAATATAAACAAACCATTGATTTATATCCTTACTTATTTTTAAATGGGGGTTATTATGGTTATAAATTGTTTCCAAGAACATTATTTTTGTCCACTCACATTTTCAACTTGTTTTTCGCCCCCAGGCCGTAGAAGTACGCAGGATCCACCATCGGGTCATTCCTAGCTTCCGTGCCACCAAATCAGGTGGAGTTTTGTGGAAAAACCCTTGAAACCCTGTAAACTTTAGAAAATGCTATGATATCTCGTTTTAGTGGAAAACTGAAGCCGGTGAATACTTGGTTATTCTATTCTGGCAGTTGGTGTGGATATTTATGATTGTTTGACAGGTGGAAAAATTTGGGTTTGGTCAAAATACATGGGAGATTCTGCCGAATTTTCGGCAGAAGTCCAAAGAAAGTTTTCCTAGTAACTGTAGCAGGAGGGGTAAAATGGTCATTTGTGCCCGACAGTTGCCAGATGTCGGACACGCACATGGCTTGGTTCGAATTCCAAAGCGGAATTAGGATCGGGTCCTGTCATGGAAAACAAAAACTAACTTGTGTGATGCATTAATGACATTGTTTTAAGTGTAAGGAAAATGACACTTGTCATGAGGAGAAGGGAGAAGGTCCAAAAAAGAAGGTTAGAGAGAAGGTTGCTAGCATTTCTCAACTTGAAAATATCAACGGTTATCTATTTACTATGTTCTTCGCACGCGCTTCTGAATTTGTGAGAGGTTTTTTTTTTTTAAAAAATAAATTTATTTTAGAATTAAAAAAGATAATGAGTAGTTGTGTTCCATAAAAATAGGATTCATTATTTGATTTTTTTTAATTTTTTAATATAAAAAAAGTGAATTTATCATATTCTTCTTAATTAATTAATAATTTTAATCCTTAATATTTGCATTAATTAAGGGCATTTTATGGCATTTTGAATGTTTCGCAATTATCTGCCTTTTGCTTTATCTATATAGATATAGATTTAATAATTTTTATATCGACTTTTTATTTATTTTATTATTAAAACTCTCTAAAATATTGGGTAAAGACTAATTAACCTTCGATTAAAACACTTTGATAAAAGGAAAAAAACCTTGGGTTTAAAACATAAATACATACATCAAGACATACTAACATAAGTTTGATATTAAAGACGAGTAACTCGATTATAAATTATAACATGACAAATCATTTTAACTTTTATTAGATGAAGAAAATATTAATTTTTTATTATATATAACTTCATCTCAAATTTTATGGATGGAATTTTCTCTCTTGATTGGTTTTGCTAAACATTGTGATTGAACCAACTTCTTATTTTATAGAGATATATGTGTGATCCGTTTGTGCATCAATGCTAATGCGACACAATGTACGAATTGATTAGTGCCTGACATGAATTTAAAATGACGTGACGCGGTTCGAGTGACCCTGTTTTCACTCAAAATTCTTCTTCTTTTGGCAACATCGCTCCAAATGGATTTATTCTCTCTCTCTCTCTCTAGTTTTATATTTCTGTGTTTGGAAACTGCTTATTGCGTTGTTTTGACTTAACATCACAGTAACATAACAAGTTCCATGTCAAATGTCTTCAATGAAGGCATCAAAGAATGAGTTCACTTCATTTCACTTCATTAGAATCCAAATGAACTGAACCTCTTCAAAGGTGGAGCATGAGGCACAGAAGAGCAATTGCTTACAAACGACCAACAACCCTCCATCTGCTTCTTGTTTAATTTTCCTGCATGTTTTTTGCTGCTGCTGCTGCTGCATGATGTAGCAGAACCGCGTTTGAGCTGAAAACTGTTCTTGGAGCTCCACATTTTCCCCACAGACTCCATCCACAGCAGCCTTCTTACATTGATCTACGTTGAATTTCCATTTTCCACATTAGGATTTTCTCTCATTCCTTCCTGATTATACATAATAAAAATTTACAGCTGAAAATCTAGTAGAGGGGAAGGCTTAATTATTCTAGAAAATGCTTGCTAATTAATGGTTATGTGGTGTCCAAAATGCCAGTCTAGAGAAGTAGCTAAGTATCAAATCAACCCTCTCTCTCTCTCTCTCTCTCTCTCTCTCTCTCTCTCTCTAGATGCTCAACATGCATGTGAGTTTGTGAGAGGCCTTTTCATGTTAAACAAGTTAACTTTCCTTTTAAGGAAGCTGGACAACTAAAGCTAGCTATGACTAACCTGGCTTGCAGATGAGGTTGATCCAACTGGTGGAAGCGACGTTGAAAATTGTGACACGTATGGATCTTGTCCATTGGCAACTTCACTCGCTTCATTTTTCATCCCGAGATCTCTTAGCCGGTTCAGCTCAGGCAAGATGACTGCACTGAGATCTGGCCTGTCCCTCCTCCTCAGTTCACAGCATTTCAAGGCCATTTTTGCATACGACAAAGCCTCTTCAACAGGCCAGTCTGTCACTGCAGGATCAAGTATCTCAGCAAATGCACCTTTCTCAATAGCCTCCTCAACCTGGTGGGACAAACCCATTGCAGGCTTTGCTGTGATGATCTGCAATAGCATCACCCCTAAAGAATATATGTCTGATTTCACACCCAACATTCCTGTTTGCTGATACTCTGGATCAATGTAACAAAATGTACCGGCTGCTGCTGTCAAGCGGTATTGAGTGACAGCATCAGCTACAGATGGTGGAACTAGCCTAGCCAAGCCTACATCAGCAATCTTGCTCACATAGTTTCGGTCTAGGAGAATGTTTGCTGGCTTGAGGTCGCGATGCACCAACGGCTCTGGTTTTGTCTGGTGAAGAAAAAGGAGGGCAGTTGCAATTTCAGCAGCTATTTTAAAACGGACTCCCCATGGGATTGGAGGAGTGTTGCTCTTCAGGAAGAGCCGGTCTTCTAAGCTTCCATTTTCCATGTACTCATATATGAGGCAGCCATACTCTGGGCAGGCACCTACTAGGAGAACCATGTGTGGATGCCTAATGCAGCTCAAAACCTCAACCTGCATTGGAAACATCATTGTGAAAAAAAAGATTATGCGATTTCGAAAAATGATACATGAGAAGCTTTTTCCATGCTGTGATCTTGTACTCAATTAAATCAATAATTTAAGTTATCTTCATGCGTTAAGTGGATTTTTTCCTATTCTTTTGTGCATGTTGTCTGTCTATGTGTGTTTGTTTCCATACATCTGCTTTCTGTAAAAATGTACAAGGACCATAATTTACCTCTTGTTGGAATTGCCTTTGCCCCTGTGATATGTCTGGCCTCAAGACCTTGATGGCAACAGCAGTGTGATCAAGCCAGGCTCTATAAACAGGTCCATATCCACCTTCCCCTACCTTGTTTGAAATTTTAAAGTAATCTGTTGCAAGTTCAATTTCTTCAATGGTGTATCTTCTATACCGAATGTGGTTTTGTGCCAAAGCATCCATTGCTCTCCTTCTCTCTCCAGCCTCCTGCTTGGCTTTCCTTTCTGCAATTTTTCTCTTATGGGTTTCCATACCTGCTAGTCGTTGTGCCATCCGTGCTGCTTCCGTTGCAGCCTTGCTCTTCTGCCTCTCCACATCAGCCAAAGCCAGTGCAGCCTCTTCCGCAAGCTTGGCTTCCTCTAGCTTATGCTCTTCTGATGTCTTCCATTTTTGCAGGTCCCGCGTCTGGATGCACAAATACCACATTTTCAGGTTTTCAATGGAATAAACAATATTGGAGACTGTTAAAAAATCATAACCATATCTTCTAACATGTTCTTACCTTTTCCTTAGCTGCCAAAGCTTCTTTGCAAGCTGAAGTATACATATCCATAGTTTGCTTCAATTCAAGCCTTAATCTCCTCATCTCAGCATCCAAGGCGGACTGTAACTCATGCAACAACATGCATTTCAATCCTCTATCCTCTTACTATCAAAAGAAATAAGTTCAAACCATTGAAATGAACATGTATTTCATGTCAGCATTCACTTTTCTCTTTATATATTTATTTATTTTTAATTTCCTTCTTTTCTGTTATTTGACAACAGTGTAGGCAGTACATTTTCCTACCATGTGAACTATAACCATCCAATACAATACCTTTTATGGTCAATTCTCATACAGTATGCTGTCATGATCTGGATAGATAATAAAATAGAGAAGTCTTACAAGTTTACGATCATTGTACTTACCGGCGTATGTGAGGAGAAAGAGTTAATGGAACCCTCCGAGTTCATTGAGAAGTCTACATTGTCAGAGCCATTTGATTGGAAACTAAGTGGCCCTGAGAAATCACTACCACCTGATATGGAATTCCCATGGGATAGCTTATCTGACGTAACTGATGTAACTGACTGCGTTGGTGAATTTGTTTTGCTGCCAGACCTATGTGCTTTTGGCAGGACGTGCTTAAAATCAGCTCTTTTATCCAAAGATATTCTACCAGCTGAACTCCCTTGACTAAAATGCATTGTGCAATGCAGGAAGAAAGTCAACAAAAATAAAAAAACCAAGCAGCATAAACTTGTTTGTGGGGGAGATACAACATAAAACTTGTAAATGCAGGATTTGCAAATGTGAGTAATTCACTGTCTACCATCCAAGGAGTACATATATGTGGATACAGTCAGTATAAATTTATTTAATTTTCATATTCAATACGACATTTCATGATCCTAATGACATCCGGAAATTGAAGATCCTGAGTTCCTGATAAGCTACATAAACTAACAATCTTTTCCCTCTATTTTCTCTTGCCTACTGCCAGATCTGCTGAACTTTATTAAGAAACCAATCGATGTGTTTTTTACTTGCTGAAACAACAAAGTCTTAATAAGAAATCATAGAACTGATAATATTAAATCATGCAGAAACATTTTGAATCAGTCTCATTACCATCATCTACAATGGACACAATTAGTCAGAATAGGGTAACATCAAGTTCCTGTTTACTAACTTTTAACAATGATCACTAAAGAGTGTGCATATTAGTGGCCCGGAATTTATAGATTTGATGTCCAGTTATATTATCCACCAAGCATGGTTTAAAATGATACCTGATCACATCTTCGAAGTCTGGCACACCCTGAAGAAAGCTGGAAAGCGGTGTCCGTTGAGAGCTATTATTCCTGGGAGTAGCTCCATTACTTTTTGGCGTTTGAGGTCCAGTTGCTGACCGTGAAGTCTGAATTTTTCCTTTCGATATAACATATACAGCACAGGTTTCTGGTACAGATTTGAGTAAGGAAGTAGCCACATCTGCAGGCCTAAATTTTCTGCATCAAGACAAGTACCAAGAGTAGCTGTTAAATAGAAAAAAAAAAACATAAACATGGTCTAATACTAGTTATCACAGAAATTATTTACTACTTTACTGTGGAGAGAGAGAGAGAGAGTGAGTGAGAGACCTTGTCAGAGCATTGTGATGGGAAGCACCAACAACAATATTGCATATGGAGTTGCGAACAACATAATCGACAAGCGCATTTGGAACATCAATGTCGTGGAGGACAACTTCCTTGCCTACAATCTGAAAAGCTCATTGTCAATAACAGAAAAACCAGGTCGCATCATGATCTTAATCTGTCAGACAATATCCATGTGAAAAGATTTGGCAAGTTCTTGTTAACCTTCCATACATATATCTATCTACACATCCCTGGCCTGCTCTTTAGCACACATGAACTAACCAAGTCTGTGTGGAAGGCCATACATGATTGTGTTTTATCAAGAGAGAAATTGTAAGTTTAAACTATTCAAAAACTAGCCAAAAAGCATATGCATAAGGACTAATTAAACAAAAGCTTATATATTTTTAAAGTCCACCATAACAAACACTTCCAATTAAGTGTTCCCGGTGAGTTACTATTAGGGTTGAAAAGGCTTCAGTCTATATGGAAATCAAATGATCAATCACTAACCCCTTTTCGTGCACAGAATCCTCGGTAGGGGAGAAAGAACTGTTGCAACTCGGCTTCAGTTGGTGGGCGGCCATCTTTAGAGACTGCTCCATGATCATCTGCAAAACCAAGGGCACATATCAAGCACATACACAATCTTAATGAGATATATGACCATGAAAAGGCAAATGATGACGCACGATCATTACATTTAACATCAAAATTAATGACACAAAATTCCTATACACAAGGCTTATAGTGGGGTTAAGAATTAATCTTCTACTTGCACAAAAAGAAAAGAAAAAAGGGCTTATGGATATGCAACCATGACTGACATATGTTGCATTGTGACCATATAAACCATGCACTAAGGGGCAAATGCCCCCTCCAAAATCCAAAAAAAGAAAGGAGAATTAAATATAAAAAAAACTATATACCAAACAAATTCCAATGCAACCAATTAATATTATGTTCAGTGTGATCACATAGAATGATGATAATTATTAATTATGGTGGTGATGATATGATCATGATGATTGCGATGAAGAGACGGATACCTACGATGATGAAAGCTGTGGCTTCTAACGTGAATGAGGGTGCAATGAGCGTTCTTGTCGCCCAAAAGGTTGTCAACTGCCCATTTCACAGCACACTGGCTGTTCTTATCTTTGTTGATGGCAACCAAGGTGGGGCCGACGTCCTCACCCACTGATCTTGATCTGAAAAGCGCCATTTAAACCCAAGCACTGCCTGCTTCTGCCGCCTCTGCCACGGGAGCAAGTAGGTGCAAGGAGGGAGATTGAGAGTTGAGGAAGAAAAAAAAGGGAGGAGGAAAAGTGGTGTTTTGGTTATTGCTGTTGTGCTATATATTTGGATGGTGTGACATGGGAAAAACCAACTTCCACTAACCAACTTATAGAATGCTATCCTCTCTTTTCTAGGTAGCATTGCAAAGTGATGGGCTGGAACTTGGAGTTGGTTGTTCTCACAGGTCACACTTCTAGAAGTAGAGAGCCTGCCTTTTCTGGTTGTCTAGGTACTAACTGAACCTCTAGCAACTGCAATTGAATTCATAAAAATAAAAAGAATTGGGCGTGACTATGGATTGTTACGAGTCTTAGCTCAAGCGGCATGAAATGAGTTGCAAAGACACATATCATAGATTCGGTGTTTCGTGACGTGCATATATGACATGTGTATT
>NC_047652.1:2787750-2801758 GCF_902201215.1 Prunus dulcis | reverse complement strand
TAATATTCAGGAATATGTAAAGTTTCTTTTTTGGATGACAGATTTAAATAAAATAAGAATATAAAATCAACGACTGTTTTTGTTTTTATGTCGTCGTTTTTAGTCGTCTTAAGTAAGACTAATACGACGTAATATATTTGTTGAGCGACGTTGATTGTACGATTTAAACGGCGGTTTTTGGTTCGGACCGCCGTTGATTTTAAAAATTTATTCTATAAATTTGTAGCTTTCATACATTTTCGCGGTTAAAATTTAGGGTTCCAAGTTCTTCCTCTCTCAGAGACACTGTCTCTCACATCTCAAAGACAATAATTTGGATGTCTTTCTCAAAGAGAAATTGAGCTTACTCGCATCAAATCTATGTCCACAAGAAGAAGCTTGTCAACTAACCTTCTCACTTCCTTGATCAAGCCTGATAGGACACTTAGTGCTTCTGAATACTCCTTGCTTTCCATCAAAAGAGATGCAAGCCTGGCCTCCACTCGCTGTCGAAGGAAAGTTCGCTTCTCAGGGAAATCTGAAGATCAGATGTGCCTGATCCTCTGCTTGATTTTCTTTATGATAGCCTCTTCCTTTATCCGTAGAGCTTCAGAAGAAGAAGATGGGTTTCAAGAATGCGATAAAGAATAGAAATGGCTTCAGATGGCCTCTAAAGCATGAGCAATCGAATCAGTAGTTGCTGGGAGATATGATGAAGTCATTGTCAATGCTTTTCTCGTCGTTTATATTAAGGTAGATTTATAATTACCGACGTAGATTATTTTGTTAAACGTCGTTAAGTTTAATACAACCGGCGTGGATTTTATCAACTTCGAAATAATTGTCTCTCTGATTTCAAATCTGTGTCATCTGTTAAGATTATGATGTGGAACAGAGTTCCGTCTGGTAAGATTTCGTAACCCTTGGGATCCCAGAAAAATCTGATTATGTCGGCGGTTTTCTATATAAACCGTCGTGGTTATATCAATTCTTGTCATTAAATAGATCTACCGACGTAGGATAAGAAAATCAAAGAAAAAAATTGTAAACAAAAATTCTTATTAAGACGACGGTTTAAATTAAAGTTACGACGTATAAAATGAATAAATACGACGTTAAATATTTAAATATAACGTCGTAGAACTATACGATAATGACGTCGATATATTTATATTTTTCGTCGTTGTAAATTAATTTAATACGGCGATATTTTGTATTTTAAAGCCGTGGATTTTTTTGTAATTATACGGCGTCTTATACGAAAACCTCGTCGTGTTATTTTATGAGTAAAAACGGTGGCTTTTATTGAAATCGTCGTCTTTACTTTCTACGTCGGTCGTTTCATAACTTCTGCCGTCCTTTGTTGGCTTTGATTTTACACTGCTGAAATCTGTTTCAAATAGATGTCGGTTGTTTAATTAGGTACGTCGTTGTTTTTGAACAGCCATTTGAATCTCCATTTTTAGTTGTCTAAGGTGGTATTACACGACGGTGTTTTTAGAACCGTCGTCTTTTTAGAAACCACAGCGGTTTTCACTTAGACCGTCGTTGTTTTATGGTCGTCTTTTTCACTTTTTGTAGTAGTGTACAATTAGAACAAGAAGAGTCCATGATAGCTTTTGGCGCTACTAGTAGTAGTGTGTGTGATATTAAAAGTTGACTTAAAGTTTGAATATGGTCATCTCATCTTAGCCAAAACTTGAACATTGTCGAGTAATTATTTTGTTTTCACGAATTACGTGACATAGCGTTATTGCAATCAAGCTTTTCTCTTATTATTCACTGAATTTTGAGTCCTTTATTTTTATTTTTTCATAACCATGCAGCATCACTCCAAGTTTGGTTTAGCCTTGACATACATTATAACAGAATATGAAGATTACAAGCTAAATTCCAATCAACCAAACTAGATTTAGTCTCACAGAAAATTGTGGCCTACTAATTCAGAACTTGTCTGCAAGCAAACTTGTTTACCGCACAATTAATTTTGGCCTTTTATGGCCCACAGAAATTTGGTACTGTTCAGTTAAACCAAGATGTGCCATAAGAAGCCAGACATGAGTGAGCAGCTCTCCTCCTCTGCGGAGTTGCTGAGTATGATCTCTTCATCGACACTGATTGGCTGCATATGATAGCATTTCCACCCACACATGACTTATCAGCTCCCACTTCTTCTCCTTATTCCAATTTTCCTTTGCTTGCAAATCTTTTGCGAGCCTGCATGCATCAAATAGCACTGACTTGCTTTTGTCACCTTTCACATCAGCTGGAAGGAGGTCAGTGCACACTTGCATGAGGCTCTATGCGAGCATTTTTGTCATCTGATTGTAAGCCAAATAGATTGCATATAAGAGAACACTACCTTGTTCTGTAGCCATTGGAATGATTGAAAGTGTAACTTGACACACAGCACAACTCCTCAATATCGCTTTCTGTATATTCTCTCACAGATGGGGTATGAGCTCCTTTTTGAGTGGGGTTTGCGATATGAGCAGGGACTGTGTATTTATATGCATCAGTCGGAGAACACTACCTTGTTCTGTAGCCATTGGAATGATTGAAAGAGTAACTTGACACACAGCACAACTCCTCAATATCGCTTTCTGTATACTCTCTCACAGATGGGGTATGAGCTCTTTTGAGTGGGGTTTACGATATGAGCAGGGACTGTGTATTTATATGCATCAGTCGGGACTCCTTGCCCATCAAGGAGTCCTCAACCTCTCCTTATTGCATCAGAATTAGGAGTTCTAATCCACTATAAATTAGGAACCTTAGCAGTCTTGGACTTGAACTGAAACACTTCTCTCCAAGACTTACAAGTCCAGTTATAATCAAATTCCTAGTCTCCACGTTGGTTTGGAACTCTATGTTGATTAGTAGACCACTTGAGTGAGATTTAAAACATAAAAATCTTACATTCTCCCACTTGGTCAATAATCAACAAAACCATGTTTTGACTACTTTATGGCCATGGAAATCGATTAAACTGTATTCCTAAACAAGCTCTTGGTCAACTATGAAAACAAGCATTGGATCATCAAGGTGCCTTGAATATAAAACATCCAGGACCTTTATAACCACATATACCTATCTGCACAGCCACATAAAGCTTCCGTCAAGATTAGAACACAAGATGAACATGACTTTTCTTTAAAAAGCTTTATATATCATTACCATCTGCAGTCCATTCTTTAAGAGATTACAAGATCTCCCTTTCCAAAATAACTCTTTCGTGAGTAAGTATCTAGTGTAGTTATTGAAGCTAGCTTGTCTACACTTGATACCAACTGAAATCACTTGTTTAAACATATTAAACACAGAATCAAATAATAAGAAAACTGCACTTTAAGTGAAACTCAATCAAGGTTCTCAAATAACAAAATGCAAGCTACCAAAATGAAAGACTAGATTCTGCAACAGACTCCCACTAGTCCTCCCTATCAAAACTGGACACCAATCCCATGCTCCTTACATGTCCATGAAAAACACCATTTGGCAGACCCTTAGTTAACGGATCAGCGATCATGAAATGTGTACCAATATGATCAAGCTTCACAAGGCCATCCCTGATATTTTCTCTAACTGATAGATATTTAAACTTCAAATGTTTAGTGCCTGATGATCTTTTGTTGCTTTTGGTGAAGAACACTGCAGCACTATTATCATTCCAAATCTGAACTGGTCTTTCAATTGAGTCAACAACCCTCAAACTTGTGATAAAGTTCTTAAGCCAGATAGCTTGACTTGCAGCTTCATAACATGCAATGTATTCAGACTGCATAGTGGAGGTTGCAGTGTGTGTTTGCTTCACACTTTTCCACGAGACAGCTCCTCCTCCAAAAAGAAATACATAACCAGAAGTGGACTTTAGAGAATCCACACATCCTCCTAAATCTGCATCTGCATAACCAAACAACTCCAGATTCTCAACTTGCCTATAAACCAAATTGTAACTTTTGGTTCTCTGTAAATATCTTAAAACTTTCTTTGCAGCCACCCAATGTGCTTGGCCTGGGTTGGACTGAAATCTTCCCAAAACACTTACTGCAAAAGCTAAGTCTGGTCTAGTACAGACTTGAGCATACATCAAACTTCCTACAAGTGAGGCATAGGGCTTGTCAACCATTTCTAATTTTTCTTGTTCAGTTTTAGGTGATTGTTCCATACTCAGTTTGTCTCCTTTTGAGAAGGGCACATCTCCACCTGCACAATTCTCCATATTAAATCTTCTCAACACCTTCTCTATGTAACCTTTTTGGGATAATCCAAGCAATCCTCTCTCCCTGTCACGGCTGATTTCAATACCAAGTACATAAGAGGCTTCTCCAAGGTTTGTCATATCAAAAACTTTTGACAGAAAAACTTTGGTATCATGTAGTAAGGTCAAATTTTTGCTTGCCAAGAGAATGTCATCCACATAAAGTATCAGAAAAATAAAATTTCTCCCACTGACTTTAATATATATACATTCATCCACAGGGCTTTCACTGAAACCATGAGACCTCACCACCTCATCAAATTTTAAATACCATTGTCTAGAAGCTTGTTTCAATCCATAAATGGATTTCCTTAATTTGCAAACCTGATCTTCTCTCCCTTCTTGAATGAAACCCTCAGGCTGCTGCATGTAGATCTCTTCATAGAGGTCTCCATTCAAGAATGCAGTCTTTACATCCATTTGATGGAGGTAGAGATTGAAATGAGCTACCAAGGCCATCATGACTCTAAACGAATCCTTTGTAGAGACTGGAGAAAATGTCTCATTGTAATCAACTCCTGCCTGCTGTGTGAATCCTTTTGCAACTAGCCTAGCTTTGTATCTGTCAATGAGACCCTTGGAATCCTTTTTAGTTTTGAAAATCCATTTGCACCCTATAGGTCGACATCCTTGAGGCAATTGAACCAATTCCCATACTTTATTTTTCTCCATTGAATTTAACTCGGATTTCATTGCCTGCAACCATTGCTCATTTGCTGAACTTGTCAAAGCTTGTTTAAGGGTGATGGGATCTTCCAGGCATGGATCATTTTGCTCAGATTCTTGAAGATAAACATAGTCGCTGGACAAGGCTGATCTTCTGGTTCTTTTTGATCTTCTCACTTCTTGCTCTTCTTGTAAATTATATTGGTTTTGTGGCTGTGCATCTATATGGATTTCTGGTTGGTTAATATTCATCTCAACTGGTGCATTGACATCAACTTGGTGCATTTGAGGCACCGTTTCCTGAGGTGCTGTTTCTTCATTTTGCAAAATAGTATTTGGTAGAACTATATAGTCCTCTTCTTCAATTTCTTTAGACTGCATGATATTGCTGTCTGTTAGTTCATCAAAATCCAATGTCCTATCTTCAACGTTTTCACTTTCTTCTTCTATAAAAACTGCTCTCCCAGTTTCAACAAATCTGGTTGTATTATTTGGACAGTAGAATCGATATCCTTTCGTCCTCTCTGGATACCCCATGAAAAAGCAGCTAGTTGTTCTAGCATCTAGTTTCTTTTCCAAAGGGTTATACAACTTGGCTTCAGCTTTACATCCCCAAACTTTTATATGGTTCAGACTCGGTTTTCTTTTGTTCCAAAGCTCGAAAGGTATTTGATTCACACTCTTAGTTGGTACTCTATTGAGAATATAATTTGCTGTTTTCAAGGCTTCTCCCCAAAGAAAAATAGGAAGATTAGAACTGGCAATCATGGATCTCATCATATCTTTGAGGGTTCTGTTTCTTCTCTCAGAGACTCCATTTTGTTGTGGAGTTCCTGGGTTTGTATATTGAGCCACAATGCCTTCTTGTTGAAGAAATCTTGCAAAGGGTCCAGGATTTCTTCCAGCTTCATCAAATCTGCCATAAAACTCACCCCCTCTATCTGATCTAACTACTTTGATTTTGAGATCAAGTTGATTTTCAACTTCTGCTTTAAACACTTTGAACATGTCTAGAGCATTTGATTTTTCTGCTATCAAATACACATAACCAAAACGTGAGAAGTCATCTGTAAAAGTGATAAAGTACTTGAAACCATCATGAGTTTGTGTTGGAAAAGGACCACAAATATCAGTATGAATGAGTTCTAACAGATTGGTACTTTTAATTGCCCCTTTCTTCCTTGCATTTGTGAGTTTTCCTTTTACACAACTGATGCAAATTTCATTCAATTCATCCAAGTCAAGTGGCGGCAACACATGTTCTTTGCAGAGAGTTCTAATTCTATCTTTGGAAATATGACAAAGTCTTTTATGCCATAAGTTAGGTGATTCATTTTGGCTTTGTGTTTTGCTGGTGCTTGCAACATTCATAGCATGCTCATATTCTTTGATATTTAAAGAAAACATGCCATTCACAAGAGTTCCATTACCAACTGAAATTTTATTCTTCAAAATAGAAAATCCAACATCATTGACTACTACTTCGAACTTAGCTTTAACAAGCCTAGCTACTGACACCAAATTCCTTCTCATGGAAGGTACATAAGCTACTTCAAATAAATCCAACGTAAAACCAGACTCTAACTCAATCTTGACTGCTCCCATGAATTCCACTTCTACTTGGACTCCATTGCCAACGAACACCTTTAGTTCATACTTGTTTGGCACCCTCTTGGTTGTGAACCCCTGCAAGGAATTAGAAACATGTATTGTTGCCCCACTGTCAAGCCACCAGCTATAGTGTGATATATCAATTAAATTTGATTCAAAACAAACTTGGATTTCATTACCTTTAGCTTGCCTCTTTTCCAACCACCTCTTGTACCTACGACACTCTTTCTTCATGTGTCCAAACTTTTTGCAGAAAAAACACTTAACTCTATTCACACCTACTGCCTTTGAACCTTTGTCATTGTTCTTGGTTTTTCCAGCAGCATTGTTTTCCTTATTTCTTTCCTTGTATCCATCTTTCTTGATAGGTTTCATGTCTTGGACCAGATTGACATGATTGAGAGATTTCTCCTTCTTAATGTTCTGTTCTTCCTGAACACAGATTGCAATCAATTCATTGAGAGACCATGACTCCTTTTGTGCAACATAAGAGCTTTTGATTTGCTTGAAATCTGTAGGCAGTGAGTTGAGTGCAAGGTGAACCAACATATTGTCATCTATGTTGACTCCATAACCCCTTAGATTCATACCAATATCGATCATGTTTAGAATGTGCACCCTAACACATCCATTGCCAGCATACCTCATGTCTGTCAGTTTGTTGATCAGGGATCCCATCTCAGCTTTCTCAGATTCCTTAAATTTCAGGCTAATTGACTCTAGGAATTCCTTAGCATTGTTGGAAGGTGGAATACCTCCTCTCACAGTTTGTGACATAGACTTGAGCATGATCAAAATAGCCATCCTATTTGCCTTTTCCCATTTGGCAAAGTGAGCTATTTCCTCTGCAATTGCTCCTTCAGCAGGCTTTTCTGGAGCTTGCTCTCTTATAGCCAAGTCATAGTCTAGAAATCCCAGAGCCATCTCAAGATCCCTTTTCCATTTCTTATAGTTTGATCCATTGAGGGTTTCGATGGTGTTCAAGTTGGTAGCAAAAACTGTAGGAGTTTATTGAAACAAATAAACGCATAAATCAAAACTGTCCCCAAATAATCTGTACATTATCAATTTACGCCTGTGGGCTGAGAACTGAACATGTTATAGTGATCACCAAAATATTTGATACATGAATTTCTTTCACAGGATGATTTCTCACATCTGTGGATTTAAAGTAATCACTGTTTAATTCAGATATCCCATATTTTGCATCACACCACAATGAATCACCATAACCATGATTACCAACATCTGTGGACAGAAGGCAATCAAGATTACAATGGTCCATTGTGCAATATTTCTCGATCATCTTTCTTGAATCCGAGATTCTTTTAATCAACCAAACCGCTGTGGCTTGCTTGGTTGATCCAAGATTTCTTGGATTCTTGATCGTGAAGCTTTCGAGCATGGTTGACAAAAATCCTTATATATGAAACATGCTTAACAGATCTATATAAATAGAAGAGTGAAAATAGACACATACGATTAAAACTTGAATTCAGATTATTGAAAACATTATGTGTCGTTTCAATTATTAAGACTTTGTTAACATGCTAGGTTGAATTGCTTTTAGGTTCTAAAACATGCAACCTAAGCTCTAATACCACATGTAAGCCAAATAGATTGCATATAAGAGAACACTACCTTGTTCTGTAGCCATTGGAATGATTGAAAGAGTAACTTGACACACAGCACAACTCCTCAATATCGCTTTCTGTATACTCTCTCACAGATGGGGTATGAGCTCTTTTGAGTGGGGTTTACGATATGAGCAGGGACTGTGTATTTATATGCATCAGTCGGGACTCCTTGCCCATCAAGGAGTCCTCAACCTCTCCTTATTGCATCAGAATTAGGAGTTCTAATCCACTATAAATTAGGAACCTTAGCAGTCTTGGACTTGAACTGAAACACTTCTCTCCAAGACTTACAAGTCCAGTTATAATCAAATTCCTAGTCTCTACGTTGGTTTGGAACTCTATGTTGATTAGTAGACCACTTGAGTGAGATTTAAAACATAAAAATCTTACACTGATTTCAATTTTCTTTCTGTGAAAAAATCCTCAGCCTCAGAACATGTGTCTCTATACCTTATCTCTCCAATCCCATTTGGCAACATGAAGGGGCAAATGACTAAAAGGTACAACATGTAGTTCGACAATAGCCTACTTGCTTGACAATTTTTGTTCGGCAATTTCTTCCTTGCTTGACAATGTTGGTTTTCTTCATTGAGATCAGAATTGTAGCATATAGATCTGTAGCAATATGCCAAAGAAGGATGCTCTGGTCAAATTCAGCATCATTAATGGTCCAGCCAAGTATCTTTAGACCTTTTTTGTCGAGCACCTTGTCACCCCTTCCAGCACATAATTCTTTCCGATCCTTGAAACTCTTGGCAGTTGCTGATTTCTCTAGGAGCTGCTTAAATATCAACTGCTTTACGAAATCTATGGGTACTTTGCTGTACTTTTTGTACCGATGCTTCTCTAAATACGTATTTATGTAACAGTCCTTCTTGAAAAGAATGCACTTAGCTGGCTTAGTCTTAAGACAAAATTTTATGAGCTCGTATTGTCCTAAGGAATTAGACCAGCTCTTGTTGTTAACCAATGGGAGGTATGAAACAGTTTTATGCAAGAAACCCACCACACAAGCCACCGTATTTGTGTGCTCATTCGTGTGCTTGTTCTTGTTCACCACACAAGCCACCGTATTTGTGTGCTTGTTCTTATTCAGCCACAGCTTTGTCCAGTCTGAGGAAAGCAGTATGATTAGAGCATAAATTTCCAGGACGATAGCTCCTGCCAACATAATATATGTGATAATCACATCCATTTCCCTGTATGCTTGCTTCTCGGTGAAAAGGAAAATTAGGAGTACTGAAACTGTTAAAAAAAAAGTAATACAACGGAGAATGCCACCAAGGCCAGAATAAACGAGGACTGCTTTAGTATAAAACACATCATATATGAAACCTAGCTCAATCTCAATAACTTTAAAAGCTTTCTCAAAGTTTGTGGCTTGGAAGAAGTTTTGGCTGTTATCTACATCATGGAAGTTGAGGATGAGACCAGCACAGAGCTTCTTTGAACTTTCAAAGAAAGTGTAAGCTTTGTTTATTGGATCATTTTGGCTACTGTCATCATCAGCTGCAGGTTCGCGTGATTGATCGCTATCTGTGGCAGCTTTGGATGCGCTGAATGTGCCAAGTTCCACCCTGAAGCCCTCATCTCTCCTTGAGCTGTAGTCTTCCATGTATCTATCATAATTCGGACCGGGGTCAGGATCTTGGAGCATAGAATCTCTAAATTGCTCACTGCTTGCAGATCTTAAAACCCAAGTCCTCTCCCCAGACTTTATAATCCCAACTATGAACATTGGTAATGCCAAAAAATTCAAGGCTTCACTAGACCATGCTCTGAATAAGACATTGGAAGCTACAAGCAACTGGGAACCTAGCCTAAGCAAGTGCCTCATCCACAACTCATTGTCTTCTGAGGAATAAGCAGCAATAATATCTGGGCCACCAAGGTGCAAGAGAAGAAAGGGTGCCCAAAATGCTGTTATTACATAGTCTGGGTTTACAGAATCACCTTGAGAGTCTTCTTGGCTGTTGGAGAGTATGCCGAGTGAAAATGTTGCAGTTGACTCAGCCAACAAGTAAGCGAGCCACAAAACAATTCTGAGGTAGTCTTTGGTTGAATGCTTTCTCCATTTCCCAATTAGGATTAGGATGCTTTGCAAGCCGAGGCTGATTAGTACTGCAACACGAAGCTCCCACAGGCTCCAGATTTTGATCACCCGTTCTGGGAAAAGCTGCATTGCCTTCCTCCTCCTTGTGAAGAGCAAGGTGCTTATAACTGGAAATGAAAAGTTTCATGACAAGAGAACGTATCAGACAAAGCATTTTAAGTTTGCATACTCGTTCTAGGAAGTACATAACTTTTCTTGAAGTACAAAAAAACAAGTGTTTTCAATCAAGTTAATGAATTTAGAAGGAAACAGAAATTAGTAAAAATCTCACTTGTGACTAGCATGATTTTTCTCTGTTTTAGGATTTAAGAGGCGGCTGTAAAGTAGCAACACCTCCCGGTGGCTTGTGCTTGTTTAGCTTTCCAGCATGCCGACGGTGATGCCACAGAGAGAGAGAGAGAGAGAGAGAGAGGAAGCTCTCTCAGAATCGATGGACTTGTATTGATGGGTGCCTAGAAAACAAGAGAAGGGAGCTGCAAAAGAAGCAAGAGTTGAATCCTTTCTAATATAACCAAGGAAAAATATTCTTAATCATCACTTACTTCAAAATTTGGAATTGAGCTCATTGATTTATTAGTATTATTAATTTATGAACTTGTGGACCGTGAATTTATGAACTTAAACTTGTCATTTCAATTCAAGCCATATGGATGAATTTTTTACTTATTTTTGGCTTCCCACGTGTTTTGCTTGTTATTGGTGTAACTGCTTGTCTTTGATTAATGAATTCTCAAGTTCAAATGAGTTTGTGTAAGATCAAAGTAAAAAAGGAAATTTTTTAGCAATACCCCTTAATTATAGACCTTGTTCCACCTTAGCCCTCTTTAACTTTCAATTTGATTTTGAAATCCCATAATCTCAAAACATGCCAATCTGCTCCTTCCGTCGAGTCTGGTTAAATTTTATGTTTATTTTATAGGCATAAATGTCAATTCACTCTAAAAACTTTAAAATAAAAAAAAATAAAATATATATATATATATATATATTCTGTTGGTAGAAATTTTATGTGTAGCTAGCTTGGTTTGTTGGATTATTCATGTTTGAGTGTTTGGCTGCTCAGAGAAGAGGGGAAATTTGTCACTTTATTGAAAAAGAAGAAAAGAAAACAGAGTGACCCAGATATTTGAGGCACTGCAAACAGAGTATCACCTGTTTTATTTATTTATTTTTTAAATTTGAGAGTAAATTGACGTTTATGGCCATAAAACTAATAGACTTGACGTTAGGGACACATTGGCATGTTTTGAAAGATTAGGGGGTTTTAAAACCAAATTGAAAGTTCAAGAGGGCACAGTGGAACAAAGTCTATAGGGCAAAGGGCATTGCTAAAAATATAACAATTAGATATGGATATCTCAGCTTATGTCAAAGACTCAAAGCTCTATCAGTTGGAGCCATGAACACCATATTTTCCACTCCAATAATAATCAAATTTGAACCCTCTGCAAAGTGGGAAGTTTGTTTTCTCTGAACCAAAAGCTAGCTGCCAAGGCAACTAGGCAACTAGGCGGCGAAGCGATCATGGAATTTAACTATGCAGAAACAACTGGTGCTCAGTCATTCATATCCACAACTGATGATGCAGAGAGACCTGCTGCTCCTACAGCTCAGCCTTTCCGATTTACGTACTGGGAGAGTACTGAACCTCCAGCATTGACGATCATCATCAATGATAACGGATTGCTTGGGTTACTTCAGGTTGTGGTTAGCATAGCAGAGGCGGGGAGCCCCATCAAGCGCTTTGCATTCTATGATTCCTTTCTCAAACATGTTCGCTTTTTGGTGATGTTTGCGGTGTTCCTTCTTGGCCGGTATGTTAGCCATATACCGTTGTATCTGGTGTTCTTCTGCATCTCTATAATTAGCCTGTTGTTTCTCTACATCTACATCCACTATGTGCCGTTTCTCATTTTAGAAGACGACATCATGTGGATTCGAAGAGAGTTGAGGTTACTGAATGCTATTTTAGATGATGCAGCAAAAGTGGCGGGTTTAAGGGATCAGATAGATACCAGAACAATAGAAATCCTGGATCGAAGGATTTACCGTGATGAAGACACTTACTCTGGTGAAGCAACTATACAAGGGTTAAAAGATGTTGAGGCAAAATGGGTGGCCAAAACCAGATCCGTAGTTAAAAGAGCAAATGCTTTAGTGGCAGCCTTTGAGAAACAGAGGAGAAGAGACTCCCCCATGATCCACAGAATATGTTTCGGCACAATCAGTGAGAAGGTGAAGCAGGTAGAATGGCTTATAACTGAAACTAAGCAACTTAAGGAGGAAATAAATGAGCGCATTAAAATGAAGGTGGATCGTGGGATTAACATATGTGAATCGCTGGAGGGGTCGATATCTAAAATGAGAAGCCTTGTAGACAGACCCAGCCCCATTTATGAAAGCAGTCGTCAACAAAAATGGGTAGAGTCTGAAAGGCGAGTTGAAGCATCAGCTCGTTTGACTTTCTCCATTGCACAGAAGATCAATAATCTTATGACTCAAGAACCAGATGAGCAAACACATTCAATATATCTGCGGTTGATGTTACTGTATCCCTTTCTGAAAGATATAGAAGAATTTTGTTTCGAAAGTGAAATTGAAGAGGCTTGGGTGGAGGAAATGGAAGAGGTCATTAAGCAAGCACAACCTGCCATTGAGAGCTTCTTACTGCAGAGACCAGAGCACCAATTTAAGTGGCTATCGATTATCGACAACTGGAAGGCACGGAGAAAGCTCAAGGAGGACATAAGATGCATTGACAGTCCGTTCACAGAACTTTTGGAGAGGAAGGAGAGATATGGCTTGAGATTTATGAGAAGAGGTTCATCAAAGTTTGTCAATGAATCCCGAGATGGCATTATTTCACCAGTACCTCGCATGATTCACAGCTACCTCAGGGCGAAGCCAGATATATCTCGTGAGGTACATGGTAAATTGGGATTACTATGCACTCATTTGCACGATATGAATAAACTTGTAGATGACGCAGAAATGATTGAAAGAAGATATATTTCCAGAATGGCTTGGTTGGAATTGGAACAAGTGAGTAATATTGTTAAACGTGCAGAGAACTCCGTGCAAACATTCATGAAAAGTTCAAAGAACGTAAGGATAAAGCAGATTCAATTCAGAACAAACGCTGAGACAATGCTTTGGCGGGAAATTGGCCAAATGGAGAATACTGTCAATCTTGTTACAAGGACCATAAAAGCGTGCAACATTAAGTTTACGAAAGAGTCAAACTCAGTGGTCGGTTTGGAAGAAGATGTACATGAACTGGTGTCACGACTGACAACCAACAACGAACATCACCGTTTTATTTCCATTTTCGGCATTGAAGGCATAGGTAAGACAACATTGGCAAAGGAAATCTATAACCATGCAGATGTTGCAACACACTTTCCTCAACGTGTATGGATCTCTCTACCTGGCGAGTCCATTGAATCCTGGGTCCAAAAGGTACGTGATAATGAGAGGTATCTTATAATTCTAGACAACATCTCGACAAAAGAAGAGTTGGAAGCAGCTCGGGAGGTAGAATCTCAAGTAGCATCACCAAGTGGAAGCAGAATTCTGCTCACTATAAGAGACAGAAATTTGGTTCCCGAAATTAGCAGTCCTCCCCACCACCTTCCTCTACGAACCAAAGAAGAGAGCTGGAAGTTACTTAACCAGATGGTGCACTTTCGTCCAAAAGAGGAAGTGAAAGCAAAGGAAATTTTAGGCAAGTGTGGGGGTTTC
>NC_047652.1:2750250-2777750 GCF_902201215.1 Prunus dulcis | reverse complement strand
CATTCATTAATAGAGCACGGCTCAATATCATCATCTTTTATGATCTCAGCAGCCACTGAGAATGCAAATATATCATCGATGATCATCTCATTTCTACTCCACAATTCATCAGTGGACATATAATTTATGGAGATTTCTTGACTTTCAGGTACAGTTGCCACTCCAGGGGCACTTGTCTCACCAATGACGTTTTCCTTTTCAGGAAGTACCTGTCCCTCTTTGGGGGCATTTGAATTATGAATTATGGGCTCTCTATTTATTTCATTTGGATTCATTTTGTCCATCAACTTCCTCTTTCGAGGAACTGAATCCTTTGAGCCTAGTGGTCTGCCACGCTTCAGGCATGCAGCAGATGAACCATTTGCTGGCACATTGCTTTGTTCATTATGGACATCAATCCGTGCGGGTGCATTTGCAGCTGGGATATGAGATTTCGTCACCTTTACTGCATCATTAAATGCATTTGGCATCTGATTTGCAATACTTTGGAGGTGAACAATCCTTCTCACTTTGTTTTCGCATTGAGCAGTATGAGGATCGAGATGAGACAATGTGGATACATTCCACGATAATTCATGTCGTTCTTCAGGAATGAGTTTGCCTTGTTCTTTAGATACATATTTTTCTCCCTCTAATAGTGGGAAGATTGTCTCATCAAAATGACAATCCACAAACCGTGCGATAAAAATATCACCCATCAAGGATTCCAGATATCTGATGATAGATAGTGAATCAAAACCAACATAAATTCCCAATCTGCGTTGAGGGCCCATCTTAGTACGTTGCGGTGGTGCAATGGGCACATATACCGCACACCCAAAAATTCTTAAATGTGAAATGTTTGGTTGATTCCCCAATAGGAGTTGTATTGGAGAATATTAATTGTTGGCGACGGGCCTCAATCGCACAAGTGATACTGCATGTAAAATGGCATATCCCCAAGCAGAAACTAACAACTTTGTTTTCATTAGCAAAGTGCGTGCTATCAACTGAAGGCGCTTAATTAAAGCTTCTGCCAAGCCATTTTGAGTATGCACATGGGGAACAAGATGTTCAATGTCAATGCCTAGTAAAATGCAGTAGTCATCGAAAGTCTGAGATGTAAATTCACCAGCATTATCGAGTCTGATTGACTTAATGGGATAATCTGGGATTTGAGCTCGTAATTTAATTATCTGAGCCAAAAGCCTAGCAAATACCATATTCCGAGTAGACAAAAGACAAACATGTGACCATCGGGTAGATGCGTCCACCAAGACCATAAAGTACCGAAATGGTCCACATGGGGGATGAATAGGTCCACAAATGTCCCCTTGAATTCTCCCCAAAAATGATGGAGACTCAACATCAACCTTTGGTTGTGATGGTCTGATCACCAACTTCCCTTGTGAACAAGCTTGGCAAAAGATGTCACTTGATAACATAATGTGTTTAGTTAACAAGGGATGTCCTTTAGAGTTGGTGATGATCCTGCGCATCATGGTGGATCCAGGATGACCCAACCTGTCATGCCAAAGCTTAAAAGCATTTGAGTCAATGGACTCTTGGTCCGTGACACTATGTGCCTCAATTGTCCATATGGTTGTATAATACAACCCTGATGAGAGCGCACAAAGCTTCTCCAATATACGCTTTTGGGTATCACTGGAGGTAATGCAAAGATATTCCATGTGTTTCCTCTTTCTTTGTTTCAACATGGTAGCCATTCAAACGTATATCTTTGAAACTCAACAGATTCCTTCTGGAGTTAGATGAATACAAAGCATCTGGAATGGACAGTATTGTTCCATTTGGTAACATAATTTGGGCTATTCCTGAGCCTTCAATAAGATCTGCAGGACCTGATATGGTTGTTACCTTTGCTTTTGTAAGCATTAATTTTGAGAAATACTTTCGATCTTGAAGGATCGTATGAGTGGTGGCGCTGTCTGCGAGACAAATATCTTTGCCAATAGCCTTTGTTTTGAGGGCATCCATAATTTACATTCATGCCTTTAAATAAGTAAAATAAGCTGAACCAATAAAGAAGAAAACATTACCACTTTTATTGGATTGAAATGAAAAATTAAATAACACTTCAGCTAATACAAATAATACATTAAGGAATTTAATCTAATTCGGACTCATAAGCTTCATTCCCTCTTTCAGTAACAAAATTAGAAACATCCAGATGCGTCTTATTTAGCTGACGCGATATTTCTGATGAGCCATCTGTGGCTGGCGGAGCATGATCAATGTAATTTATCTCTACTTTCCTGTTCTTAAGTGAAGCTTGATAGAGATCCGCCAAATGCTTGGGCGTACGACATGCGCGCACCCAATGTCCCTTTGCACCACATCTGTGACAAGTGCTTTCAACATTTCTAGGCACATGGCTCATCTGTGCCTTTCCCTTATTACGGGATGCATTTTTGCCATTCGTGGATGGACCGCTCCTTGGACCTAAACCCTCTGAACGAGCACCACGATCTTTTCTGCTTCCTTGCCAGCGGCCACGCTTGCCCCCTCGCCCACGTTTGTGGATACTGCCATGAGATGAAGTGGCATTCACTTCCTGAGATGCAGCATTTATTTCAGAAAGTGGTGCTGAGCCCGTTGGGCGAGATTGGTGATTCTTTAATAAGAGCTCATTATTCTGCTCAGCTAACAAGAGGCAAGATACAAGTTCTGAGTACTTCTTGAAATCGCTATGTCTATATTGCTGCTGAAGGAGGACATTTGAAGCATGAAAAGTGCTCAGAGTTTTTTCGAGCATATCCTCCTCAGATATATTTTCCCCACATAGCCTCATTAATGAGGTAATTCTGTGGATAGCATAGTTATACTCGGACACTGACTTGAAATCTTGAAATATCAAGTGAGTCCATTCGTATCTAGCTCTTGGGAGAGTCACCATCCTCTGGTGATCGTCTCTTTCACCTAGAGCTTTCCATAGAACCAACGGTTCATCAACCACCACATATTCGCTCTTCAGCGCTTCATGGATGTAGCGGTGAAGAAAGATCATGGCCTTCGCATTCTCTTCAGGCGAAGCATCATTCTCATCTACAATTATTTGTCCGAGGCCATTGACTCGTAGATGAATTTTGGCATCCAGGACCCATGATTTGCCATTCGAAACTTTAGGCTCAGGATCTGGGACATTAAGCCACTTATTAATTGGAATTTCAGGCCCTCATTATTCAGGTATATTAATTGATGATAAAAATAAAGTGCTATGAATTTGCTGGTATGGACGATAAACCCACACCATACCTTAAATAAAATTAAATGTGCGGTAAAGTAAATTCATAAAGTAAATTGTTTGCTGTATGGACGTTAATTCCACACCATACTTTAAATAAAAGTAAATATGCGGTAAAGTAAATTTATAAAGTATGAGGGTTAATTCCACATCATACTTTAAATAAAAGTAAATGTGCGGTAAAGTAAATTCATAAAGTATGAGGGTTAATTCCACATCATACTTTAAGTAAGAGTAAATGCGCTTGTATGGGCACTAATTCTGCTCCATACTTTTTAAATAAAAGTAAAGGCAGCTGTGTGGACGATAAATCCGCGCCACACTTTTAAATAAATATTGCCGTATGGGTAATAAACATACTCCATACCATAAATAAAATAAATGTGGAGATAAAAACCTCCACCTAATATATATGAAGTGCATAATATATCATATATTGTGGGCAATATAACTGCGCCACTATTCAAGATATAATAGATGGGTTTTAAGATCACACCATCATTTTATTACAATAATTTGTGTTACAACGCGATGGGTAAAAAAAAAAATTACACCACCATAAAATAACAGGACGGGGTATAAAAACCGCGCCATTCCAAATTACGTTACAAAGAAGTAAATTAAACAAGCATGGATTAAACAACATAGAAATTGTGAGAACACAAAAAAGAAAGTTTGCATGTCGTCGTAGTAGTAAAGTGAGAGTAGACATATGACAGAGAGGAGACAGAGAAATAACCACATAGTGTTGAGTTGGGAAAAATTCAAAAATAAAAAGGAGTGACTATCGTGCTGATAACATGTTATAAAACTAGAATAATAAGAGTATGAGAAGTACCACTGTAATATTGGGAGTGAAATTATATTTCTCTTTGTGGTGTTTACACTGACAGAATTTCTCCTCAGATAGACTCCACTCTTTCTCTTCTCTCTGACTCTCACTCTATTCTCTTCTCTCTTTCGTGTGTGTTTACAAGCAAATATAATGCCTATTTATAGGCAAAGCAAATGGCTTTTAAGGGAGACATAATGATTTCTCCCCAACATCATTATCTCATCTTTTGACTAATACCATCTAGCTTTATCTATGTGGGCTTCACTTCTTTATAAAATATATATATATATATATATTAAACAGCAATCCACCCTACACTGTTCTTAAGAGCAGTGTAATGGCGAAAATGCCCCTCTTTTTAAATATTGTTTTTAGTTTAGTTTTCTCTTTAGAACAGTGAATTGCCCAAAATACCCTCTACTTAACCTTTTCTGATCTTCCCTTTTTGCCCCTACTCTTTTTACTAAAATACATAAATGTAAAGAATTAAAAAGAGAGAGAGAAAGGAATAGATGAAAACAAACGGAAAGAGGAAGAAGAAGGAAAAAGAAAAAGAAAAATATAGAGAGACAAGCGGGCCCAACAAAAGGCAAAAGTTTTTTATTTATTTATTTTTATTTTAACTTCCTATAAATTATATATTACTTATGTAATTAACATATTGAGAGAGAGAGAGAGAGAGAGAGAGAGAGAGAGAGAGAGAGTTTATATCTCATGTAATTAAATGTATCACAAAACATTATTGAGGTTCACGCGCTTATCACAAATGGTCTCTGCGAAATTTTTTAATTTAAAATTCATAAAATTTTGGTTTTCTTTTGAAAATTATTTAAAATATATATTGTATTTTAAATACATGTGACACTATATTATTGGAAATGTGGGCTCCACATATATGCCACATCAACCAACTAATGGAGTTTTTAAAAAATCATAAAACTTAAAAATGAAAAAAAAAACAAAGGGTTTTCATAAATGGTCCTCAAGGTCAAAATCCTTCTACATATAAAACATGTTATTAGTCTTTATTTTGTAACTTAAACTTGCTATATATTTTCATAACTTTATACACATTTCAAATGGTTTTAAAACCCGCAGTATCGCGCGGGTACCTTTGCTAGTATTATCTTTAAAGTATTGCAACTCTACAAGTCTCTATCATCATCTAAGTCATTCATTTTAAGTAGCATCCGTATGGTATTCTTTGTAATAGTAAATTTGATCCAAAACCACATAAAACTAAAAATAGTAAATATTAAAAAACAAAAAACAAAACAAAAAAAGCATTAATCGAGCATTAACAAGAATACAAAGCGTCAATGGGTTCTACCACGGTGGTGGTGACTTTCCCCTTCCCCCATGGCACCCCGGTTCGAAAACCCATGTGCCCACATTGGTACTTGTTGAGCCCCCTTCCCCTTAGAGTAGCCTATTGTTGTATCCAAAAAAACAAAAAAACAACAACAACAAGGGTACAAAGCAAATGAATGGAATGGCTGCAGATAAAATATATAGACTGTTAATTCAAAATATAGTATCAGTCTTAGTAGGCAGCCCGCTGAAGAAGTTGAAAAATGCTGCTGTCGGCAACATATGGCGAAATCTGGGAGGCATCATGACAATCAACCCTGCGAATGCAGCCACCGCCGTGAATGGTGTCACATACAACACAAAGGTAACTGCAATGCAAAATGTTACGAAGAGGACTGTGGCACGCCGGTCTCGCCAGCTTAACAGCAACTGAAATCGCTCCTCGAGACTAGCCATATCACCCACTAGAGCCTGAACGCTACTAGCATTGCTCCTCAGCCGATCATACCTCTTTCCCACCAGCTCCATATTCTGGCTCGTTGGATACGTGCAGAATTCCTCATCCAGCTCATCAAGGTTCACGAGTTCAAGTTGTGAGAGCTTTATGTTAATGTGGGGAGGACACCTAGCCCGGAAGTGGAAGTTCCATAACCCAGATAGAACCATGCAAAGAAAAGCCGTGGGCAGAATTAGTTGCGGGAAGCAAACGAGCATGAGGAAGAAAACATGGGCAAGAACTGTCATTATGGGATTCTTCCACATGCAAATTTCCCAAAACCATTTGCCTGCAGAAATGACTCCGGACAAAGCTGTCGCTAGCCTAAAGAAATTTGCTCTACTCCGTCGTATGCTCCACAAATGGCAGTTCCCATCACACATGTATTCCACCACTTCCCTTGTCAGTGGAGGATCAGCTCGAGAAAAATGTGCTTTGACTAGGTAAAGAGCAATCATCCTTAACATGTCAAGCTGCGCCGCCGTGATGGGCCTTAAGTAGTGCATCTTGGGCATCTGCGGCTGTGAGTAGGAGTAAAGCGTCTTAACAAAAGAGGTGCAAGAAAATCGAACTGCCAAATGCAACTCCCCCATCTTCTTAACACCTGACGGATGAACAGCCAGCAGTGGATATCGGTGTGTGTATACACGGCCTGCTTCCAGTGATGAGATACGAATTCGAACCTTCCCAATCATCGCGTGTCTGGAGCCATTCCCAAACTGTAGGTTGTTGTCAAATACACCTACAGTAAGAACCGTAGCAACATCAAAAACCTCCCATATGTATTGTTCATGATATCTTGGACACAGTTCCCCAACAATGGTTCTTGTCCGGAACCATTTATGACCATACTTTGCTACGCAGTATGCATCTGTTGTGCCCCTTCCGTCACGTGTTTTCATTGGATGAAGCTCTACAGCATCCAAGATTCCGAGCTCTAAAACCCCAATTGATGGCCTCCATAGCTTCTTTGATGAGGGTCGTAAATCACTGTTATAATGAGGTGATTCATTGGCGACATGGTATCCTCCCTCTAGACAAAGTCGGAGATGGATGCTGGATGATAATTTTTCTCTTTCCGACTCGTTTTGATCCACAGCCACTGGCTTTTCCAGTTTATACCATCGGCCACGGATCATACTATCATCAGCACGCCTATCGACAGATTGCAGCGTTATTGTGACCCTCCCAATGATTTCATCTTTTCTAGGAGACACATGATCGTAAACAGAAATGATTAGATGATCTTCAAAGGGTTCAGCAGCGACAAGAAAAAGATCTTCATTCCAAAGGGGGTTTAGATTTTGGGCCTGAATTTTTTGTGTTACCGAAACCTGGTTTCCTATTTTTACCTGGACATAAGCATATGGGAAACGATTCTTGTCGTCTATAAACAGGTTGTGTGCCTCGATAACATTAACACGTAAATACCACAACCTTGGTGCATGATAGACCTTTGAGCCTAGCACTGTGGAGGTAAGTAGTCTGATATCAACACGACTGCTTGCATTATCAGAATGCCATGCACCGGGGAAAGCCTCATCTGCTTGGGTGCCAAACCAGACTGCGAGCATTAGCTCACCGCTAGCTTTATGGCCTGTATTGTCTTCAATCCGATACCATTGTGGAGCAAGAGGATTATCAGATTCAGGAGGGACTCGCAATGGAACGTCAGGGATGTCAAATTTTACAATCCCCACAAATTCATGATCATCCCTATCAGCATCATTGTCCCTAACCAAGACTTCTAAGACAGATGATTTTAGCCGATCCCCTGAAAAGGCAAAAACCTCATTCCATACTGGATTTTGTTCCTTTTCATAGTAGTTGGTAAACCATTTATATTTGTTGAAGTTTCTATATAACAGTAGATTTCTTGCACACTAAGTATATGAGACAAAGTTGTAGAGAGAAAGAGAGAGGGAGAGAATCTGCTTCAGAGAGAAAATGATTGAAATAATGCAATGCACACTGATTTCATTTCTAACAGAACATTCCAATTTGTACAGCAGAGAATATGATCTCAGCCATACAATTTAGTGTCAGCAATATGAGCTGCACACTTGGCATGAGCTAGGACCTATGAGACCTACCCTCTAGAAACAAATCTAAGCCTTACACCTGTCAACTAACAAACTTAAACCAGTAACAGAATTTACATTTCAACATTCCCTTCTAAATTGTTAACTGGTTTAACACCAAGCAATCCTCTGAGATAGTTAAACCTGTCTTTAGACAGAGCTTTAGTGAAAATGTCAGCCACTTGCTCTTCAGACCTGCAGTATCTCAAGTCCACCACTCCATCTTGTAAAGCATATCGGATGAAATGATACCTGCGGTTGATGTGTTTGGTTTTCTGATGGAAAACAGGATTTCTTGTCATTGCAATGGCAGAAGTGTTGTCCACCATTAATGGAGTTGCATCAGTTTGCAATTCTCCAAAATCCTCTAGAACAAACCTCAACCATATTGCTTGTGTAGTAGCTTCACTTGCACTGACATACTCAGCCTCAGCTGTGGAGAGAGCAACACTATGTTGCTTGACTGATGCCCAAGAAAATACTCCACTGCCAAAAGAGAAAGCATAGCCAGAGGTGCTTCTCATGTCATCTTGGCTTCCTCCCCAATCACTATCACAATATCCAATTAGAATGGCTTCTTTTCCTTTTTGATATTCAATACCAAAATCAATGGTGCCTTGAATATACCTCAGCACTCTCTTGGCTGTTCCATAGTGTTTCTTTGTTGGACAATGCATGAATCTAGCTAATAGGCTAGCTGCAAACATTATGTCTGGTCTTGTAGCTGTCAAATACAATAGACTGCCCACAATCTGTCTGTACTCATTCTCATCTGCAGGATCACTTCCATCATCTTTGCACAATTTTTCAGTTGCCACCAGAGGAGTACTGACTGGCTTACATTGCTTCAAACCAAACTTGTCCAGCAAAGTCAGAGCATACTTCTTTTGATTTATGAAAATGCAGGATTCAGTTTGAATCACTGCCATACCAAGGAAATGATATAAAAGGCCTAGATCAGTCATTTCATACCTTCTCATCATTTCAGTCTTGAATTCATCAATTAATTCTTCACTGCTGCCTGTATATACAATGTCATCAACATAGATTGAGACTATTAGAGTTCCAGAGTCTTCCTTAGTCTTGCAATACAAAGTAGCCTCACTTGTGCTTCTGACATAACCACAGCTAACAAGGTAGGCATTGATTTCCTCATACCAGGCTCTTGGAGCCTGTTTCAAACCATACAAGGCTTTCTTCAACTTGTACACTTTGTCTTCATAGTTTGTAGTTACAAAACCATCCGGTTGATCTACATAGACTTCCTCCTTAAGCACACCATTTAGGAATGCAGACTTGACATCTAACTGGTATAATTTCCACCCCTTTTGAGCTGCCAAAGCTATGAGAGTTCTAATTGTGTCAAGTCTGGCCACAGGAGCAAAGGTCTCATTGAAGTCGATTCCAGGCTTTTGTGCATAGCCTTTGACCACCAGCCTAGCTTTATGCTTCTGTATTGAGCCATCAAGGTTCAATTTGGTCTTATAAACCCATTTCACACCAATCACAGGTTTATCACTTGGTCTATCAACTAGTTCCCAAGTCTCATTTTTCTCAATCATTTCCATTTCTGCTTCCATTGCCTTTTGCCAAGCTTTATCCTTTGATGCTTCAGCAAAGTTCTCTGGCTCAATGATGCTCATATTGCATCTAGCATAAATCTCAGTGATGTCTCTAAGCTTTACAGGTGTAGAACTTGGAGAATCACTTGGTGAAGCAACATTAGTAGCAGCTGTAGTTACTTGAGGTGGACTGGGAATGTCTATCATTGTTTCTTCATGCTCCTCTTCACTACTTCTGGAAGTGTCTTCAGACCTCATCTGAACTGTGACAGAATCAACAGTTTGTGTGTCCCAATCCCATAGTGAGTTCTCATCAAAGATCACACTTCTAGATGTAGTGATCTTGTTGGTTTGCAAATTGTACACTTTGTATCCCTTTTCACATTTGCCATAGCCAACAAAAATGCACTTAACAGCTGCATCTTCCAGTTTAGACCTCAACTGATTAGGCACATGATAGAAACATATAGAACCAAACACTTTTAAGTGTTTAACCCCAGGCTTTCTTCCACTAAAAGCTTCAAATGGAGTGACATTATCTAAAGCTTTTGTGGGGCATCTATTCCGGATATAGACAGCTGTATTCACTGCCTCTCCCCAAAATTTGTATGGTAGTTTCTTCTCTTTCATCATTGTTTTGCTCATCTCAACAATGGTCCTGTTCTTTCTCTCAGCAACCCCATTTTGCTGAGGTGAATAGGCCATGGTTAGTTGTCTTTCCAACCCAATTTCTTCACAAAACTGCAGAAATTCAGCAGAGGTATATTCCCCACCTCTGTCACTTCTAAGTTTCTTCAGTTTGTATCCACTTTGTAGTTCTACCATAGCCTTAAATTTCTTGAAAATATTGAAAACTTCTGACTTGAATTGCATGAAGTACACCCAGCACATTCTGGTGCAGTCATCAATGAAAGTCAAAAAATATTTGTTTCCACCTATTGATGTGGTCTGCATTGGACCACAAACATCTGAATGAACCAGCTCCAGAGGTAACTAGCTCTCCAAATTTTCTCTTTACCAAAAGCCTCTCTGTGGGATTTTCCAATTGCACAGACTTGGCAAATTCTGTTTGCATTTCCAATTTCAGGCAGACCATAGACCAGCTCTTGTTGTTGTAACAACTTCAGACTCTGCATATTCAAATGGCCAAACCTCTATGCCAATACCAAGTGGATTCTTCAATTGTTGCTTTCATAGCCACTGAGTTTGCATATTTCAATGACAGTGGGAAGCATCTGTTTCCTGTCATGGAAACCTTTGCCAGCAGATTCTCCATTGACCTGTCATCAAATATTTCAACCATAGAATCACCAAAGACAAGATAGTAGCCATGCTCTACCATTTGACCTACACTAAGTAAGTTTTCATCCAATCCTGGTACAAGCATAACCTCTTTGATATATCTAGGCCCAGCTTTAGTGTCAATCACCAAAGTTCCTTTTCCAGTTGCTTCCACTAAGTCTCCAATGCCCATTTTTACCTTTGCAGTGACTTTGGTGTCAATATTGACTAGAAGGGATGCTTGTGAAGTCATGTGGTTGCTGCATGCACTGTCCACATACCACACACCATTATTTTTCACTATTTCTGCAGCATGACAAGCATAGAACATGTTGCCTTCTTCCTCCTTGTGTGATGCATAGTTAGCAGCTTCTGGTTTTCCCTTGCAGTCTTTGGCTATATGACCAAACCTATCACATTTATAACATTTAGGTTTGCCTTTAAACCAGCAGACACCAAAGTGCAATTTGTCATAGGTTTTGCAAGGCACCTTTGCTCCCTCAGTCTGACATTCCTTTTTAGAATTGTTTTCAGACTTTGAGTCCCACTTCTTCCCTTTCTGAGATTTCCAATTCTTTTTGGATTTGGAACCCCCTGCCTGCCCTGTGTTAGACTGATCTTTAGAGCTCACATTCAAACTAGAGAAAGCCTTCTCAGTCACTCTCTCATTATGCCTCTGCAGCCTTTGTTCATGAGATTTTAGAGATCCTATAACCTCTTGAACCCCTATAGTTTCTGTATCTTTTGTCTCCTCTATAACCTCAGCAATGGAATCATATTCTCTGGATAAACTAATCAAGAGTTTCTGAACAATTCTCTGTTCAGTTAACTCTTCACCATAAGCCTTCATTTGATTTACTAGCTCAAGTAATTTAGTGACATATCCAGACAATGATTCATCATCATGCATACGAGTGTATTCAAATTCTCTCCTAAGAGCTTGAAGTTTCACAGATCTTACCTTCTTGTCTCCTCTGAATTCTTGCTGCAGGATTTCCCATGCTTCCTTGGCTGATTCCTTCAAAGCAATTCTGGGAAAAATATCATCAGAAACTGCATTCTGGATCAGACCCAATGCCTTAGCATCTTTGGCAATATTTTCTTCCAAAACAAGCTTTTGAGCTGCTGTCAGATCTTCTCCTTCTTCCTTCTTCACAGATTGCTCATATCCATTCTCAACCATATCCCACAGCTTGTGAGATTTGAAGATTGTGCACATCTTTATTCTCCAGAAATCGTAGTTGCTTCCATTGAAGATGGGAGCACGAAGCTCACTCATGCTAGATCCAGCCATGTGAGACTAGATAATGCTACCTTCAGCTGGATTGATTTCACTACGCCCAGTCTCAGATCAGAACCTTCGCTACTGATACCATGTTGAAGTTTCTATATAACAGTAGATTTCTTGCACACTAAGTATATGAGACAAAGTTGTAGAGAGAAAGAGAGAGGGAGAGAATCTGTTTCAGAGAGAAAATGATTGGAATAATGCAATGCACACTGATTTCATTTCTAACAGAACATTCCAATTTGTACAGCAGAGAATATGATCTCAGCCATACAATTTAGTGTCAGCAATATGAGCTGCACACTTGGCATGAGCTAGGACCTATGAGACCTACACTCTAGAAACAAATCTAAGCCTTACACCTGTCAACTAACAAACTTAAACCAGTAACAGAATTTACATTTCAACAATATTCACCAACTCGTACCTCAGTATATGGAGCAAGCCTTCCTGTAACATCCATGGCAGGAAGATCATGAGCCTTAACAACCCTTACATACAAAAAATACATCTGTTCAACTAGATCATAGACACTTGCAGTCTTCTCTCCATGAATAACACGGCCACTAGCAACTCTTCCACCTCCAAGTTTAGGGCTTGTCTCTGTAAGTGAAAATTCATGGGCTTCATACTTAAATGCATTATCGTAAACTTCTGGAGCAACTGGAGGATGTTGTTGGCGTTGGCGGTCATAACTTGGATTAGGAGAATGACGACAGGTGGGCCTTGTCCCAACTTCCGAATTATTAGAGGTGCTTGTAGTCTCATCTGCAGCAACATCCCCCAGATGTGAATCTTGGCCATCACGACTTTGACTAGAACTATGTTGAGAGGTACGCCCCGTCTAATCTTCTGTATTAGAGATGCTTGCAGCCTCATCAGCAGCAGCATCACTCATATTCGATGGTTGGCTGCTGTTACTACTTGAATTAGAAATACGTTGAGAGGTGCGCCTGGTCTCGGATCCCTCAGCTTCCACATTAGAGGTGCTGGAAGTCACAATCGCGGTGCTGGCAGTCTCATCAGCAGGAGTAGAAGCATGACGAAAGTTGCGCCCTCTCTCAGCTTCCACAATAGCGGTGCTGGAAGTCACAATAGCGGTGCTGGCAGTCTCATCAGCAGGAGCATACCCCAGCAGAAGTTGGCTTGGATTAGGAATTTGAGGAAAGTTGTGCCTTGTCCCAGCTTCCACAATAGCGCCGCTGGCAGTCCCATCAGCAGGAGCATACTCCAGCAAAAGTTGGTGGCCATGACTTGGATTACGGAGACGTGGTATCTCAACTTCTGCATTTGGAGAAGTGTTCGTCACGGGATTTGAAACTCCTTGATTCGATCCATGAGCTACGCTTGGATCCATAGTACCTAGGGCTCCAACAACAGCAATTGGGGTGGAGGGCCTAATTGATGGGTCGTCAGTAACATAAACCTTTAGGCCGAGCTCTCCTCTTACAGAAGACCATGAGAGGCGACGCTTTTTAATCAAAGGGTAATGCGTAACAGCAGCATCAGAATAAGAGCAAAATAAATTCCCAGTTAGGCTAATCTTTCCAATAAACGATCTTGAGGAGGTAGCTGTGGCACTACTGTAGACACATGCATCGAGAGTAAGGTTGTGATAATTCAAAGGATCAAAAATGTTGAAGCAGAAGCTTTCATTCCAATCTGGATTAAGATTCTTTTCTATAGTGGTGGTAAGGAGCCTCTGACCATCAAAGTTAAGCTCCACAAAGGCATTGGATGAGCCTTGCCCATCCGTAGGCAAAATATTATAGGCGCTGACGACATCTACCCGCAGCTTAGGGTTGCTCATAGTGACGTATATGTGTGTATACTGGAGAAATGGAAAGTAAACTACAGGCACCTGCAAAGGAGGGAATAACTAAAATGAGATACTGACATATGCGTTTCGGCTCATTGATATGTAACAGAGAGATGATCAATTCTATAGAATCAAGGGATCAATAGTTCAAGCATATGTTTTAATAAGTATCAATGTAAACCAATCAGTAGGCCAGGGGGTGAACTGCAACAATTTCGTTATCCAGATGCATAAGATTTCAAAACCTTTATCTTAATGCATGTTCTAAATGAGGAATCTTTAATAAATAACATAACATAAAAAGTAAGCCCAAAATAATAAGCAACTAAAACAGCATATTTAGTTAAAAGTGTTCCACACCCCTCCAGTGTCTCTTAACTGAAAGTTGAATCGATGCTCAAAGAAGAAACTAAGAAAGAAAAAATTAATATGCATATACACATGGTTTCCAGCCTACCTGGTTTCATAGAAATAGAAAAGGAATATGATCATTGAAACTGATATTTTCAGTTTCAGCCAAGGAGGAAATGGTTGGATTTGTAAAGAAGAAATGCCTCTGTTCTCTAACTGGGGATTTTGAAGAGAAACGATCTGTTTTCTCTGCAATGTGTGTTTTTTAATGAGGAATAAATAGTTACAAGTCTAACTTTGTTTAACTAGATTAATCAGTTATGTTCCACTTCCTCTTTAGCTTCAGTTGTCTTGTCTCTCCATGTATTTGGAACTGTGAATTTAGAATTTGGGTTAACTAACCAAGAACAGTACCAATATTTGGACTGTGAAATTATCAATATTAATTCAAGGTTTATGTAATCTCCTAAAAGAGAAACCCATCAAGTAGAAGAAACCATTTTATTTTGAAAGAGAGGGAGAGAGGAGAGAGAAGGAAAAGGGAGATGTGTTGGCCAATGGCTTTTGTATCTTTATGGTTCTTTGACAGCAAATGATGTAGAACACCATTCATATCCAGCAGGATATGCCCAAGTTATTAACAAACTGGCCGCCAGCAGAACTCAACATTTTTTAGTATTTGGTTGATTGCTTTAACTAATGCATTTGGCCTAATGTTGGGGAGATGATTAAAATTTTATACTAATGTTTGATCTAGTCTCGGATGTCGCAAACTCTTACATTTTATTGACTTTGGACTAGTTTACTTGATAAACTTTGATGCCAAGATCACTTTTTAGTATTACATCGTTTACTTCCCTCATGATTATGTACTAGACAATTCTTTATTAATTTTATTTGGGGAAAGTTATAGTTTTTGTGAGTACAGCTTGGTCATTTTCTATTGTAATCTCACTAATTTTAGGCTTTATGCAGCAAATGTGTTGATGGTGCTTGGTTTAACAAGTCTGCTGGCTTTATACAGCAAATGTATCTTAGCTAAGCATGTTGGCTTTCTTTCTGTTGATGATGTTTGGTTTAACCAAGTCTGTTGGTTTTATGCAGCAAATCTGTCTTAACCTTTGTGGCTTTGGTTGGATATTTTCTTGATGATGTATTGACCCTTTTGCGTCTACATTATGACAATTTCACTTGATTAAAAAAAAGTACAATACAATGTATACATTTGAGCTCTTCTCCAATTGAAAATTGACCAAAGGCTCTCTCAGTTGAGACATGGAAGCTAAAGACGGATTTGAATGGCTGATATAGTTTGATTTTGTGTTGGTTTCTTCACATCTGTATTTTGATCCTTCAAAACCACCGTTCAAGCATGTATTTTGATCCCTCATATCTATATTTTTTCACATCTGTATCAAATAGTTCAAGCATGTATTAACACATCAATCATGTATTAACAACAGGTAGTAGCAGTTTATTCAAAGCAGGAATATGAACCAAATTTTTGAATTCCTGTGCCACACATCTTTATCAAGTTCTCAAATTATAGACATTAATTAAAATTATCATTAAGTTGAGATTTAGTTGTGGTTTCTGAGTAGTTAAGATTTGGTGGTTTGTTTTTTGTTTTTTGTCTGGTTACATTTGGAGGAAAGAAACTCTGAGGTTTTGATCTTGAGTGCCAAGCAGGGAGGAAGAGGAGGGACACAACCACTGTGGTAACCCCCCTCTCAACTGATTGTTTTTCTATCAGTGATTTGCGGGACAAAAAAGAAGACGAAGTGGTTTTGAAGCCCAAATGCAATGCATGATAATATGGGAAATAGACCACTTACAAGCCCAAACCTAAGTAAACCTACAAACTTAACAAACCCAAGTGAAGAAACCTACAAGTAATTTTATTTCAATGTAGGGAGGAAAGATACAAAGCTTTAGATATGGAACTTAGATTTAGATATAGGAGCTGGTAGTTTTTCAGCTTGATTACATAGAGGTGCTAAACCGACTAACTAAGTTGGCAAATTACTAGACAAGTCGGTTGTTTAAAGTAACCGACTATCTATAGTATTTTCAGCTACTAGTTGTCCTATAATTCTAGAATTATCCAGTTACAATTACATTAGATAATTATTAGTAGTTAGTACCAGTTTTTCTTTACAAATCAGAGGAAGCTAGAGCATATTTTCCCTGAAAGTTAGCCTCAACGCCATTCAACAGACCATGATGACAATTCCAATGAATATGCATGTGTTCCTTAGAACAATGGAAGAAATTCTAATACAAATCCCACTCAAGTCAAGTTGGAGCATATGGATATCATAAAACGCCTAAATTTGCTGGATACAAATTGGCATTGATATTTCCCAAGTGATGAGCTTTTCGTTTGGTCAATTTGATATTGATATGCATCTTTGCTTAGTCAAATGAAATACTTTGGCTAATTTAATTTATCATCAATTAGTTGGTGGAGTTAAGAAAAATTAAGAACATTATCTTGTGACATAAAGTGAGGAAAATTAACACCACATATATTGACGAGTACGGAAAAAGAGGAATTCGAACTCTCGGTAAACAAAAGTCTACATAACAATTTCAATGCTACGCCTTGAACCACTTGACCATATATTATTTTTGAGATTTTCTATTTAAACCCCACACTTCTCTTTGTTCACTTCAATACTTAAATCATTAAGCTGTAAGTTTTATTATTATGTAAAAAGACAAAAAAAAAAAGTCATCCAACTTAATAATTAACCCTAGTACATCTATACACACACCTCACCACTCTTCATATTAAGTTTTAGAAACCTCCTTCTAACTTTCTGTTTACAAACTCTCTCTCTCTCTCTCTCTCTCTCAACAATACCCAAGTGTCTGTTCTCTTTCTCTAGAAAGTATTAAATTTCGGATTTGGGGTTTCATTTGTTTGTGTTTTTTTTTTGCTGGGAACAAAGAAAATTGTTGGGTTTAAATAGAAAATCTCTTTTAGTTCTTATTTTTTCAGTTTGGGGTGTATTTAAGGGTAGTTTGGAAAGATAGTAGATTTTTTTTAGAAATTATAAAAATTTAAATTAAAAGTTGGGGTGAACTTAGAACATGGGATGAACTAAGAGAAATGTATGATTTAAATAGAAAATCTCTTATTTTTTATTTGGCCAATAATAGATTTAGACTCATAATGAGGAATTACAAGTATATATTTCCATTCCACGAGAAAAAGAGGTGTAAATTCATTGTTGGGTTGGGAGAGAGAAGTAAGGTATAGCTACTCAAATTCTCTAATTGGTCCTCTTGTGCCTAGGAAAATCATACCACACTACCCATTCCTGTAAAATAAATAATTTAGAGGCAAAGAAGAACATATATTTAACAACACCAAAAAAAAAGTACACGTGGACCCCGGAGGACAAAACCAAACATATTTCTCTCCAAGAGCACGAAGCAGTAACAAACAAAAACTTTATAGTTTTTTTTAATATATATTTATTTCTTGAAGCAGAATCTGCCGTCGGCAGACTATTCAAATTCAACCCATCACAGTTTGAAACAAGTTCATGTCTCTCTCTCTCTCTCTCTCTCTCTCTCTCTCTCTCTCTCTCTCTAATGGTAATTTGTGGATCTCTCCACTAGCATGACATACCAAAGAATAAGTTAACCACTCAAGACACAAGAGATATTAGAGTTAAAAATCCATAATCAAACATCACATCCAACAAATTAACAGCACACCCAACATTAGAAAATGCCTTCCTTTGTCTCTTTCAAGCACCACCATTGCCCTAATCCATTAATTTCACACATTTAATAGAAAACCTCTGCTCTCTCTCTCTCTCTCTCTCTCCTTTTTTTGGTCAATGATCAAACTTAGTCACCCCCACAAACCATATTGCTCTATCTCTCTTCTTCATCCTCTTCCTCTCTTTCTTTCATCAAACACATCATCACATCTTGTCTCAACAGCCCACCATCACAATGACCACTCAAGAACCAGAACCAAACTCAACTTCAGATCACATCCTGGACTGGCTTGAAGATTCAGTTACTTTCTTCCCAACTTTCTTGGATGATCCTTACCATTCAAATGACATCAATGGCCTTCAATGGTGGGATGAGAGCCATGATCTGATTCATTCCAACACCACCTCTACTTCTCTCAACAACCCTACTAGCATTGCTCTCCCTACCACCACAAGGCCCCCAAATCCCACAAATTTGAATCATCAGTCGCCGTCTGATTCGTCCAAGAAAAGAAAAGTCTCCGATGACCAACACATTGATCAGAAGAATCATGTCCGTCCGATCAGTCTGGCGGGCCAGGGGGACCAATTAGTTGATGAAGTAGTGGTGCCAGTTAAGAGAACAAATGGGAACAAAAAAGGCACAGCTAAGACGACAGGGAATAACTGTAATAACGGTAATAGCAAGGAGGGGAGGTGGGCAGAGCAGTTGCTAAACCCTTGTGCTTTAGCCATCACAGGTGGGAATCTGACACGTGTCCAACACCTTCTGTATGTTCTGCATGAACTTGCCTCTCTTACAGGCGACGCCAACCACCGCCTGGCGGCTCATGGCCTCCGAGCACTGACTCAGCATCTGTCCTCCTCTGGCCCCAATGGCTCTGCCTCAGCACCACCTGTTACTTTTGCTTCCACAGAGCCAAGATTTTTCCAAAAGTCTCTGCTCAAATTCTATGAGGTTAGTCCATGGTTTGCTTTCCCAAATAACATTGCAAACTCTTCAATTCTTCAACTTATTGCTGAAGAATCTGATCGAACCCGAAACCTTCACATTGTTGATGTTGGTGTGTCTCATGGTATGCAATGGCCTACTCTGCTTGAGGCCTTGACTCGGAGGCCGGGTGGTCCTCCCCCATTGGTGAAGATCACAGTTGTTTCTGCTGCTGCCAACACTGAAAATAACCAAAACAGAGAGACCCCATTTTCAATAGGTCCTCCCGGTGACAATTTCTCCTTTAGTCTTCTTGGTTTTGCCAAGTCCATGAACATCAATTTACAGATCAACCGCCTCGACAATCAACCTTTACAAAATTTAAATGCTCAAGTGATTGACACCTCCAACGACGAAATGTTGATTGTCTGTGTGCAATTTAGACTCCACAACTTGAACCACAACACCCCAGATGAAAGAACTGAGTTCTTGAAAGCACTGAGAAACATGGAGCCAAAGGGGGTGATCCTAAGTGAGAACAACATGGAGTGTAGCTGCAACAATTGTGGGGACTTCGCCGCGGGGTTTTCGCGGCAAGTGGAGTACTTGTGGAGGTTCTTGGACTCAACTAGCTCGGCGTTCAAAGGGCGAGAGAGCGATGAGAGGAGAGTGATGGAAGGAGAGGCAGCAAAGGCTTTGACAAACCGCGGAGAGATGAATGAAGGGAAGGAGAAATGGTGTGAGAGAATGAGGGGGGTAGGGTTTGTAGGGCAGGTGTTTGGAGAGGATGCCATAGATGGAGGAAGAGCCTTGCTGAGGAAGTATGACAGCAATTGGGAGATGAGAGTGGATGAGAAAGATGGGTGTGCAGGGTTGTGGTGGAAAGGGCAGCCTGTTTCTTTTTGTTCACTGTGGAAGACTGATGTGAAAGTAAGTTACAGTTAAAAAAAAAACACACACACACACACACAAAACATTTGTTAGTAGTAGTGAGTGTTTCTCTTTTCTCATGTCTTGAATTTCAGAGGGTATAAGAGTTTGTATATGTAAATGCTGGTTTTGCAATTTAGTGTTCCAGCTATATTTCCTTGATTTCATTTAATTGCTCCTTTCGTGATTTGCCCAACCCTATATAGAGTGGTCAACAAATTGTGATACTTTTTTGCCTTATTATCACTACCACCATACAGAGACATTGAGAACTAAACCAGTAAAATCAAGAAAATAAAAAGGACACCACTGGATCGTAAGCCCCGTTCAGTTAGTCCAAAGGACCAAGCGAATAACTGTGCAATCGGCCAAGATATACTCCGGGTTTGAAGCCCAAAGGCTCCACACGTGTCTCAGCCCATCGCACGAGGCGATAAAGACTCCAAGCACTCGGAGGTTACCTGTTTCCAGGCCTGCATCTCTGCAGTTAGTAGGGGCCCGGGGACTTTCCTGAGCCTGGTTTCTTTTACAGAACCGTGGCCCATTCGCTTCGCCCAGTGATGTCAAGATTGTCGGCCTCCACGCTTGATTATAAACAACTCCAAAAGCTCTTGTGTAGCCGATGTGGGATTCTGAACACAGGAATAATTACACGCAGAATGCAAGGGACAAGGAACCAAACAAAAGACAAAACACGTATGGTTTTGATGCAAACCTGCGAGCGGTGCTAAAATTCAAATGAGCTTAATCTATCTATGCCGAAATGATTATGCTTTTTACTCAAGCTGGAAGAGAAATTACCATAACCTTGTAGAACATCTGCACATGATTCACATAAAGCTTCAAGTATATACACAAAACATCCATATTTACTTCATGGGGTTACAAAATTACTACATGTCAAACCAAGTATGTTTAGCCACTATGCAAATCCCCTATTAGCTTCCCCCTAATACTAGCTAACTCATGTTAAGAATCATATATCCGGACTGAAGTGCGTATTTGCTGGCGACAAACAGGGCACTTTGGTGCTACATCCCGTTCGATTGATATGCTGCAGATTTGGCAACAAACTAGATGCCCGCAAGGAATGAATGCTGATCGCCTTCTCCTCATCAGACATATGACACACAACTGTCCATCTGGAACATCTCCTGCATCCTCTTCTTCTTCTTCCTCTTGAATTTGGGCTTCAGCATTGCTGGCACGGATTGATCGCTGTAACTCCCTTTGCTGCCTCCACACTTTCCATCTATTCCAATTCCTGAAACAATATTTGTAACTCAATTTATTGAAACTAATTTCTGATCACTGTGATCATCTGTGTTTAACCAGTTCCTTTTCCTCTCTTAAATTCTAATGGGTGCGTATGAGATCCCATACCAGAATGAGAAAATTGTGTAATAATTACGGAAGTTGTAGTATCAGACCAAAAGTAAACCAGAATTTGTAATACGTCATACATTTCTGTATGTTTATTTTACTGAATTACATATCTTTGAAGAAATTATTTCTGGATCACTTTAGGCCAGGTAAAACAAAAGGGAGAATAGCGGAGAGAAGAAAGGATGCTTTTATTTTCATAGGTTTGGAAAGATGGAGAAAATCAGTAGTTTTTCATTTTCTATGAGCCGACTTTCTCTCAGCTCTCACCTATTTTGTAGAGTAGTTGAGAAGGAAATCTGGAGTTATTCAATCTCCTCTTCTTCTTTTTTTCTCTTTAGATATAAGGACCACATAATGGAAATTTATTATGTAAAAAATTTCTCATCCACCACTCCTTGACAAGGACAAGTTAGGTTAAGGAAAATCAAAAGAGGGACAGCTCTATTCATGCAAGACATGAAAGAGAAAGGTTAAAAGAAACTGAAATCCGGAATTCAACATGGTTGAATGAATCCCATGGAAGGAAACTACACACACATTACAGAACTTCAGCATTATACAAAGTTGTCCTTCACACCAGCCTACAGACATTTAATAGTTTTCGAGATTGAACAGGAATTTGCAAGCAGAGTGGAGTAAAAAAATTTAACATTTCAAGGGAAATTTGTACCTGGAAACAGCATAGGCAAGGACTCCAATTGACACTGAACCAAGAAAAATCCCACTCCAGAATAGAACTTTTGTGCGTGATGTAAGATCTACAACCATCTGATCCTTAGACATCTCAGAGCTGCAAAAGATACAATATCAGTTTAGGGCAGTTGAGCAACAAATAAATTGACCTTCCTACAGCCACATATTATCAATCAGGGAGGGTGAAGGAATAAAGGAAAGAATTGGAATCTTCAAAAATAAAAATTAAAAAAGGTAAAGCTGTATATAATATTTCTATCCTCTGGACGACCGGACTGAATCTTAAATCGGGATGCTAGTTTTTAACCACTGAATAATCCAATAGATGAGAGCACTGCTGCACCAGTACATTATAATAGAAGAAACTATAAGTTATACTGTTTGACAACAATTAAGATGGAAGGGTACAAGAACTGAAGTCAATCGATCCAACCGAAATCCTACAAATATTTACTGGATTAGAAAACAAAAGCGATGCGGACATCTTTGTCAAAGCCATTAGGGTTTACAAACGAAAGAGATGGCAGAGGGAATTATTAATTAGTTTCCTAATTTATTTGTTAGTTCCCAGGTTCTCTAAGTTTTCCAGATTTCAGTAGGATTTCTAAGTTTCTTATTTTATTTGGAATAGGATTTCTTTCCTGGAATAAGTTTAATTTTCCTTTTTCACTCTAGGGTTAGATTATGATAAATACCCCGTCTATGTAATTCATCATGGAGTTGAGTTGTTGAGATATAAAGAAAAGCTTATTTTCCAGAGATTGGAGACTACTTGGTGTGAAGCCAAACCCCTGGTGTGATTCCAGACCTATCCCTTTTGTTCTATTTTCTGTTTTCCATTGTTTTCGCTTCTGCTAAACTACCTAAATACTCAATTCACCCATATCCTACATCAAAAAGCCCATCCTAGACATAGCAGAAAATATAGAGAACACATCTGCCAGAGTAAGAATAACCACTTTTCCATATCCAACTGCAATACTAAAGATTCAAGAGAACATGCTCAAGAACAAGCCCACTTACAGAAAATAGGGAAAATCTTTGCAAGACTTAATTTCCAGTACTCCGTCTTTAACACTGCAGAGACCAACAGCACTAATTTCCTTTCCCAATGGAAGAATCTTCTCTTCATCTAGCAAACCAACCTTAGAAACCAGAAACAAAAAATGACATTACAAGATTTGTAATAAAATGAGAAGCTAAAGAACACTAAAACTCAGATACTAACAAGGACAATGAGAGCCAAAATGCAGAACTTACCGGGTAACGATGGCCAAAAAGTGCCTCCAGGAATGTGTACGGAGAAGGATTAACAGGATGCAGATGATGATAAACTGTGGTAAGAGGTAGGGGATGCCTCGATCCATCTATATCCACAGCAACAAACTCCGAAATCGGCCTTCGGCCACCTTCAGCAAGAATGAATGGAACCGTTCTGAAAACCTTCGATTCTCGCTCCCTCCAAGACCGAGAGAATATAGCTCTCAAATCCGACGGCCATCCCACGAAACCTTTCCACTCATTATAAACGCACTACAAGAATTCAATTTACAATTCAGTTTTCATCGAAATACACCACAATAAATAGCAAAGATTCAATTTTCTCAGCAACGAAAGAAAAGAAAACGCACCGTTTGAGTTCTCTGAAGAACCACGGCTCTTTCCTTTGTACCCTGGGAGACGAGCACGCCGGAGTTGAGGATGTTCCAGTTGCCGTCGACGGCGGATTTGGCTTCAACAGTGCCGCGTACAACGACGAGCTTTGCATCGGACTGCTGCGATTCATCGGAGTGATCGAGGGAGAGGATTGAGCGGAGATCGGAGACTTGGACAGAGGGAGCGTTATGGAGTTTTCGAAGGGCCGAGGAGACGGAGTTGAGCTTGAGGACGGTGCGCACGGCGGCGTACGCTAGGGCTACGCCCAAAATGGCGCCATCGAAAGAGAGGGCGAGTTGGGAAACCAGGGAGATTAGGGCTTGCTCGTGCGATGACATTGCTGTGTTTGTCGTCTGGTTTCTACATTCGTTAGGGGGGAAAGTGATGAGAGATAACGTGGTGATATGGCGGTGACTGGCGGGTGGCGGGCTGGAGAGAGAGAGAGAGAAGGGTCGGGAAATGGTGTTTTTAGTAGATTTAATCAAAGACCATGGGTGATTTAGTAATTGACGGACTTCGACTGTTGAGTTTATTCGAGAGCGGTTCCATTTGGGCCTTGTCCTTGTGGCATGATACTGCTCCATAAACAATTGTTCAAGATTCAATCCAACCCAAGTCAATTTATTTTAATAAAAGCTAGCTCTTGGCACACGTTCAGGCATAGGGGTGGGCATTCAAACCGACAAACTGAAAATTTGAGCCGAACCGCAACAAAAAAACAAGAAAAAAACCTTATTGACCAAAACGTCAAAAATCGGTCAAAAACCTAACTGGACCAGTTTTGAATCCGGTTCTATATCTTCAAAAATCGGACCGAATCGAACCAAACTGATCAAATTAAAAAATAAATAATTTCAATATTTATTTATATTCAATACTATATTTTTAATCTCATAACTAATATTTATCCAAGTTCAATTTCAAAACATCTCTCTTTTCTAGCTTTAATATTTATTTTTTATATGAAATTAAATAATTTATTAATTTTCAAGTCAAAAAAATAAAATTTTAATTGAAATTTGTATTAAAAAATAATTTGAATTATCCGGTTCAAAACCAAACAGGACCGAAATCGAACCAAAATCAGTTCAACTCGAACCGAATAGTTTTTGAAATTTTTTTATTATAATTGAACCGAACCAAATTGGATGAATAGTACCAGATTCGGTTCTAATTTGAGGCAAAAATCAGTCCAAACTGAACTGTACCCACCCCTATTCACGCATGTGCCAATTGGTTTTTATTTTATCTTTTTTATTTTATTTTTAGAATTAAGAAAAGATAATATGGGCAGTTATATTCCATAAAAGTAGGACTTATTATCTGATTTTGTTTTTAATTTTAATTTTTTTAATATGAAAAAATGTGAATTTATCATATTATCCTCATTTAATAATAATTTTAATTCTTAATATTTGAATTAACCAAATGTATTGTTTTTGGTATTTTAAATGTTTCAGCATTCTTTGCCTTTTGCTTTATATATATAGATTAATAGTTTTTTTTTTTATCAAATAAAAACTTATTAGATAAACTTCAATGGTACAATCAAAGACTCAACAAAACATCTAAAATACCAATCACAATAGGCTACTAGCCCGCATCACCATAATTAGCCATAAGCAAAAACAAACCCCACAAACCCAACATAACCAAAAACCTAAATCAACCCATGAGCCTAAACGAACCCTACCACCACCACCTAAAGAAGCATCATCATGACCATACCCACCACCGCATCTGTAATAGATATGGGGAAAATATGATTTTCAGCGATCTACCTGTGTATAAGTGGGAACAAATAAACGAAAACAACAACTTTGCCAAAAAAATAATTGGGTCAAATTAAAAGAACATGAGCGGTGTTAGGGAGCGAGTTTTGGGAGTACGATTTGATTGAGAACATAGACTAAAAGGGGTGATGGGGAACTTCAATCTAATCATGGCTTAGAAGAAACCACCACAAGGGGCTTTTTATTCAAAACACTCCAATAGACTTATTCACTAACCTAAAAGGAAAAGACAAGAAGAGAGGAGGGGAGGAGGGGCAGTGACGCTTCTTCCTCCTCCCCCCTCTATGGAATTTTCCTTTAGGACTCACAGAGAAAGAGAGCTGCTAGAGTTTAAGAGAGGGGCATTTGGTTTAGAACCGGACCATTGACCTAACATAATCCTAATATGTTTTCCCACTACCAACAAAAAATATATGAACAGTTGAAACAGTTTATTGAAGTATGTCTAGTATACTTTAAAAGTAAAAAACTTCTCTTTAGAATTAAATTGTTTATTTCACATTTAATCTATATTTAATTTTAAATGTTTGATTTGGAGAAATGTGGACAAAACGAAGGACGTTGTAAGCAGTAGTTGGGACCACCAACTAACCTTTGGTCTAGTGGTATTTTGTTTTCAATTGATTAGAGGAAGGCTAATGTTCTACTCACATGAATAACGAGGACAATACCTAATTATGGTATAGCTTTGGTGTGGGTGTATTGGCTCCTTAGATGCGTTGTTGAATTTGAGCTTCAGCGTTGTTGTAACCCCCTTTGTTGGTTGCACACTTTCCATCTATTTCACTTCCTGAGACAATATTTGCAAATCAATTTGTTGAAATTCATCTATAATCACTGTTATCATCACTATTTAACTACTTCCATTTCATGTCTTCTCTCAAATTCTAATAGGTGGGTACAGAAGTTGCAATATCACACCAAAATAAAAATAAAATTTCTAATGCATGTTGTAATATTACACCAAAATAAAAACAAAGAACTGGGAATCTATTATCTTCTTTTGGGTTTCATGAATTTCTTCTCGTTTCCTTTAGGAAGAACAAGTGCTCCCTTTGCATCCTTTTCCTCTGAGTCCTTTTGCATCCCATGCATCCCTTTTGGGCCTAAGAACCGCAAAAAACTAAAAAGACCTCCAAAGGTGGATTGATCTCATGAGTGTTAGGGAATTCTTCTCATTGAAGCATAACTCAAATTTTGCTCCTTATTAGCCTAAAAATATCCAAATGATCTTAAGATTCTGAAGAACATTAAAACCCAATTTGTCTTCAACAAAACATATATGAGGTAGCAAAGAGACGTTAATTATTGACTAATCTCATCGCGTGCAAGTAAATTAAAGCCTTGACGATAGATGTGATACCCTTATTTTAGAATTTGCACTGAACAATTAATACTACTCTAGGCTTTAAAAAAAATTCAAGTATTAACCACCATGATAAAAAAAACTAAAAGTAATAAGCAGCCTCGTTTTTGCCCTCTGCTTTTGTTTTGTCTTCTGGTGTGTTGTTTTGTTTTGGGACATGCATTTGGTGCAGGCTTACTCTACCTTGCTCTCCGCGTCCTTTTTCTGCTACCTTGTTTCTTCTTCTTCTTTTTAGAGTGTTTGTACCATAACTGACCGAGCAACTAGCTAGGCTAGATCATTCAAGTGCCATGCTTTGAGAGGTCATCACCTTAGCCAAAGAAGCATCACCACAAATCACAACTCTAAGCAAAGCAAGAGGAGTCCCACATTGGAAAACTACAAGAGATGGAGACTCTCCCTCACCTATAAAAGAAGACTACTCTTTCCTTAGAAGAAAACTGGCTCTTGAGTACTCTCTCTTCTGGATCCATCTCTAGGCTGAGCTTCTCACTTGTTATCTCTATATTTGGGTCTAATCCCCTTGTACAAATGTAAACAAACATTATCATAATGAGAACACCCTTCTCCGTGGACGTAGCCCATCATTCGGGTGAACCACGTATATCTTGTCTTCTATATGTTTATCGTTTGCCCAAATCCTCACATACTTGGTGAAGGTCCTCATCTTCATCCATCATCCATCACACCTCATCACTAAGTTGGACTCAACCTTGGCCTAACCATTTTGAGCATCAACG
>NC_047652.1:2511550-2750240 GCF_902201215.1 Prunus dulcis | reverse complement strand
CACCCTCGTGCCTAGCAACATTGCCTTGCGACATGCAAGCTTTGGGCCTTCGGCACCCCCGTGCCTAGCCACATTACCTTCGGCACCCTCGTGCCTAGCCACATTACCTTCGGCACCCTCGTGCCTAGACACATTGCCTTGCGACAGACAAGCTTTGGGCCTTCGGTACCCCCGTGCCTAGCCACATCGCCTTGCGACATAGAAGCTTTGTGCCTTCGGCACCCTCGTGCCTAGCCACACCTTGTGTCACCTTCGGCACCCCCGTGCCTAAGTACATGTCCTGCAACATGCAAGTCTTATGCCTTCGGCACCCTCGTGCCTAGGCCCATTGCCTTGCGACATGCAATTCTTATGCCTTCGGCACCCTCGTGCCTAGGCACATTGCCTTGCGACATGCAAGCTTTGTGCCTTCGGCATCCCCTTTACCTTCGGCACCCTCGTGCCAAGTTCTCTCCCTTCCAAATGTCCTTCTTACCCGGGGACTTAGGGGACTATGGGCAGTGCACTATACAGCTTGGAAGATGAACTATGGTGTTGCTCGGCCAGTGCACTTAAAATTACAAGTCCCCAACCAAGAAGTACCTTCTTACTCGAGAACTTGGGGGACTACTGTTTGTACCATAACTGACCGAGCAACTAGCTAGGCTAGATCATTCGAGTGCCATGCTTTGAGAGGTCATCACCTTAGCCAAAGAAGCATCACCACAAATCACAACTCTAAGCAAAGCAAGAGGAGTCCCACATCGGAAAACTACAAGAGATGGAGACTCCCCTCACCTATAAAAGAAGACTACTCTTTCCTTAGAAGGGGACTGGCTCTTGAGTACTCTCTCTTCTGGATCCATCTCTAGGCTGAGCTTCTCACTTGTTATCTCTATATTTGGGTCTAATCCCCTTGTACAAATGTAAACAAACATTATCATAATGAGAACACCCTTCTCCGTGGACGTAGCCCATCATTCGGGTGAACCACGTATATCTTGTCTTCTATATGTTTATCGTTTGCCCAAATCCTCACATACTTGGTGAAGGTCCTCATCTTCATCCATCATCCATCACACCTCATCACTAAGTTGGACTCAACCTTGGCCTAACCATTTTGAGCATCAACATAGAGTTCACTATTCTCACAATCTCTGAGTCATAAAATAGTCAAATTTATTTTTAAAAAAATTAAACATCAAGGAAGGAAGGAAACAAGCAAATTACGACATGAAGCGGAATTCGACACAAGCCAGCCAATTGCCATGGATGCGTGCATCACGAACAGTTGAATGCAAGATCTTGATGTAGCTTCCTCTTTTGCTTCCAACAACAATTCGAAATGTGGTGATCCACCTAGCTTGACAATCACGCCTTCTGTAGTCGTAGGCAGTCTGAACACGACAAAAATCTCAGCCCCCCAAATGAACCAAATACTCTGTCTGACTACCAAAAGATATGTTTGAAAGATACAATGTGTTCAAACCTAGAAACACCCACTTTGGGATTAAAGAATAGGTTTTATAATCAAAGGAAAATTCAATAACCTCCCCAAATATAATAGATGAAGCATATATACAATCGCCTAACTCACCATATCACAAGACATATCTGCTTGGACATGGTGTCATTCTTTAGTTCTTCCATGAAAGGCAATGAACTTAGATATTCCGCAGCATCTTAATGAAAACAGAATATTGTTGAGGTAAACGGCATAACCAAATATCTCCACTATGTTCTCAGAAATAATAAAGGAAAGAACATGTGGGAAGGTGTCCCAAAAATCAATATGGGGATCGTACCGCTCAAAAGATGGTTCTGGGTTGACTGAAGGAACTTCAAGATGGTAAAGCTTTTCATGCGCAGAAATCACAGCTCCACGTGGCTTGTGTGCTCTGGGCCCCTTGAACTTATCTAAGGACTTCTTGTGTGTGTCAAAAACATGTCCCTTGAAGGAATCCGGTGTCAAGTGAGAGAGACAATGATGAATGCACTCCCTTAGCAACATGTATAACTTGGATCCACCAGATAACACCGCAACATCCAAAAGACAACTCCTCAAGATTTTGTAAGTGTCCTTGTCAAAAAAGGTGGTTACATGATCAAGTAGTGGGGGTTGCTCTTTGTCATAATCAAATCCAGTTGCCCTCTACCTTTGTTTTGTCTTCTGGTGTGTTGTTTTGTTTTGGGACATGCATTTGGTGCGATCTTGCTCTAACTTGCCCTATGCGTACTTTTTCTGCTACTTGTTTCTTCTTCTTCTCCTTGGGGTTTACTACCTTCGCAATCTCTGAGTCATAAAATAATCAAATATATTGAAAGAATCTATCGAAAAACAAACATAAATGAAGCAAGCAAGCAAGCAACTTACGACATGAAGCTGAAATCTACATGAGCATGCCAATTACCATTGATGCATGTATCACGAACAGTTGAATGCAAGATCTTCATGTAGCTTCCTTTTTTGCGTCCAACAACAACTCGGAATTTGGTGATCCACATAGCTTGTCGTAGGCAATTTGTAACACCCCTACTCCAAATTTAATTACATATTTAAATTATTTAATTAAAATTACGAATTTACCCTTAGGGTTGGGGTAAATTGGTCATTTTCTTATCTGGAAGGATTTTGAGACCACGAGTGGTATGGTTACGTAGGTCGTACTGAGACGAGTCCGTAGACACGTGGTAGGTTAAAATCAGAGTGGTAATGAAGAAATGGCGACCAAAACTAGTTAAGTGGCAAACTTGTAAATATTTCGAAAAGAGTTGGGTAAAAAATCTGAATTTTTTTCTCTCTCCTCACTCTCTCTCTCTCTTTCTCTCCCCCGAGCTCTTCTCCCTCTGCGCGACTTTCCCTTCCCCAGTTACTGTTCATCCGTACATAAACCACCTCACCACGGCCACTTCCGGCCACCCCATCCAACGAGACTAGACCTGATCGACTCGCCTTGACCTCACCGTCTCACCACACGATCCTCGCCTCGAGTAGTATCTAGGGTAGGAAGAGTGAACCGTGGTGTGGAGTTTTTCCATCGCCGAAAATTTCTCTACACACCCACGTGCTGCCGGTGAGTGTGACGGCTCGTGGGCGAGGGTGACGAAGCCACATTTTGTCCTGATGTAATCCCCACGTTGTCACGAGCGCGTAGGTGTGCTCGGATTTCAATTCGGATGTAGTTTGGTGGTTGAACGGATCTCACATATTAGGAGTTATCCGGGTTCGACTTGTTTGGACTGCTGGATCGACTCCATTCCAAAATATGTTAATCTAGGCACTCCTAGGATCGTGTAGGAATTTGCGGATCGGGAATCAGAGCCCTAAATGTTCCGATTCAATAATTCAAAGTTGTGGTTTACGATAACCGTCCTTTTCTGATTAAACTTTCAAGACGTATTTTCCTAACACGTAGATGGACCTTAGAATACTTCGTTCAACATGCGCGCACTGGGAACATGGGGAAATTAGTATTTAATTTGTGGATTCTATTTCGAAGTGATTTTATTTTAATTAAGGGTTCATATCTCGAAATAGATGCTCTGACTGCTCATACACAGCAGGCGGGACCCTCTCAGGGTCGGGCAGGTTATGACTATTTGTGAGTGGACTTTATTTTCAATCATATGCCTGGTTTTATTGATGAAAGACTTATGCATATGTTTTAAATGGTATATGGGATATATATTTATTCAAACGTTGAATTTGATGTTCTTATAGCATTTTGACAATATATTGTGATTGTCGACATATTTGAGTATTTTGAGTGGTGTACATGAGTTTTGGGAAATTCTATCTATATTGTCTATGTGTGGGATACTTGGGTGGTTGAGGTGAGATTGTGAAAGGATTTGAGTATGTGGGGTTGTGAGAGAAGATGTATGATTACACTATGTAAGTATCATCCCTTGATTATTGGTCTCACACGTGGCGTTGGTAGTTCCAGCGTGTGAGACACTTCCCATACGTGGCATTGGTAGTTCTGGTGTATGGGAATACTATGTACATTGCTTGGAATCATCACACATGGCGTTGGTAGTTCCGGTATGTGATGATGTAGTTTGCGCGCATAGGACTTAGTATTGGAGCTACACGTGGCGTTGGTATTTCCAGCGTGTGAGCTATGGAGTTTCGTCCCCTGGTTGGACGGCTCATCCCTAGACGCAGGATAACACCTAGAAATCCTGCGGGCTAGCCAAACAATCCCCCGGTTGGATTGTTTCCCCGGTACCTAAGTAGTGTGATGAGTATATTGTATATTTATATTTACATATTTATATCTATATATAGGTGTTAGTGTAAAGCAATTAAAGTATATGTAGTGGGTTGGGAAGAGCAGTATAATTTTGGGAATAAAGTTTATGGATTGAGTAATTTGTGGTTTTAAAAGGGTTCAAAGATTAATGGTTTTGAATATTAAAGATGAGTTATGAATCTGCATGCTTTAGGCATTATTTTTACACGGTGGGGTTATTATGTTGTTTTAAATGCAAACTTTGTTTTTGTCCACTCACATGTTTTCTATTTTGCGCCCCCAGACAGTAGTCTCTCATAGGAGAATTTCAAGCCGTGTTCGAGACCTCGAATCGTGATCATCACTAGATTAGACTTCGGGTAATTTCTTTTTACTCAACTGGTTGTCCTTGTAAACTAAATTTATAGTAGATACTTTGTTATTGCCCATGTTAGGTTACTTGTGAGGCCGGAGGCCATTTGGTGTTTACTGTAAAATGTTGAATGCATATTGCTGGTTGGGAATTTTTTGTTATTGTTATGCAGGTTGAATGTTGTTGGATTTATTCAATTTATAGAGTGACTCTGCCAAAATTTTGGTAGAATATCTCGGGTTTTTGTAAGTAGGCCTGGCATCGGGGTGATGTCGGTAAATAAACGGAATTCGTCCCAGTTTCCAAGGAATTCCGAAACGTGTCCTGTCACAATTGACGATCACGCCTCCTATAGTCGTGCGCAATCTGGACACAACAAAAATCCCAGCCCAAAAAATAAACCAAATACTTTGTCTGACCACCAAAAGACATGTCTGGAAGATACAATGTTTTCAAACCCGAAAGCACCCACTTTGGGATTAATGAATAGGTTCTACAATCAAAGGAAAATTCAATAATCTCTCCAACTATAATAGATGAAGCATATATACGATCGCCTAAAACTGCCGCCTTTCCTCGGAAAAGAAAATATCAATTGACCATATCACAAGACATATCTGCTTTGACATGGTGCCATTCTTTAGTTCTTACATGAAAGGCAAATGAACTAAGATATTCCGCAGTATCTTAACGAAAGCAGAATATTGTTGCGGCAAACGGCACAACCAATCTCCACTATGTTTTCAGAAATAATACAGGAGGAAACAGGTGAAGGGTCTCCAAGCAATCATTATGGAGATCCCAGCCCCTCAAATGAGCCAAATACTATGTCTGACCACCAAAAGACATGTCTGGAAGATACAATGTGTTCAAACTTGGAAGCACACCTAATTTGGGATTAAAGAATAGGTTCTACAATCAAAGGAAGATTCAATAACCTCACCAAATATAATAGATGAAGCATATATACGATCACCTAACTGACCATATCTCAAGACATATCTGCTTTGACATGGTGTCATTCATTAGTTCTTACATGAAAGGCAATGAACTTAGATATTCCGCAACACCGTAACGAAAGCAGAATATTGTTGCGGCAAACGGCATAACCAAATATCTCCATTATGTTCTTAGAAATAATAGAAGAGGGAACATGTGGAAGGGAAATCGATTTATTTTGTCTCTCCTCTTCTTTTCTCTTTAGATATAGAACAAAACAATGGAATTTCTTGAATTTAATAACTAATGTCCCTTTTCCATTCAGACATCACTAAAATCATTTCAATTAAAACATCATCTTCAAGGGTGGAGGAAGGGGTCTTTGATAAAGTACTTCCTCTGTGCAATTTTTTTCATCGTCTTCCTAGCTTGACTCCCTTCTACGGTAGTAACATGCAATGAAATTGGCCTTGATTGACTAGTTTGTGGCACATTTGAAGGAGGGTGGCTTTTAGTTTGAGGTTGTTGGGTCAGTTGTGCCCCTTGGGAACTAAGGTCCTCAATATTTCCTTTTCCTTAATTACCTTGTTCATAGTCCATTGCCTTCTGGCTGAGAGCTAGTACCTTGACCTCTTGGCCTTAGTTCTATTTGGAATTGTGTACAATCTCTCCTTCTCACCTACAAAATAACACAGTAAAAAAAATGCACAATTCAAATAACACTAGTCATTTAAATTATGAGTTTATTTAGTACTTGGAGCTTGTTTCTAAAAGACTTCTCCTTGGGGTTCACTATTCTTGCAATCTCTAAGTTACAAAAAAATCAAATATATTTAAATAATTTATAGAGAGACAAACACATAGAGGAAGGAAAGAAGCAAGCAAGAAACTTACGGCATGAAGATGAAATTGACATGAAAACACTAAGCGTTGTGGATGTATACAATAGGCATAACCATAGGCTCATAGGTTCTTAGATAAGTTTCATTCTTATACCAATCATTAATGTAATCTTCTGGATTATAAAAAAAAACAAACACGAAGGAAGCAAGCAGGCAAGCAACTTACGACATGAGCATGCCAATTGCCATGGATGCATGCATCACGACAGTTGAATGCAAGATCTTGATGTAGCTTCCTCTTTTGCTTCCAACAACAACTTGGAATGTATTGATCCACATAGCCTCCTGTAGTCGTAGGCAGTTTAGACATGAAAAAAATCTCAGCCCCTCAAATGAGCCAAATACCCTTTGAATCCTTTCCATGTCACCTTGTTTCTTCTTCTTCTCCTTGGGGTTCACTATTCTTGCAATCTCTAAGTCACAAAATAATCAAATATATTGAAACAATTTATAGAAAGACAAACACATGGAGGAAGGAAAGAAGCAAGCAAGAAATTTACGGCGTGAAGCTGAAATTGATATGAAAACTCCAAGCATTGTGGATGTACATAACAAGGAAAGTTGAATGCAAGATCTCGACGTTGCTTCTTCCTCTGCTTCCAACAATGATTCGGAACGTGGTGATCCGCAGAGGTTGAAGATCAAGCCTCTTGTAGTCGTAGGCAGTCTGGACAAGACAAAAATCCCAGCCACCCAAATGAACCAAACACTCCGTCTGAACACCAATATCCATGTTTGCAAGATGCATTCTTTTCAACCTCAGAAACACAACCTTTGGGGTTAAAGAATAGGCTTCACAATCAAAGAAAGATTTAAGAACCACCCCAAATGCATTGGACAGCATACATCTGATTGCCAAAACCACCGCCCTCCCTAGGAAAGGAAAATGCGATACAGGCCATGCGACTAGATATATCTACTTTGACATGACGCCATTTCTCAGTTCTTACATGAAGGGCAATGAATTCATATCCTAAGCGTTGTTCACTTACTAGCGATTCAGACTCGTATTGGATCTGTGTACTTGTAAAAGAATGTTCTGTTTAAATATTATGTTGTTTACTTCTGCAGTCTTGTTCTTTCACAATTATTTGAATGCTTACGCCATATGTTATTCATAGTATTTTGAATGATTAATTGATTATGTGAAGAGAGAATGAAGCTTTTGCCTTCCCCCCTTTCTACAAGTCAGGCTCAGGAAAGCTTATAAATGAACATCATGAAAGATTTTGTATGTTTTCTCCATGAGTTTCAGTCATCCGACAAAATACAGCAACTTATTAGAAGCATGCATTAAGCATAATGGAACCAATAAGATATACTCCGGGTTCGAAGCCCAAAAGGCTCCACACGTGTCTCAGCCCATCGCACAAGGCGATAAAGACTCCGAGCGCTCGGAGGTTACCTACGTCGTCAGATCATTGTAATGGCCACAATGAAGCTAAATGCAGGTAAATGCGTGGACTCTAAATGCAGAGGCTCAAGATCCATCTTTGTCACCTCAAATTATTTGCGTTTCCTTCACACACACAAACCCTCATTTAGACCTGAGTAAGAATAGGATGGTTTGAATCTGCCTTTTTGGCCACCAAGTGTTGGAGTAGCTCCAATTTCTCCTTTCCGTGTTCCTTATTAGCCTAAAAGTGTCCAAACATTTATCCTAATAAACTAAAAATTATTATAACACACACGTTTAACATATTACGTGTACGTCTACCATGATTGTCTTAATGTATATATAAATTCTCACATACATTAATGACTAACAATACTGAAAGGTTCGAATCCAGTATTTTGGCCACCAAGTGCTCAAGTTACTCCAATTTATCCTTTATCTGTTCCTTCCTCTTCTTCTTTAATTTAAGCAGTTGTTGCTTCCACACACTTTCCATCTATTTGTTGAAATTCATCACTGATCATTGTACTAATGTCCCTTGTCCACCACTCAGTCATTGACAACAAAAATTAGGGTTAAACAAAATCAAAGAAGGCACAGCTCTACTCTTGGAAGACATAAAAGAGAAGGGTTAAAAGAAGTTGAAATGGATTTCATTGGTCAAAATGTTTTCCAGGCTTCAACTTTAACCAACTGGACTTTCAATGTCTATTTTGAATAAGAAATTACTGGAAAGCAATACTAAGTCACAATATTCATAGCTCAAAAAGAAAACTCTCACAATTGGAAACACATAAATACACAACTGAACCGCATTGAACTGAGAATCTGTGGGTTCATATGATTTTTTTCTGGGAGGAAGAAGTGTTCCCCCACACTTTCCCTTTGAGTCCCTTTGTGTCCTTTCCCTAGCACCTTGTTTCTTCTTCTTCTCTTTCGCGTTCACTATTCTTGCAATCTCTGAGTCACAAAATAATCAAATATATTGAAACAATTTATAGAAAGACAAACACATTGAGAAAGGAAGGAAGGAAGGAAGCAAGAAACTTACGGCGTGAAGCTCAAATCAACCAGAAAACGCCAAGCATTATGGATGTACACATCACGAAGAGTTGAATGCAAGATCTCGATGTTGCTACTTCCTCCGCTTCCAACAATGATTCGGAACGTGGTGATCCACAAAGGCTGACGATCAATCCTCTTGTAGTCGTAGGCACTCTGGACAAGACAAAAATCCCAGCCACCCAAATGAACCAAATACTCTGTCTGAACACCAATATCCATGTTTGCAAGGTGCATTCTTTTCAACCTCGGAAACACCAACTTTGGAGTTAAAGAATAAGCTTCACAATCGAAGAAAAATTCAAGAACCACCGCGAATGCCTTGGATGAAGCATACATCCGATTGCCCAAAACCACCGCCCTCCCTCGGAAAGGAAAATGTGAACATGCCATGTCACTAGATGTATCTACTTCCACATGACACCATTTCTCAGTTCTAACATGGAATGCAATGACTTCATATCCTGAGATGGATCTCAACGAGAGCAAAATATGGTGGTTGTAAACAGCATAACCAACTATATCCACTATTTTATCAGAAATAATAGAGGGAATAGGTGGAAGATGTCACACCCCGGACCGGCTCCGCCGTAGCACGATATTGTCCGCTTTGAGCCTGGCTACATTCTCACCAGCCCGCACGGTTTTGTTTCTGGGAGCTCACGAAGCAACTTCCCAGGGTGGCCACCCATCCTGGGATTGCTCCAGCCTCCCACTCGCTTAACTTCGGAGTTCTTACAACTCCGAAGCCAGTGAGCTCCCAAAAGGCCTCGTCTAAGTTCAGAGTGGCGTAGCGGACTGACCCAACTCCACCTAGCATGATATTGTCTGCTTTGGCACCCACGACTGGGCCCGCACGGATTTGTTCCGGGCCTGCCTACATTATCAGCAGCCCAGAGGCCTCATCTAGGTCAGAGTGGCGCAGCGGACTACCCAAACTCTACCAAGCATGATATTGTCCTCTTTGGGCCTGGCTACATTCTCACCAGCCCGCAATGATTTGTTTCTGGGAGCTCACGGAGCAACTTCCCAGGGGGTCACCCATCCTGGGATTGCTCCAGCCTCCAACTCGCTTAACTTTGGAGTTCCTACGAACCCAAAGCCAGTGAGCTCCCAAAAGGCCTCCCACTATATTGATGCGAGGTGTGCCATATAAGGCACATCACCCCCTCTCCGTTTGGTCGATGTGGGATCTCACAGAAGAAACTCCCAACTGTCATTCAGAGGATCGTACTGCTCAAACACTGATTCTGGGTTATTTGGCTTATGCAGAGAGGTTACAGGAATTGCAAGATGATATAACTTGTCATACGCAGAAATCACATGTCCAAGTGGCTTGGGTACTCTGGGGCCCTGGAAGGTAGAGAATGACTTATTCTGTACGTCGAATACATGTCCCTTCAATGAGTCCGGTGTCATGATAGAGCGGGGAGGACTAGCTTGCATGCCCTCTTTGAACAACAAATACAACTTGGAGCCACCAAATAAGTCTGTAGCATCACAGAGACAACTGCTCGGGATGGAGTAAGTCTTCTTGTTGAAGAAGGTAGTTACAGGAAGCAGTGGGGCTTGATCTTTGCCATAATTATCTCCAATTGCTCATCCTCCTTCCCCCATAATTTGTCCAGATCCTTTTTGGATTTTAACTTCATATATCTCACCATGATATCGACTTGAACAAGATGTCACCAATACAAACAGAGATTTATAATCACTCCCCTCCATGTGCAAGCTGGAAACCACTAAGCACCTGGAGAGACTGAAACAAAGTGATTAATTATTTAGCACAACCCATGCATAACTGATTGAAAGCCCAATCTAATGCGAAGAAAGACAGTAGTTTAATTCATCAAGCTAAATAAACATATTTTGCAATTATATCAAACCCTAAATTCAACGAGAGAGAGAGAGAGAGAGAGAGAGAGAGAGAGATTTGATTCTTCGACTGTGTTTGTAAGACTGACTCCAACCCAAGGTCCTATTTACCTGTTATGATACTTTTTTGAATGAGGAATCCTATTTACCTTACCCGATTTGCCTTTTTCATTTTTTTGCACCAAAATATTAAATCAATAAATAAATACATGTGAATTAAGAAAAATATCCGCACCAAAATCAGTATAAAATAAATAATATCTGCACCAAAATAGTATATCAATAAATATATGCTACATGTCATGTTATTCAAGCTTTTGAGAAGAACAAGTAACAACAATAAGAAATTACAAAAAGATACAAATGTCATGGATTTCAAAACGTGTAGACCTATCTCGATCTCTTTTGTATCTTCAACTCTACGCTCACTAGATACCAAAATCAAACCCTAATCAGCTATGTAGATAGACTCAGGCAATTCAAATTGCGTCCAATAAAATGCAAAAGCAATATTAATACCATATCAGAAGAAACAGATGAAACCAAAACTAAAATAAAAGCATCAAAACAAACACAGATCGTTGACCCCAAAAAAAAAAAATACATAGGTGCACAAGGGATTGAAGAGATAAGAGATGCTGACGTGCTTTGGATTGAAAGGAGAGAGAGGCGGACGTGAATGCGAATGCGGACGCGGTGGCGTTGGGCTTTACAGACGTTTGAATGTATTGGGCACTGAACTTGCTGCTTTGTGGGAAAGGACCTTCTTGTTAATAATTGTCATGGTATTATAATATATATTTTCTTATATAACCAATCGACATGTGATATATTTGATCTTGAGTGGCATTTTTGGTGTTGAAATTCCTGAAATTGAAAGAATAACAAAAATTGTCAAATAATTGAGAAAACAAAAAAAATAAAAATAAAAAAAATTTGATGGAGGATGATGATTACTAACTAGAAAATAAGAGTTTAAGGAAAAAAAAAGAAAAAAAAAAGAAGGCATTAAGTTTTTTTTGTTCCGTTTTGAGTTGAAGAAAAAACTCTTCTTTTTTTTTGGGAGGAGAAAGCCTGTGTTTTTTTTGCGTTTTGGGGGATATGTATTGCTGCCGGTTAGTTAAAGTTTGATAATTCCCTTTTTTCACGTGTTTCTGTTTTTTTTTTTTTTTTTTCATCAGTATAATTATTTAAATTTTGTTGTTATAATGCAAATATATAAGTACAAAGCCACCTATACGCAACAAAAGCTTTTCTGCCAATATGTAGCACACTAGAATATACAATATTAATATTATTTAATACAAGGAAAAACAATGTCCGGGGACCTGTGCGGGGGTGGTGCCACTTGCACCGTCGCAAGGCCGCCCTGTCAGATCATGACTTACCCGCAGTGGTTTAGTCATATTCAACTAGCCTCTTACGCAACAAGCACTGTTACTAGTTTCTAGTGGTGGTGAGTCTTGGAGCAACTATGGAAATCTAATTGAAGATGTAGGGGTTCTTTTGGTGCGGGTGGGCGTCACTGATGTTCTCTTTCAACCTCGACAGGATAAATGTAGCGTTACACTCTCTTGCTCAATTTGTTTGCAAGAAGGCAGGTCTTTTTACTCATAAGAGTCAACACCATTTTGGCTTTTATCTACTCTAGAGTCTGATAGCAGTGAGCAGTAGTTACTTGTATCTAGGGGTGTGTGGTGGGCCAGATTTTTTCCAAGGAAGCTAGGGAATGTTAGGTATAGAGGTTCGTGATACCATATAGAGTTTTTCACATGAAAGGAAAGAACAGGATTTCAAGGGGAAAAAGAAAACTTGTCTATTTCTCATTCGGTATATTAGGGTTTTCCGAATTTACATTCATCTTGTATAATAGAACATGTATATATAACCTACATAAGAATAATCTAGAATAAAGAATATGCCTATATTCCTACTTCATCCATATCCAATACATGCTGGCTTTGTCCTGGATGAGTCTTGGGAGTCTTGAGTGATTCCTTGGTTGTGTGACTGTCCTTTTTCTTTGCAGCAGCCTTGGGTGTCTTTGAGAGTGTCTGTATTTTCTCCTCTATTAAAATGATGGACAATCTCATTACCTTTTGCATCCCCTCTTGGATAAATAAGCCCTCCCTCACAGCATGTGGGTGCTTCCTAGTTCCCAACCTAAGCAAACATATATATTGTGACTAGGTTTTTCTTTTGACTTCCATTGAGCTTCCAACAATGAATGGACAACTACCTAAAACAAATGATTTTATCAATGCATTGATTGTATACGGCAAATAACCGGAATACCCCAACTATCCCGAAATCGTGCCAAATCGTGTCAATCTTATGCCGTCCTGTTTGGTGTTGACATGTAAACAGGATGATACCGTGTCAACCCGTTACTATTTGGCATAACATCGGTTTCAAATTTGTGATCCCGTTTGGTGCCATACCGTACCGAATAGTACATGTAAAATAAATAATAATATCCTAATTTAATTTCAGATTTAGTTCCTTCTCGGCTTCTCTCTTTAAGAGAGCGTTTATGCGTTTATGCCTTTCAGCCTTTGTTTGTGGTAAGGTATATTCTCCGTTTCGATACTCTTCAATACAGCGAAACAGGCACACATCTATATGTTCTAGTTCCAGGATTCTACTCTATTGCTTTAATTTAAACAACTGAAAATTCTCTCGCAGAAGAAAAATCAGTGATTTATATATTGTTATTTTCCTGGGTAATTATTTTAACGTTGATTTTTGGAGTTGCTGGGTATTGATTGTTTTCTGGTTTATGGGTGTGATTAGGTGGTTTATTGCCATTCTGGTGTCAGTTTCAAATTTCATTTTCTTCTTTAGACTTCAGTTTTCTTTTTGTTTTTCTGGTGGTGGATTTAATTTGCTTTAATTGGTGCTCTTTATATTCAATTGCTTTTTCTATGATATTTTCTTATCTGGATTTCGAAATTGTGAGCCGACTGTTAAGGACAAGTAGATCCCAGAGATGCATAAGTATAAGTCAACCTCTTCTCTGCTTGTTTGCTGCATTGCTTAAATTTCTGACTCATTCTGAGATCAGTTTTGGTTTTTTGCCTAGAACAATGTTTGCGTAATGCTTTGATGTTAATTGCTACTCTTCAAATTCATATGTTTTTTTCTTTTCTTCTTATATCTTTTTTATCTGCGTTTCAAAAATTATTAGTTGATCGGTGGGCTTTATGATGAAACTGTGTATCCTTTTCAACCGGGTATAACATCAAAGTCTGTTACTTGTTCCATCTCAGCTAGTAATTCTTCTTCTGCACCAGTTCTAGTTCCCTCAGTCTTAGCTTCTCCGAGTCTTCCTCATCCCACAGATCCTGACATCTCATCTCCTTTAAATCCTCTTGATACATCCTCTGCCCAGGTTTCTTTGCCTGTTATGTCTGAGCATCAATTCGAGGTGTTATTACCACCAGGTTCAAGGCCTGCCTCTCCAAGTATAAATTCAGAATCTTCTTCTTCCCCACCTTTACCTACAGCAAACTCTCATCCTATGCAGACTAGATCTAAATCTGGGATACACACACCAAACCCTTTTTCCGACTATCATTGTTATAGCACTAGTTTGCCGGATGCTTTAGAGGAGCCTACTAGTTATCGAGTCGCTTCTTATTCCTCAGAATGGACTAAGGCCATGCAAGATGAAATCGATGCTCTTCATATGCAAGGAACTTGGGACTTGGTGCCTCCTCCAGTGAATAAGAATGTGGTAGGTAGTAAGTGGATCTATAAGATAAAGAGGAATTCAGATGGGACTGTAGCCAGGTACAAAGCAAGGTTGGTGGCTCAAGGTTTTAGTCAGGAGCCTGGATTTGACTACTCAGAAACTTTTAGTCCAGTTGTGCGCCACTCTACTGTCCGAATTATTTTTAGCTTGGCAGCCATGCATGGGTGGAAGTTAAGGCAATTGGACATTAAAAATGCATTTCTTCATGGAGATTTGGATGAGGAAGTGTATATGAAACAACCTCAAGGGTTTGAAGATCCTGAGCAGCCTCAATCTGTTTGTAAATTAAGGAAATCTCTGTATGGTTTAAAACAAGCACCACGAGCATGGAATGCTAAGTTCACAGGATACCTTCCAGCCCTTGGTTTCAAAATGTCTCAATCAGATCCGAGTTTGTTTGTTAAACACACTGGATCAGATGTTCTAGCTTTACTTTTATATGTCGATGATATTATCTTAACGGGTTCAAGTGATGCTCTCATTCAAGAGGTTATTGATGATTTGTCTTCAGTGTTTGAATTGAAAGATCTGGGGTTGTTGACTTACTTCTTAGGTCTACAAATTTCTTATCCCAGCTCAGGTGGTATCTTTGTGAATCAGTATAAGTATGCCAAGGAGTTGTTAGCTAAAGCAGGCATGACTCAATGTAAAGCTTGTTCCACTCCCTGTAAACCATATTCCCAGGTACTTAGCACAGATGGTGAATTGTTAAAAGATCCAACGTTGTATCGTCGTTTAGTAGGAGCATTGCAGTACCTTACTTTTACAAGGCCTGATATTGCCTTTGCTGTGAACTCTGTCTGCCAATACATGACAGCACCTACAGATTCTCACTTCTTTCAGGTTAAGCGTATCTTGAGATACCTACAAGGTACTCTGCAATATGGCATCAAATTTTCCCCTGGACCTATGCAACTTAGCGCTTTTAGCGACGCAGATTGGGCTGGAGATGCTTCTACACGCAGGTCAACTACAGGCTTTGTAGTATTTCTTGGAAATAATCCAATTTCTTGGCAGTCCAGGAAGCAAGGCTCGGTTTCTCGCAGCTCTACGGAAGCCGAGTATCGAGCATTAGCCAATACAGCAGCTGATGTTGTTTGGATTCGTCAAGTGTTGGCTGATATGCATGAGGTTCTGCCTGAGCCTCCCTTACTACACTGTGACAATCTCTCTGCCTTAGCTTTGAGCTCAAATCCAGTGTTTCATTCATGAATCAAACACTTAGATATTGATTTTCACTTCATCCGAGAACGTGTCCAGCGTAAAGATTTTCATGTGCAGTATATACCAACCGATGATCAAGTTGCTGATGTGTTCACAAAGGGATTACATGGTCCTGTATTCTCAAAGCATTGTATCAATCTCAGACTGGGTCGCCCAGCTGAGATTGAGGGGGGATGTTTGGCTAAAGGTTAGTCAGCTGGGAAGGTTGTTAGCTGACGTGTCATTATGGTTACATTGTTAGTATAACCCACGTGATTTCTGCTGTAGTATAAAATCTGTAATCCCATGTGTATTGTATTCATGAAATAAGAAATACAAACAGCAAAAGTAATAATTTCTCTAAATTCCTCTCTATGAATATTCTAGAACTCTCTGTCTTCTTCTTCCTTCAGCTTTGTTAGCAGATACCGAATCATATCGGTCCCATTTGAATCTGGTATGGTTTGAACATGTTTTTCAAAAACTTCCATCTCGTGTCATCCCATCCCGATTTCCCTATTCGGGATTGACATCAGGATAACCTTCATCCAGTGTTATCCCGTACCGTGCCCAGCCGTAATGACCTGTATCCTTGATTCTCTCTAATTTTGCTTTGGGGCCAAAGTGCCTGGAAGCATAAACAAAGTTATATATAACAAGTTAAAACCTTAAGCAGAGAATGCTTTTCAAGAGAGAGAAAATTGAGACTACTCAAGTTACCTCTGAGTTAGAATAGTAAGGTTTGAATCTGCTCTTTTGGCCACCAAGTGTTCAAGGAACCCACTTGAAAGCATCATACTTATACACAGATCGATTCACTAGCAGCCGTAGATCATGTGGACTTTTTGGTAAAAGAATCTCCAAAGCATTGAATTCACACTCAACAGCTCATCTTTCTGTTCATCAGTCCAAACTACCCCACTACTCACAATCACAACCTTCTCCACCATCTCTGGATACATCTCAGCCATCCGATAAGCCACTAACCCGCCATAGCTAAGATCGTAAACCGAAAACCAAAACCAGCCCGGTTTATTGAACCGCCTGTGGTTGGCTGTCCAGAAGTGCTTGGTGGTTTGGTCATCAATGTCAATGGTAAAAGGAGAAAGGCCACATAGCCCTGAAGTATATAGTGCTACAAGAGTATCTGTAATTCCGGTTGACATGTGAGTCGAAATCTGGGTAGAGATCTCGTATTCTTCTTTTTTAAGAAACCCTTGTTTATTTACCAAAAGAAAACCAATACAAAAGCGTGCCGTCAAAAGCATGCTTACATAAGTAATTTTGGGTTGAAAATGTGACATAGTTTGAAATCGACTAGAGAATGGAAAAACTTTTGTTTGACGTTTACTAGCTACCAAAATTCGAGGTGGAATGAGAGTGCAAATTCAGTGCAATACGATACATCCAATATCTGAAATTGACATGATATATTTTGAGTTTTTATCAAAAATAGCCAAAATTTACCCCCTATTTTCATAAATGTCAATTTTTACAAAAACTTTCAAAAATAGCAAAAAAAACTCACCTAAAATTACTCAAACGCCCTCATAAGTAAAAACCACAAAAACTTTTTTTAAAAAATGCAATCTTTGTTTTCAATTTGATTTTAAACATATGTAAAAACAAAGGTTTGATCCCATGTTATATCATTGGAGGAGTTGAACCATGAATATGACTTGATTCCTAGCTAGTCCGAGTACTGCATCCACCCAACATTGAGTTGAAGCAAAGCTTTTGTTCTATGATCTCCTTCATCTCCATTATCTAATTACTTAATTATCTCTAATAAGCCATATATTTGTATTATATATTTAACAAGGCACTCATAGAGTTATTGATTCATCTCCGCAATGTTAAAGTTCATATCGGAATCTAATTAGCAACTTTGAAGTCCATATATGGCTAATAAGGGGTTGTGCGTGGCCTCCAATGGTGATAGCATCAACATGGCTAACGACAACAAATAATACCAAAGCTTCGAGCCCAATGACAGAGACAATAGATACTAACATAGGGGAGTTTTTATGTTTAAAATCAAATGAAAACATAGATTACAGTTTTCATGTTTTGCTTTTTTAGGTTTTTGTGGGTTTTAGTTTTGAGGGCATTTGAGTATTTTTTAAGTGAGTTTTTGGCTATTTTTGAATTTTTTTTTTTATAAAAACTGACATTTATGAAAATATGGGGTAAATTTTGGCTATTTTTGATAAAAACTCATATATTTTCCCAAGATAAGTATCAATATTAATAGTTGAATTGTCATCATGAGTACGATTCTATATAAGGTGTTTGCATGTTATGGAAATTTTCTCTTTCAAGTCAAGCACAACTCACGTACTTGAGGAATGAATTAAAGAATTATGCTAGCAACAGTGACCAACACGCGCATATGACTTCCTATTAAGAAGCCTATCAAGTTAAATGTGTTCTTTCAACTTGAGATAATGCAGTGTGGTAGCCTAGCTGCCATGAATGTTATAACTAAGATGAGTGTGATCGTTGGTCATGCACATTGATTTCTAACCGTAGATGCATATGGACGCATGCACCAACGACCCATATACAAACAATCCTAGCAATTTTCATCTTAAAAATTGTTCAAAGAAAGTCCTTTAACCTGATCACAAACGCATCAATTTCGCTTATTGGTCATATCTCTATATGGTGTGACCGTGTGAATCTAATCTACCATTGTGTTTGCTTGTTTTGTTGTGTAGGAAGTGAGCACACAAACAGCAATTTCTTGATAAACAAAAGTTACATCAAGATTCAAGGCATGCCTGCTTGCAAAAGTTAGGCCATCTCACAGCTGTAGCTGCATAAATTAATCAAAAGATGACCCATAAGCAAGCATAACCCTGTTTCTGTGTTTCATTCCAACTTCAACAATAACATGAAAATATCCTACTTATATATACATTTTGTGCTCCATCTGCAGCCAGCAGCAGTCTCTGTTTAACCCAAAACTAATACATCATTCAATATATTTGATAATGCAAGTCTGTCACACTAAGAGTAACCCAAAACGAATGAAGTTATCAGAGCATTCAGGGAAATGGGTGAATCCATATTTACTGCATGACCTGTGTCCTTGATTATCTCCACCTTTGATTTTGGCCCCAACTGCCTGTAGATTGAAAAGAAAACATTAACAATAGGTTCAGATTGGTTTCAAATCCTGATTAAATTTGATCATGAAGAAGAAATAAATTAGTTTAAAGTCACCTTTGCAGCTGATAGGCCAAGTACACAGGGAAGACATCATCCTTGTCTCCCCAAATTATCAGTGTTTCCTTCACACAATAATAACATTCATTTACAAGACTGAAGAGAAAGATTAATTGGGCTAAGTTTATAAATTACGGCTAAGTTAACTACCTGAGTTAGAATGGGAAGGTCTATATCTGTTTTTTTCCTCAGCAAGTGCTCTGCCAGCTCTAATTTCTCCTTCCTGTGTTGTTTATAGGTCACCTGCATATGCAGCATGCAAACCTCTATACAATTTAGGAATTGATATCTTACAAATCCAATGCTATTAGAATTAGTGTGACCTATAAATGTTCACCGACCAGACACATCAATTATTACGTTGTTGACAATTTGACAATATAACATACTATTATGCCGTGATAGATACCAATGCCATTGAAGAATAAATAACTATAATCTACCATGTAAGGTGGTGTTCTAAAAATGGAGGAATTTTAGACTCACATTGATGAACCCATGAAGGAAAATATCAGGGACCCACTTAGAAGGGCCAGGTTTGTGCACTGTCAGATTCACCAAGAGCCTCAGATCATGAGCACTTTCAGGTACAAGGAGATTCAATGCATTGCTTCCAACCTTATTGATCTGCTCTCTTTTCTGCTCCTCTGTCATCCCAACCCCACAACTCACAACCACAACTTTCTCCACCAACTCTGGATACATCTCAGCCATCCAATATGCCACATACCCTCCATAACTTACAGAGTAAACAGCAAATCTCTCCGCCCCTAATCTCTTCAACCCTTCTGCCACACATTTTGCTTGGAAAACCTCTGTCCTTTCTGGCCTGTTGGTGTAGGATTTGCCAAAGAACAATAGATCAGGTATGTACAGATTGAAACTTTGAGAAAGTGAACCCACTTGATGGATGAATTGCCACTTTGAATTGCCACCATACCCATGAAGCATTACAAGAGCAGGCTTATTGGACCTCCTAGAATTTGCAACCCAAAAGTTCATTGTGGTTTGGTCATCTAATTCAACTGTGCAGGGACAAAGACCACATGATCTCAAGTATAGAGATAAAAGTGCATCTGCAAGTGTGATTAGGAGTGTGATTGGATTCAAATAAGGTAAAATGGAAATCAAGAATTGAGAAATGGCTATGATGGTTGCAAGGTAGAAGGAGAGGACATTACACAATTTTGGGTAGGCCATGGCCATATATGAGTGCTCTCTGTGTGATTGCTTTTCCTTTTTGGCTACTTGCATTGGCTTATTGTGCTATGCTTCACGCATTCACCATACAAGACTTAAAAAGAGAGTGAAAGACATCCCCCATTTGTGAGGTAGAGGACAATTGTATAACCCACTTGCATGTTCTTTTGGATGATGAAACCAATCTTGCCAACCCTAAAATGACAAAAAGGAAACAATGAGATTGCTCTGTAATTGTAAAGATATTAGGCTGGAGAGCGCGTTGCAGGAGTGAATTAAGTACATTCCTGCAAAAGTGACGGAGGTTGTTAGAGAGTACGAATAGAGTTTTTTTATTGAATTTTTCTGTTCTCTTTTTTTAGACTCTCTCTTTAGATTTTTTTTAAGAGATGTGTCGTTAACTGAAGATACCTCAACTAAGCTAATCACTTTTTTCTACTTATTTATTGCGAAAATCACTTTTTTCTACTTAGTGACGCAAAAGTTTGCAGTTTTCACACTAATTAAAAAGCATGTGTGACATCTTGAAACCAAAAAAACAAAAGCATGTGTGACATCCGGGCCCAAAAGAGTTGAGCCATTAAAGAATGGATAGCACAACCAATAAGGTACAGTAGGAATCTACAGGATCAGGGCATGGGAAAGCATCACTGTGTCTTCAAGATGGGCACTGACTTCCAAAAATATAAAATTCACAATTAGAAATTGACATTATTGTCATAGATTTTAAAGAACTATATATGCAATATAAAAAAATGCCTTTAAAATGTAGTGCACACAAGGCAACAAAATAAGATGCCAAGTAGAAATAAGCAAGTAGATGACAAAACATCATAACAGACATGGAGGGTTAAATTAGGCAAGATCATGGGATAAGCCCAATTCATTATCTATACTTGGCTTCAAATCTAAACAAACCTAGAGTCGATAGATGAGGCTCTATCTTTTAACTATTGTTAATTCAACAACTAACTAATTTGATTCAACATTCTACGACTCGAGTAGAGTTTTGCACATCCCAAAAACCCAAAATAGAAAAAAGGTCCAATGGCCTAAGCATTCAAGACCCTTTTCTGTTTAGAATAACCCCTTTTCTGTCCAAAATAGCCCATTTACAAGAAAAATCTTGCAGATGGGGCTACCTCAGCTGATATTGTATTCTATTTTTGCTCATTGATACTTTTTTTTTTTGCCCAGATTGCTCATTGATACTTTACCTTTGCTTTGCCTGTTGAAGAGAAATCTAGATGTTAAGAAGAACAGCTGGTTTCCCAAAATAATGAACCACAGCTAGCATTTGCTTATTGTCATGTATGAACACACACTAAAAAAACACATCAGAAATACCTTACTTCCAAAGCTTCCAAACTTCTTTAACCTTTATCATCACTTTTAAACCCATCCCACAATTATTTTTATAATTTAGTCCCCCTCATCTTTCTCCTTTTTGCACTTTTTGGACGGCTGTCTATCACTTTTGTCATCCGAATACAATCATTCCAACCTAGATTCCTTAACCATGTCCTCCTTCTTGCTCTCTGTATTTATAAATCTCCAACCACATCTGATTTTATATATAACTCATCATCAAGTTGGTTTTTCTCCAAGAAAAAGAAAAACCAAGCTTGAGTTTTTACTATTGAGCCCACCAATGGCTGCTACTAGCTATGCATACACAAGCCATAGCTCATCTCAAAGATCAACAGCCATGGTGCTGGCTCTAGTATCTGCAATTGTACTCTCACCATTATATGTGACAACCAGAAAAACTGATGCAAGATATTATGAGACAAAATGGAGCTCTGGGTTTGTCCTTCCCATGGTTCTTGCTGGACTTATCATTGCCATTAAAACCACTTCTTCATCATCAAGTTCATCATCTTCATCAACTCAAGGAGATTCTTTTGTTCCTTCTCCTGAACCTTCATGGGTGCTAAGAATTGGGAGCTCAAGCTGGGGGCTTGCTGGGGTTTTAGTATTGCTGATGCTTGTGCTTTCATGGCAAGGTTCTGTTCATGAATTCTTATGGAGATAGAGAGAGGGAAATTAAGTCCAATTCTATCTGTTGTTTTCACTTTAATGGATTGTACTGGAAAATTATATTATATCAAATAATGTAAGTGGTATTTTCGTTAATGGAGATTTTTCTGCTTCATTCAAAATGTGGGTATTGCAATTCTCTGTGAAAAAAATGCACAAACTGAATAATTAGCTGCAATTATACTTTTAATACTTTTAGCTCAATAAACTTGTACCTCAACGATGTCTTCAATTTTCCTTATCCAATGTGCGAAATTTTTATATGTTCCGAGTACACCATCTACTTGATGTACCCTCCAATACCGCTTTTGAAATCATTTTTATATATAAATAAAAAAATTATTAATAAAACCCAAAATCATACGAAGATCAAATTGTTGTGAAGTGTAAGACATGTAGCTCAACGATCCCTTCAATTTCCTTTTTCTCCAATATCGCTTTTAATATCACTTCTATACATAAAAATAACAAATATTATTACAACCCAAAACCATACGAAGATCAAATTGTTTGAAACTGTAAAACTAAATTAAAATACAAGGTAGATTCCACTGCCTCCAAACAAAAATAAATTAAAATTACAAAATATAATCATTTATAAAATATTTATAATAAAAAAAATTAAAGTTGGGCCTCAATCCAGCTTTGAACGGAGGAAATGCTAAGCCCAATAAGTATTAATATCCCTACCATTGTCCCCAATTACCCAAACTCTCTCTCTCTCTCTCTCTCCATTTCCTCTGAGTCTTCTCCCGCGCACCCATCAGCAAAGCCCTAGCTTCAGTTTTATTCACTCATCACTGTGTCTCTCAAGCAAATAGCAAGTCACAAAAGCTTCACTATTTCTAATTCAACGGCCATACAAAATCAGGTAAGCTCTCTCTCCGTTTTGAATTTCTTTGATTTTGGTATTCTATTATCGATTTGGGTAAGTTTTATTTAGGATTTAGTACTTAGGTCTTCCACTGAAGAAAATTGACATAAAATCCAGTACACCAATAGATAAGTTCTGCTTTTTCACCGAGCAGAATGGTTTCTGTGTTCTGGAAATAATCAAATGATATATGTGGAACTTTCTCTTGTTCGATGGACACAATTGTAATATAAAATTCAACCTTTCCGTGTGCAAATTTGTGGAGGTAATGTACAAATTTCCAATAGGCAGGGAAGATTGATTTGCGCCGTGAACCAAAATTTGGTGTTTTTATTTTATTTTTTTATGGAACCCTTTTTGTATCTTGATGAAATTGACTCTGACTGTGTTTCCTTTTCATTTTTGGTGCTACAATATTTCACTTGCATCAAAGTTTTGTATATTCATCAATTACTGCCTCAAATTTGTGCTGGTGTGCTGTTCTGATTGTGTTATTCTGCTCCTCTAAATACTTATTTCTGATACTGCTCTATGTCCAGGCTATTCTTGCTACAGTTTCTGTTGTCCTTGGAGTAACAGAGCTGTATAGCTTGCTGATTGACTTATACAAGAGTCCAGATTGTTGAAAGAAGAAGAAGTGTAGTAGTTTGGAGGTTTAGCCCATCCCAACTGCTCTGGCCCTGCCTAGCAGAAGTACCCGGAACCAGAAAAATGGCAGGGGAAGATGAGGACTTGCCCAGAGATGCAAAGATTGTGAAAACGCTGTTAAAATCGATGGGTGTGGAGGAATATGAGCCTCGTGTTATTCACCAATTCTTGGAGCTGTGGTATCGATATGTGGTCGATGTGCTCACTGATGCACAGGTCTACTCAGAACATGCTGGTAAGCCCGCAATTGATTGTGACGATGTCAAGCTTGCTATACAGTCCAAGGTTAATTTCAGCTTCTCACAGCCCCCTCCAAGAGAGGTAATATATTTCACTCCCTTTCATTTCTTCTGGTAAATTTGAGTTCATGTAACAAAATTGTATTACACTACGCATCAAAAAATGTACCCTTTTCGTTATGAAATCAATCAGCTTATGTGTATTATTCGGCCATTATCAGGTGCTACTGGAGTTGGCTAGAAACAGGAACAAAATCCCATTACCAAAATCAATTGCAGGGCCTGGTGTGGCATTGCCACCTGAACAGGACACATTGATCAGCCCAAACTATCAATTGGCAATCCCAAAGAAACAATCTGCTCAAGCAGTAGAAGAAATGGAGGAAGATGAAGAACCTGCTGAACCCAATCCCCCCCAGGAACAGAAGCCCTCTGATCTGCCTCAGGGTACTCCCCAAAGGGTATCCTTTCCCCTTGCTAAACGCACCAAGTGAGAGATTACATGGTACATCAATCAGCCTGAGGGATTGTAGTCCAGAGATGTGAGATGAGACAACAGTTCACTTACTAGAGATTCTGACTCGTATTCGATCTGTATACATGTAAAAGAATGTTCTGTTTAAATATTATGTTGTTTACTTCCGCAATCTTGTTCCTTCACAATTATTTGAATGCGTACGCCATATGGTCATTGATAGTTTTTTGAATGATTAATTGATTATGCGAAGAGAGCATGATGCTTTTGTTTTTCCCCCCTTGCTACAAATCAGGCTCAAGAAAGCTTATGATGATCAGCATCATGAAAGATTTTGTACGTTTTCTCCATCAGTTTCTAATACCAATTAGTCAATATGGTGAGAGAGGTGAGAATTTGCCTTAACAAGATAAAACCAAAAGGATGTAAAAAGCACGTTGCCAAGTTTCAGTCATCCGACAATATACATCAACTTTTTAGAAGCATGCATTAGGCATAATGTAACCAATCAGATTGGAAAGGAGTATCATGAAAGATATATTGCATTCAATATGAGAACTCTCAAGATAAACCGTTTTAACAACTTGTTGAATTCGGTTAGTCATCAAATAACAGAACCATGTAGCTGTTCTTTACAACTGCTTTTTTGATTTATATACAAGAATGACTTAAGTGTCACTAGATACACCATAAATGAGAGAGAATCGAGCAGGGGTCAACTTCTCCAACCCACCATACTACTAGCAGCAGGACCTGTACTTGATACACTCATGCCCCGGTCGTACATGCGCTGAATCTCTTCCCTGTACTCTGTCAAAGACTTATCAGGAATTGCTGGAGTCAGCTCCACCACATCCCCCATCTGCAGCTTGCATGTAGGATCACTCACTGCCGCATGGTTCAGCCTAGGCCTCAGTTCTTCCTTCAGCGGGAACCCGTATGGTGTCCATCTCAAGCTCCCTCGCCCAGTTCTTTCCAGCAGATCCATAATCGTGGAGTTTGTAGGAAACTCTTGAACAGACATCTGCATAATTAGAACAAACACGGTCAGATGCATGGTTAATAAGTACTTGTTACACATTTATAAAAAAAAAATATTTCCATACACTTATTTGAGTGTAAGCCAAGTACTTTAAAATGAAAATAAAAATATATATATATTCAAATTTGAAAACAAACTCCCTACACAAAAACTACTTTACATCAAGACTTTTATGCCTTTCCATTATAAAATGCAAGCAATTAAAACACACACCATATCACTTTTGCCTCTTAGTCTCTTCTGTGCCTACTATATGGACATTAAACAATATGTCATATAGTTATCACCACTTTAGACAACATGCATAGTAAATGAAAGCATTTGCGAAACCAAAAGAATTACAGAACATCAGTTCAAGACTACTAAACCATAGAAAAACTTCAAGGCCATTGACTTAGTGGGACTTTAAGTCCCACCCGATACACATACTATCATTAGGTTTAGATAAAGCTTGAAACCAACTAGAAACCAATTAAACAAGTTCAAAATATATGAAATTATAAACATACACAGAAGGTTTTCTAAAACAAACCTTTTCATTCTCTATCATGATGACAAACACCGGCCCATCTTGACCACAGTGAGGTTTGTAAGAATATGGACAGTCATCAGAATGTGAAGGAAACGTGCAGGGTGGCTTGATTGAATCAGCATACCCAATGGATGACCGGTCTCTGCTCATTGCCTCACACTGCCAAGTGACCACCCATCTGGCCCACTCGACCATCTGAAGCACAAATGAGGGGTGCTTACAGTCACCTTCCTTGTATCTCCAGTGAGCTGCAAATCCAAACTCAGCTTGCAAATGCATCTCCTTTGTTCGAATTTGCACTTCCAGCGGAATCATGCCTTCACCCATCACCACAGTGTGCAGTGACTGATACCTATATTTTTAACTGAATATTAGGAGGAGAATAGCGTAACAAAAATAAATGCACACTAGAACTTTTTGATGTATGGCATACCCATTAAACTTGGGTTGAGTTATGTAGTCCTTGAACTTTCCTGGCACCTCAGACCACAGCTGGTGAACAACTTTCAGTGCTTCGTAGCAATCTTCCTCATTATCAACAATCAAACGTAGCCCATGAATATCATGAATTTCATCCATGTTTAGCTTCTTTCTGCACAAAATAAGCCATCACATAATCGTGTTAATTTCTGTTCAAGCATGGAAAATAATACGCTAAAGCATATGGATGTCAAACCATGCACCTATATTGTGATGCATTAAAATCCGAAACTATGTTCATCACTAAACTTATGATTAACTTTTATGCTGCAATAGAGAGAGAAAGAGAACATACTTTAACATTTTGCAGTAGATGCTATACAAGCTCTTATGCCGCCCACAAAGTACATGGTAGGAAATGGCTTTATCCTTGAGAGCTCGCTCTAATCTCTCTGTGGCAGAAGTAATCATTGCATCATCAAACGAATCTAGAAGCTTAGAGGACAGTTCTTTGTGCTGATCTGGGTTGAGATGCTTAAAACATAAATTTTCCAGCTGCACCTTCCAGCTAGAGATTCCTAACCGGTTGGCCAAGGGTACAAAAATCTCCAAAGTCTCCTTCGCAAACCTCTGTTGCTTAGCCAAGGGTAATGCATCTAGCGTCATCATATTATGTAATCGATCTGCCAATTTAATGAGGACAGCTCTGGCATCTGCCATGGCAAGGAACATGGTATGCAGGCGATCTGCCTCAACTGTTTTGCTTGCTGTATTATTATCTCGGGCAAGCTTGCTCAGATGACTTAGCTTAGACACCTAAGTAAATGCCATAAAGAACTTGATTAGAAACTAGCAAACGTCAATCTTATATTCATATATTACGGTATATATAATTTATATAACAGATCATAGTTATATCAGCATATCAATACTTCTGGATCTTTTTTCTTCCAGAACCAATGCGACAACCTTGAAAAAAGAATTAACAAATAACAAAATTCATAACTTTATGAACCCAAATGCTGATGATTATAAGATAACGTAAGCAGAAGCTTAATAGCTTATGTTAGCATAGTTCCATATTAAAAAGAAGACCGTTAGAGAATTAAATCTGGGACTGCAAACAAAGCATGACTACTCCATAAAAACAAACACAATAACAAACCATTTTAAAATAGGATCCTACACTACGTTTCACTTTTGTGTAACACATCAAATAATAGATCAAGGGAAGAACTGAGTGTTCGTCCACGCATCCAGACCCACAGAAAGGAAAAAATAATAAATGCATCATTCATTCTTTCAGTCAGAATACTGCAAAATTAAATGTCCTATAATAACTTGATGGATAGAGTATCATTATGTAAGTCTGAATAGCTACTTTTTGCTATTAAGTTACAATTAGACCACGTAACATGATTTTTAACTTCACAGAGTTGCACCGTTTATGCAAGACATGTAAACTGCAATAACATGAGCCCATTTATGGAATAAATTGATAGCATGACCAAATGCCTTGAAAAAGTACTTCGATAAGTGGATCACAGTTAAATTTCCATTACGTGGCATCTACAAGACCGTCTGTAAAAGGTCCAATTTATGAAAATCTAAGAGCAATCCATAAAACAAGAGCTGGTAGATACCATGTAACACTGAACGTGTTCAACATAAGAAACAATCAATAACTACTTAGCATGCACACACAAAATTAACACATCTTTAATTACTCAAATTCAGTAACACAACAGAGTTATGAGAATCCTTAAATTCTTACCCCTTCCACTAAATCAGCAACCCCAGCTCCAAACTTCCCAAATATATAGTCATAACACAAAAAAGAATCATCAAGGGTGTCATGCAAAAGCCCTGCAGCAACAACTGTCGAATTAGCACCAATTAATGCGAGCAACACCGCAGTCTCCACACAATGCTGCAAATACGGATCGCCACTTGCCCGCATCTACAATAAAACAACAAAATACAACACGAAACTTCACAACCCAATTCACCAAAATCCCAAAGGCAAAAGTATGCATAAAATTCAGACCCAAAAATTACCTGCCCTCTATGAGCTTTCTCGGCCTCGCAAAAAGCCTTGATAATAAAATCTTCATAGAAAATCTTGTGGCGCAGTTGCGCACCCAGAAGCAATTCTTTGGCATAAGGCTCAGAAATGCCCTCCAAGAACCCATCTTCCATATTGAAAGTCAAATCATCAAGAACCACAGCTGACGAACCCACATCCAAAGCATCAGTACGAGCCTCAAAACTCGGCGAGTCGTAATCTATGCACGAAGAGCCCAAAGCACCTCTCACGAACCCATTAAACAACCCATTACTCCCACACCGGATTGAATTCAAACTAATATCTCCATTGTTAGACCTCTCCCGTGTAATTCTCATTGGTGGGCTTCTCGCCGAGCTCGAAACCCCACTACTGGAAGATGAAACTGGGCCCTGAAACACCGAAATGGGGCTCTGGTCCCGGTTCAACGAAGCCCCATTGAACTTGCTCGGAGAATATCGAAACGAGCTACTCAATTCCTTCAATTCTTCGCCCCTATCGTGCCATAGAGAGCCCAATTCCTCTCCTCCACCCGAATAGCTCGAGGACGACGCGTGCTTCACCGTCGGCGATGAGAACAGGCACGAAAGCCCACCAGTCACCGGCTTTTGCGACGTGGAGGCCGTCGAAGCCGTCGACGACGCAGATCGAGAGCTCAATTCGAAATCGTATGAGGTATGCGCATTGATCTGGCACGGGTGGGTCGTCGAGCACACACTGCTCGGCGGGCTTGCGTACAGGGCTATTGTTGGCACCGTCATGGCTTCTGTTTGCGACGATTTTGAACCTCAGATCACAAACCCAAAAGAGCAAAGCACAAATCGAGACAACCCAGAAAAGCTTTCACTCCAAATTGAATTCTACCTGAGACCCACTAATTTTCTTCGCAAAAGCCACTTACTTTCCCAGAAACCAAACAGCTTCAGACACCTGATTGGGTTTCTCAGAGACCCATTTAGTTAATTTTTGAGGTACCCAATGGGGTAAAGTTTATTGAGACCCCAATAAAAATAATTATTCTATATCTAAAACCATGAAAGATTGTTAAAAATGAAAAGTATAATGGAACGAAATTGAGCTACAGTATGTACAAATTTATAGAAATTGAGCTCAAGAGGAAAAACTCTACACCTAAATTTCGAGGAAAGTGAGTCAAAGACGGCCTGAAGCGCAGAGCCAGCGAGAGCGAAAGAGAGAGAAGAGAAGGTGAAGAAGGAGAAGCTTCTTTCTTCGTCTTTGATTTTTTTCGGTGAGAATCTCTCTCCTCTCTCTCTCTCTCTCCGTTTTGAGTTATATTGCTTATCAACCAGGGAAATCGAAGGTGAAATTACATAACTGTCCTCCCAGTTTTAATCCATTTATAAATAATTACCGTTTTTGGGACATAAACAACAAGGATGATCTGATTATCCTTAATGACCTGGAATTTAGGGTTTTAATCTAATTATAGATTTTCCTATTGGTCACATCAAAAGCAAATAAGGGTTGATGCAGTAAATATGTACCTGGCTGTGTTTCTGTCCTTAATTAGGAATGCCAAATGAAAACTAACCAAAATTAGAAATATAGAATATTCTTTTGTATAGTAAAGAAAAATTCGAAACAGGCCTCAAAGATCTTGGCAAATAAAATTCTAAAATAAATTCCACATACAGGCAATCACTACAAATCGCGAATAAATTCTGATATCGGAATTATTTGAGTTAATATAGAATGATTTTTTGTTTGTGACTATACAAATTTCATTCCCATTATCCTAATCCATAACAGCAAAGAAGCAATTTGGATAATTAACCTTTGGTTTGGTCAGGACAAAAAATAAGCATGCATTAAGCAATGAATATAATAGCTAATCTTGAAGGGGAAGTTTGTGGAACTGTTCCTCCATCTATTATTTTATATCTTGTGATTATCCACTTGATTAATTTTATATTAGTTGAAGTTGAAAAAAGGTAACAGAATATAGGAACTTGATGTGGCATTGTTTAAGACTAACGACAGAATCAATCATCAATTTCCCAATGGTGTGCCCATATGGTGCCCCCAAAATGCAATCAAACTTTTTGTGTAAAGCTAAATTACGTTGGATTCCACTAATTGTAGGAAAACAAAATGATCGGCAACAAGAACATGTGATAAGACCCACAAGATGATTATAAGCACTTAAGAATTATCAATATCATTGCTTATTAGGTGCAATTTTAGGTATGTTAGATCAAAGACATGCCAAAAACCTAAACATGGTATGTCTTTTCTCTTTTTTCTTGTTTTGAGAAAAAAAAAAAAAAAAAAAAAAACTCTAGGAAAGAGAGGGTGGTGTCCACCAAGGAGTTGTGAAAGGGCGCCCCCGACATAAGCCAAACTCAAGGGCCAACTCAAGCTGGATCCCCGGGCCACCCTCATGATGTCACGCACTTACACGTTTTCATCTCTAGGGAATCGGTCTGCCCACCCCATCTTGTTGGTGGAAATCGAACCCAAAATCTATTGATGAACATGGACAAAACTAGAATTGTAAAGTTAGAAAGGCCGAAGTAGAAAATACATCATCTACCAATTTTTGATGTTGGATACAACATAGAGAAAATAAGCCAAGCTACAACAGCATTAACTGATTCCACAACTCATGCAATGTTTGCAATACTTCAAAGTTGCCAACCCAACCAACCCCTTGGTATTGTACATTGCTTGAATTGCAATTGTGGCATGCCGTGTCAACTATTGGAAAATTAAGCCAAGGCAATAATGCCGAACATGCCCTATAAAGCATGATCTATTAAAATAATCCCAGATGTCGGGCGGGTTTCTAAAATTTATATGATAATTGTAAATAATTCACCTAAACTCAAATCCAGACAAAAATCACAAGGGCACTATTGACAATTCATTGGGGGATTGAGAGATAACTCTCAACCTCCCTCCGGAAGCGCCAGAGCATTATAGTCCACGATAAGACCCACGTCACCACCGAATACTTATTTCATTTATTATTTATTTCCAATCTTTGATGTATTTTTCTGTCAGATTCAGTTCCCAATCCCGTGGTGGGCGTGAACCCGCACGGCACGTGGCACTGTCACACGCAGCAAACACCGCCACATGGTCAGCGCATTGGACTTACACCTGTTCGGAGACGACGGCTAATAGGTTAGCCTTCATCTAGACACGGTCAGAGTCGGTCAGGTCCCTCTCTAAACACGTGCTGGAGGCCGAGTCAGCTCCGAGATTGAAGGACTGTCTTTTACTTATTCCGATCAATCCGACGGTCAGTAGAAGCTGTGAGACTGTTACAATCTGTGGACTACACACTGGGGCTGGCGGTGACCTAAAAAACTTCTGAAAGGTCAAAAGTCAAAATAAATGCTCTTTCATGATCAATATTTTCTTGCGGTTTTCGTTTTTTTCATGTTTATTTCTCGCGGGTAGGTGGGTTGATTGGTAGCTAGCAGCCAACTCGAATATTTTTTTGAAGGCTAATTTGGATCGTACTGTTATTGACTTAGGCTTATTTGGGAATGATTTTTTAGGAACTACTTATACTTATGCTCATAAGGGTTTTTAATAAAAGCACTTTTATTATAAAAATCTTTAAATTTTTATATAAAAAAATCTAAGTGCTTCCTAAAGAAGCACAAAGCAGTGTTTCCTATAAACACTTCAAAACTTTTTTGACAATCATAAGCACTTTTAGTTATTAAAAAACGCTTTTAGCCTTTTTAGAAGCACTCCCAAACATTCCTTTATTAATCTTATAAAATGTTAGTTGATTATATATCAACCTATTTCTAAATCTTGTGTATAATTAACAATTAAAATAGAGTACTACTAAACAAACTCTAAAATTAACTGAGTATACCCTATTACCAAACTATTTATTGAATTACTAATTTACCCTAATATAAAATGACAAAAAAGAATTAAAGTGTACTCAGTTAATTTTAAGAATGCTGCTTGTTCAAAATTGATAGGATTATATCCATCCTCAACCAAACCTCGAATAATTAATTGTGGAAATTTGAAAATGGTTGGTTTTTGAGATGTCAAAAGGAGATTTTTTGTTGCCTCCTCTGCTTGATCTACATAGTACTGTAAATTCATACATCAACTCGCTACGTGAGTCCATCAATGGTGATGCCCTACTGTGAACAATTGAACACAAAATGCGTTTTGGAGTACAAGTTTCCATCTTGGACGAAAATCAACCCAATATTTTACATTGTTACTGCCTTAGCTAAAAGAAATTTGAGATTTTTTGCACAAAATTTTGGCCGATTAAAATTTTTTTCTTTAAATTTCAAAAGAGAACTATCAAAAGAAAAAAAAAATTGGGTTCTGGGTACTTATTGTTGGCTATTACAAGTTGTCAAAGACAGAGAAAGTGACAGCATTGTTTCAGTGATACTAATTTACCCTAATATAAATTATCAAAAAGTATTAAGATGCAAAATGGGTATTTTTGGTAGTTAATTATATATTTTGATTTAAATATTAAGGTGTACTCAATTAATTTTAGGGTTCGTAGAGCAGCACTCATAAAATAGTGCAGGATCTCGAGGTCTTAGGTTTGATTTCCTTGTATTTGAGATTCTAGGTTTGATACCCTCGTACTCAATATCGCTTGTATGAACCAAAAAAAAGTGCAAGACCTTGAATTCAAGATTAATTATTTTTAATCACTTAAGCTATAATTTATTTATTTATAATTATTAGTATTTGGTTGGATGAATTGATATTTCAGTAAAATAAAACTAAAAAAAAAATTGAATTGTTTTTTCTCTCATTCCTTTATATTTTTCCCATGTACCTCTCTTTAGTTAAGAAAAGAAAACAATTGAAACCCAAAAACAAAAACATTACGTTATTTGAATGATTGGTTGTCGTGATAATAATTAATTGAAAAAAATGAAAAGGACAATTTTGCCCAAGAAAAGAAGAAAGAAATTAAAAACTGAGTTTGCATAATGACAGGTTGAGTGAAAGCTTATTGTTCTTGCGTATGAAACTGTTGACAAAACGTACAAGCCAAGCCAACAGTTGCATGTGTTAGGGTGCAGCTTATTTTTCTAATTTTCACTTTCCATGCACGCAACGGGATCAATAATTTGATAGAGACAAGTGCAGTGTGCACCCAACTTTAGGGTTTCATTCCCACATGCTTTTTTTTTTTAATAATAATTTTATAAGGAACAGTCCTGATTTTTTGGACTACAGAAATCCAAGAAATTTAGATGCTATATATTTCTGAAATTTCCTTGAATTTTATTATTATATTTCTTCGACATTAGGGCTCATATATAATATATTGGATTAAAATAGATCCCAGGGTCAGGGTGCGTGTGTGTATATATATATATATATATTGATTTTACGTATGGACAATTCCTCAATATCTTGTTCATTCGCAAGAAAATATTTTCTTTGTGCGGCGGTAAAAAAAAATATGCCCACGTATTTGATCAATTACTCTTCTCGCTTTGTGAGCGGACATACATATATGTTGGCCTAAGGCATATACTTATGTATATCGGTTCGAAATGGGTCCGGACCTCCTGCGGGAATGATTTGGAAGATCCAAAACCAAAAATAGTGGTATTTGCTAGCAACAACATAATGGAGGCAGTCAATCAATGGCATATCTATTCACTCTATCAAAGAATTGTTTTTGATCCAATCCAATAGAAAAGGCAAATCCCTTATGATACACCAGATCCGGCCAACATTTCTATTGGCAAATAGGAAGTTTCCAAGTCCATGCTCAAGTACTTATTACTTCTTGGGTCGTCTTTCGCTCGCCGCTACTACGGGAATCGCTTTTGTTTTCTTTTCCTCTAGCTACTAAGATGTTTCAGTTCGCCAGATTGTCTCTTGCCTACCCATGGATTAAGCAGCAGTTCGAAAGATATATATATATATATATATATATATTTATGTATATCAAATAATTTTTCATGAGTCCAAAACTGTCTTAATCAGCACCACGTATACGAAACTGTGTGACAAGAAGACTTGTATCATTCTTGTTAATCAAATAGCATATGGCCAAAGGATCCGCATTCCGTGACTATACAAAACTAAACTTGAGTGCTGTCGTTTGATTTTCATATACAAAATCATCCGCATCCTAATAGACAACTTTAATCCATATTTCTAAAAAGTTAAGAGCCCGTTTTGATAATCATTTCATTTTTAGTTTTTAGTTTTTATTTTTTTATATTATAATATAGATGAAAAAGATGGAGACTGGAAGTGAGAATGTAAGTGAAGATGTGATTGAGAAGGAAGGATGAGAGGAAGGAATAAACAAAAGTGAAAACTAAAACTAAAAATTAAAGTCTATTTAAAATTGTTTTCACTTTCAAGTTTTTGTTTTTATCACTTTTGTTACTTATTCATCCCATCCTTCCCTCCCCTTTTCTCTCTCAATCTCATCCTCACACACATTCTCACTCGTATTTTTCTCTATACTTACAAAAAATGATTACTAAAAACTAAAATTGAAATAGTTATCAAACGGACCCAAAGTGACTAAGAAATTTCATACCTCATCAAATGTAACTTAAAAATTGATAATGTCATATTTGGTCTCAATATCTAAATCCGAAAACTATTATTAAACTTAAAAGTGATCATCACTGTAAGCCTATATTTTTGTTATTCAAAACATCTTTTCTCACCCCACTGCTCCTCCTCCTCTCTCCTCTCTTCTTCTTGATTATGAGTTATAGACGGCTTATTCTTTCTATTGGGTTCAATTTTGGTGACCCCTTATACTCCTTATGTGGGTGTGAGCTCAAGCTCTACTCGAATCTTCCCTTACCCAGATAGGCTATAAGTGGCCTAGTTGGAGGGCTAAAAGGATTAAATGTGGCCCTTCAAATCTAGTCAATTTTTTTTAGCCCATAACTGAAGATGGGTTTTGAATTATTTTAGGGCTACATTTGGGCCAGGGCTAGAGATGGCCTTATCTCTCCATCCCACTCCCCTCTCTCCCAAAACCCCAAATTCGATTAGGAGTGCTCAAGCGCTAATTGGTTAATAAGTTAATACGATATTAACTACTCGGTTTAGCCCATTTTATAATATCATTTCATATTGATTAATATTTTATCCATTCATTACAATCATAATTGTAATGAATTTCATATTTTAAAATAGTTGAATATTAATCTCATCATCTACACTATTAAAGGCTCAAAAAGTTAATAATTTATATTCCAACAAAGAGAATAAATACAAAAAAAGTTCATAAATCCCAATATTACAGCACCCTACTCAGACATGTAAAAATGAGGGGGGGAATTCACAAAGCTTAAGTAAAGAGGAAGAGGAAGAGGAAAAAAAATATTTCAGAATTTTAAGTGCAAATATCATAACCTAACCTGGAAGATTTAAGGGAAAGTAGAAGAGTGATTAAGAAGTTTTATGGTTAATTTGTTGACAAAAAAAAAAACATAATATATTATTTATTTTAGAGTAAATATCCCAAAAATAATATAATATAAAATTTAATTAAACAACAAATAGAATAATGAAATTAAATATGGCGTTTGCTCCACTAGGATACGACAATTTAAATCAAAGTCCTAGCACTACGGCTTTGATTTCTAGCGAAATTTGTGTGTTTATTTATGCGGCTATACAAGAATAATGATATGAATGTTCTATGCGAATTTACAGGATAAACTCAATCAGACAAAAACATTATATGATATTTGAATTTAAAAAATAATTAAAATAATTAGTTAATTAATTAACTAATCGAGTTTAATTTAAATCACAGAGCCCAAAATGTGCACAGAAAATGAATGTATTATTGAAAAAAAACGTACGTACGTATATAATACGAGTATTAAACGTGAAAATGCTAAATTCTTTATATGGGTAATAACTCTGGGAAAGTAAAAAAGTCAAAAGCGACAATAGAGACGCGAGTAATGGCCTAATAGTAATGAATAATACTCTAAACTACTCTTATCAATAAAAGAACATCGTGAGCAAAAAAAAAAGAAAAAAAAAAAGGATCCCAGTATATAATAAAGAGTATAACCGATCGGGTATACTCTTTATCAAAAAAAAAATTTAAAAAAAAATTAAACACTGGCGCAAAACCGCGCGGCTATACTATTTTGGGGGAAAAAACTCCAGAGTATAGCCGTGCGGCTATACTATTTATAAAGGAAAAAAGGCCTACCAAGCGCCGTGAAAACCAGTATAGCCGTGCAGCTATACCAAGTTTAAAAAAACCAAAGTTGAGCCGTGCGGCTATACTATTTATAAAGGAAAAAAGGGCCCGCCTAGCGCTAGGCGCCCACGTGTGAAAACAAGTATAGCTGTTCGGCTATACCATTTTTGAAAAAAAATACCCAGGTATAGCCTTTCAGCGATGCTATTTTTAAAAAAAAACCAGTTATAGCCCCGCGGCTATACATTTAAAAAAAAAATAAAATACCCTAGGTATAGCCGTTCGGCTATACTATTTGCAAGAAGAAAAAGACCAGCTTAGCCATTCGGTGCCCATGTGTCAAAACAAGTATAGCGCCCGAGTATACTTGTAAAATAAAATTTACCATCGTAACGCCGCTCGGCTATACGATTTGTTAAAAAAAATTTAAAAAGGGAATGGCCGTGCGGCTATACCTTTTATTAATCTATATATATAAAGCAAAAGGCAGAGAATGGTGAAACATTCAAAATGCCAGAAATTGCCCTTGGTTAATGCAAACATTAAGAATTGAAATTATTAATTAAATGAGGATAATATGGTAAATTCACACTTTTTTATACTTAAAAAAATTAAAATTAAAAGAAAAATCAGATAATGGATCCTATTTTTATGGAACACAACTACCCATTATCTTTTTTAATTCTAAAATAAATTTATTAAAAAATAAAGAATAAAAAAAAGAGTCTCTCGCACGCGCGAAAGCGCATGCGGAGAGGCTAGTTTATAAATAAATAAATAAATAAGTACCCTCCTATCTGTATTATTTTATACTTAATTGATATTAATTGCCTAGTTTCAACATATTAAAAGCAGATATTGAAAATAGAGAAATTTCACTGTAAATCAATATAAGAATTCAAATTTTTCTTTTTCTTTTTTGATGGGAATGTTTGCCTTTGGAGGAACAACAATCAATATTATATCACATATAATATATATTAATAGAAAGGGTAAAAAGATTGAGGGGGGTTATGGAATCATTCTGGTCCCTACATGGCTCCGCCCATGATTACAAGTCTTAAACGTGATTTCTCGCGTATTACTTCGAAGATGTGTAAAACTATAGCTCCGGTGCTTGCACCATCTCCTTCATGTTTCTTGTTAATTACATATTCCTTTGGTTGTGGATCCCTTGGTTGCTGTGTTCGTTTTTGTGCACCATCGGTTCGATTCTTGTACATGTATGCTTTTGTTTGGGCCTTTGGCCTTTTTTGTTAGGAATTGGGCTATGAATTTTTTGGGACCTTACCAAAAAAAAAAAAAAACTATGCCTAAATCTCTCCAACCTTGATTATTTTGAGCTTATGTAATTATCATATTGTAATCTTTCCTTAGTAATGAAATTCCTTATGACCAAAAAAAAAAAAAAAAAAAAAAACCATTCATGTCAAATATATGTATAATTTTAGCGAATAACAGAGTTCATATTTCATAAACGAAAAATATTGAATTCATATATAGTCCATCATAAAAATGAGAATGGTTAACACCATGTGGTCGTATTTCTCTATCATAATCCATCAAAGAATTTCAAATAGATTTCTCCTAGATGTGATGTAAAAGGCCTTTGAAATCCACCGCAGGGACAAAATGCTGCAGCCGACGATGACTGGAATGCTATTCGTGGGCTGGGCCTTAGGGTGTAGTAAAAAATGGAGAATTTCAGTTACACCCTTTTGAGGTTTAGTTTAGATCCCACTAGTTTCATTTTATTCCATTTACACCCTATACTTTTTAACATATGTGAACTCCCACGAGCAGTCAAGTGGCAAGACCGTAATTTGACACTTAAAAAAACTAAATATAGCAAGCCCAACTTATTGTCCTTCAAATTATATATATAAAAAAAAAAAAAACTCATGTTTCAATTCCCAAAATACCCTCATAGTTTAAAAAAAATACAACTCAAATTCTAAATCGACTCATCAGCCCATGACTATTTGTGTGGGCAACTCAACAATTTATTTCGGTCACTCCCAATTGTTCATGATTGATTCATTGTTGTGTTGTGAGCATGCTGACCAATTCGTTACATTAAAAACTATACGATCTGCACGTGCAATATAATTTATGGCATTATATTGTTATTTTATATAAGCGATAATTTATTTTAATATAATTTAAACTACAGGGACGAGTGCAGAATGAAAGCACATCTGTTATAGTCTATGTATACTACGACATTATACTGTTTAATTGATTTCAGCACTAGTAGGAGAATCATATTCTTAAATATTTAATAAAAAATTGCATCTTATGAGTTATCATTCATATTATTCTCTTCAAAGCAATAAAATTGATGAATATAGAAAATCATAAAATCACGCCAAGGGAACTTCTAAAAATAAAATTTTGCTAAGTATTTTTATTTTTAGATCAACAAGTAGAAGGGAATTTAAACTTAAAAGATATGAAATTATGAAATTATATTGTGAACTGCGCTACAAAAATGGCTTGTGCCATATTAATTTTCTTTAATAAAAAAATTGGTATTACAAGAATATTTATATTTTCTCAGATTATTTTTTCTATTTTCCCAAGAAAATTAAGGGGTATTTATGTATTTTGATTCTTGGCTTGCGCCATAATAATTTTATAACCCACGTTAGCCTTCTTCGTTCATACTTCAGTCATTACTGTTTCTCTCTGTCTTCTGATTACTATCTCTGCAAGACCAGAAGACTAAAAAACTATAAATTAGACCCAAATCCGAACCCCCCTCTAGGGTTTGCTCTCCAACACTCAAACACAAAAGCCACTGTCACAAAAACCCTAGCTATCTCTAACACACATTCTTGTAAAGATCTTCCAATTGATCTGATCCAATAAAGAAAAAAACACAAAGGTAAGCTCTCAGATACCTCTTCTCTGTCTTTCTCTCTCATTCGCTCTATACCCTTTTCAATATTCGTCGGATTCTCAAACCCCACAGCTGCCTTTGTGAAAAACCCAGATAGAAAAACCGTAATTTTGCTGGAAAAATACCTAATCGCAGCAATAAAGTTTGAAACTTTGAAAGAAAATTTATTATTGTGGTTTTGGACCTAAGGGGTTTTAGGTCCATGGATGATCTCGAAAAAGCAATACTGATAATGTTTGATGAATCGGGCACCGTTGATTCAGAGCTGAAACAGAAGGCAAAAGATTACTGTGATAAAATTAAGGAAGAACAAGCAATATGTAGTGTTTGCATCGAAAAGTTGTGCTTTTCGAACTTAGTTCAAGTCCAGTTTTGGTGTTTGCAGACTCTGCATGAGGTTATTAGGGTCCGGTACTCATCAATGAGTCTAGATGAGAGGTATTTGATCAGAAAATCAGTGTTTTCAATTGCATGTTTTGGTGGATTTGATGATAAGAGTACTGTTAGGGTTTTAGAAGGTCCTGCATTTATAAAGAACAAACTTGCTCAGGTTTTGGTGACTTTGATATATTTTGAGTACCCATTGGTTTGGTCTTCGGTGTTTGTTGATTTTTTGTCACAATTGAGTAAAGGGGCAATGGTCATCGATATGTTTTGTCGGGTTTTGAATGCTTTGGATGAGGAATTGATTAATTTAGACTACCCTCGGACACCTGAAGAACTAGCAGTGGCAGCGCGGGTTAAGGATGCTATGAGGCAGCAGTGTGTAGCTCAAATAGTTAGAGCTTGGTACGACATTGTGTCTATGTATAGGAACTCTGATGAAGAGCTTTGTGCTAGTGTATTAGAATCAATGAGGAGGTATATTTCTTGGATTGACATTGGATTAATTGTGAATGATGCATTTATCCCGTTATTGTTTGAGTTGGTTTTGGTTGGTGGGCTCTCCGAACAACTCCGTGGTGCTGCAGCTGGATGTTTGTCAGCAGTAGTATCAAAAAGGATGGATCCTCAGTCAAAACTACCACTGTTGCAGAGTCTTCAAATGCGTCGGGTTTTTGGGTTAGTAGCTCAGGATAGTGACTCAGAGTTGGTTTCTAACGTAGCTGCATTGCTTACTGGGTATGCAGTTGAGGTTCTTGAATGCTTTAAAAGGTTGAATTCTGAGGATGCAAAGGGTGTTTCAATGGAGCTCTTGAATGAAGTTTTGCCCTCTGTGTTTTATGTGATGCAGAACTGTGAGTTGGACTCTACATTTAGCATTGTGCAATTTCTTTCAGGTTATGTTGCCACAATGAAGACTCTTTCCCCATTGAGGGAAACACAGTTGCTTCATGTGGGCCAGATTTTGGAAGTGATCCGTTCGCAGATCCGCTATGATCCTATGTACCGTAAAAATCTAGGTATATTGGATAAGATCGGAAGAGAGGAGGAAGATAGGATGGTGGAGTTTAGAAAGGATTTGTTCGTGCTGCTGCGTAATGTAGGTCGTGTAGCACCTGATGTTACTCAGATATTTATTAGAAACTCATTGGCTACTGCTGTTGGATCATCATCAAATTGGAATGTTGAAGAAGTGGAAGCTGCACTTTCCCTTTTCTATGCATTTGGGGAGTCAATAAATGGTGAGGCAATGAGAACTGGGAGTGGTCTCTTGGGTGAATTGGTGCCAATGCTTTTATCTACAAGGTTCCCTTGCCATTCCAATAGGCTAGTTGCACTTGTGTATCTGGAAACAGTAACAAGATATATGAAGTTTGTTCAAGAGAATACCCAATATATTCACATGGTTTTGGCTGCCTTCCTTGATGAAAGGGGTATACACCATCCAAACGTCAATGTGAGTCGAAGGGCGAGTTATCTGTTTATGAGGGTTGTGAAATTGCTGAAATTGAAGCTTGTGCCTTTTATAGAGAATATTTTGCAGGTATGATAACAAACATTCGTTCTCCAATTGCTTTCCTATATATCCACGTGCTTATATTTCAGTTCCGCCAGACCTCATTAATTTGCTTTCGCCATTTAATTTTATCTCCTTTGAATTGCTTTATACATATTACCATTCTTTTTTTCAACTTCTCTTCATCTCTGCTAAATTAATTTAAATGAATTTTACAGAGTTTGCAAGATACAGTCGCTGGATTTACAAGTATGGATTATACATCGAAAGAGCTTTCGGGATCTGAAGATGGTAGTCATATTTTTGAGGTATTCACTTAATATTTTTTGACATCTGTATATTATGTGTGCTCATGAGTGTGTTTAGGAAAGAAAGGAAGTATTCTTAATAGAGAATGTGGGTGCCTGTACCATTCTAACGTGTATCGGGTCTCTTCGCAGGCAATTGGTTTATTAATTGGCATGGAAGATGTACCACCAGCAAAGCAGTCTGATTATCTCTCTTCACTTCTCACTCCTCTTTGCCAACAGGTTGTTGACTTTGCACTTAGAAAATAATGATTGCATGGGTGTCACCCCCTTCTTTCGACCCCCAAAATATTTTGCTTTGACTCAAAATTAAGGACCAAGTGAAAATGTGAGATAAGCATTTGACGTGGTCTTCCTACTGTCTAGGTTGAAGCATTGCTCAGGAATGCCAAAGTATTGACTCCTGAAGAGGCGCCTCAAAAATTTGCTAACATTCAGCAGATAATCGTGGCGATTAATTCTCTCAGCAAGGTTTTTCAACATCCCTTGACCTTCTAGTTAACGTGTTTCTTGGTTGATTTGTTTATATGTAAAATAGTATATGCCGCCCCCGCCCCCCCAAAAAGTTATAAAACTCTTGATCAATTCACTTACAAGATCTGGTAAAAGAGGAGTTTTTATGTTGTGTCACTTATATTAAAAGTCTTTCCTTTACCCCTTCTGCCAATCCTGCTTAGTAAGCTGTATGGTTTCAGAAAATTCACTATGTTTGGATGCTTCGAGATTTGTATTTATATACATGAAATTACTGTACTGAAATTTATATGCCATCCAGGGCTTCAGTGAGCGTCTTGTAACTGCTAGTCGCCCTGCAATAGGTCTCATGTTCAAGCAGGTTAGTCTATATCTTTCTTTTGTTCACCTTCCTTCAAGTACGTGGTCTGATTAATTTTTCTGAATGCCTGTTTCTCTGAAATAAAATTGTGGATATAGGGCTTATGTGTGCTTTTTTGTTTTGTTTTTTTTGGTGACTCACTGTCTCTACACCTTGATGTTCGCCTATTTGATGAACTTTATGATTAGCACCCATGGGCTTTCTGATATTTCAATGCTGTTTTATAACATTTTGATCTTACAGTTTTCCTTTTTAAGTACAGCCCCTTGTAATTAGTGATTGTTGGCATATGGATGGGAACTGGTCTTTCCATACTTGTGGAGAAGCTGTCTAAATATTTCATGTCTTAACAATGTGTGTTTCTTTTCCCATGGTTATCCAGACATTGGATGTTCTCCTACAAGTACTTGTTGTGTTTCCTAATGTAGAGGCTTTGCGCAGTAAGGTAAGGAGTCGTGTGTGGGATACCAGAAGTACTTTGTTTTGATATTTTATCATCTGCGCTTGTAACCTGATGCTAGTGTATGTGGTATCCAGGTAACATCATTTGTACACCGCATGGTGGACACTCTAGGAGCATCTGTTTTTCCCTACCTCCCAAAGGCACTGGAGCAATTGCTTGTGGATAGTGAGGTATAAAGCAGTTATAACTGAATTCTTCTATTCTGATTTTTTTTTTTTTTTGAGTTAAAGCTAACTTTGAGAAAATAATTTTTGGTAATAAATAGAGAAAAATTTTTGGACAGGTACTGTGTCACCAATAAATAAAATTTAGAAAATAACAGTTCTGTTTCACATAAGTATATTTTGCACCAGTTATATTCTCTCTTTTTTTTTGTTGACAACAATATTTGACTATGGATTCAATTATGATGCAGCCAAAGGAGTTGGTTGGGTTGCTTATATTGCTTAATCAACTGATATGCAAGTTCAATACATTATTCCGTGACATATTGGATGAAGTCTTTCCTGCTATCGCTGGTAGGATATTAAATGTTATTCCGGTAGATGCACTCCCATCAGGACCTGGATCCAATACTGAGGTATGAGACATTGACTGTTGCTGTTTTCCAACATTGAATGACCTGTTCCTTGTGCTAAGCATATGTTCTCATAGAGTTTTATGCTAATGGCGAATGTACATGGTGTTACAAGTATTATCAGTTAATGTCATCAAACCATCATGCAAAGGTTGTTACTTAAATGATTGATTCGTATCTTTTCCCCCTGCTTCCATCTTTTATGTGCCATGTAAATTTAGGTTTAGACCAATTACAGTTGGGCAGACATGTGGTATAAAAAGTAATGCATCATTGCTTGCTCTAATGGTACTTACAACAGGATCTTTAACTTATTGTGGACGATGAGTTCTGTTTGCATGAGTATGTGTTTTCTTTTTCTTATTTGTTTTTCGGTTTTATTTTGGCTATCGGATAAAAAGAAAAATAAGGAAAATAGGGACACCAACTTAGGCAATTTAAATGCCCAACATCAAATACAAAGTTACAATGTTTATTTCATTGATCATATTTTTGTAATATACTTCATTCCACTTATTTTTCCTTTTCCCCAATGTTGGTAGCAATGAGCTGCTTGTGTGTTCTTCATTTTCATTATTGGATGTGAAAGCTTCTGCGGAACCAAAACTACTTTAGAGTATCATTTGGAACATTAACAGTATTTGAAAGTTTATTTATGAAGTTTGAATGTCAAGGCTGAAACTTGTTATACTTTTATTTAATACTCCATTTTCCTTGTAGGAAAATCGCGAATTGCAAGAACTTCAGCGAACATTATATACATTTCTTCATGTGATAACTACACATGATCTATCTTCTGTTTTCCTATCCCCCAAAAGTAGGAGCTACTTACAGCCAATCATGCAGTTGCTTTTGTTCACATCTTGTAAGCACAAGGATATTCTTGTAAGAAAGGTATGTGTTCTTGGTTTACCTTTGGCGTTTTGGTTCTTATTCATTCTAATTTCTCTGCTTTAGGATAATTTCTAACATATTATTGCTGTTACTTAGGTATGCGTACAGATATTTATTAGACTGATCAGAGATTGGTGTGCGATGCCTAATGGTGAAGAAAAGGTAGGAGCTTACCTGTAGTCCTTCTGCTTGGTAACGTTAAAATATATTACTTTTCATAATAATATGGGGTCTTGTTTTCAGGTACCTGGTTTCCAGAGTTTTATAATAGAGAACTTCGCTACAAACTGTTGTTTGTACAGCCTGCTTGACAACTCTTTCGAGTTTCGTGACGCCAATACTGTAAGATTGGAATTAATAATCTTTGTGATACTTTTATAGATAGTTTTCGTTGTTAAACCATAAAAAGAAGAGCAGAATATACACCATAAAACGAAGAGTAGACTATACACCATATAACTAAGAGGACTAAATTGCTGAAGCAGATTTGGAGACAGAGATGTTCTCTTTTAGTAGTGTTCAATAATATGAGAAGTTGGTGACGAATACTTTTATTTATAATTTGCCTTGTATTTATTTTATTGCTTCATACTTACCTTGAAAATTGTTATTTTCATTTGTTGCAGCTTGTTTTGTTTGGAGAAATTGTATTGGCTCAGAAGGTCATGTATGAAAAGTTTGGCAATGATTTTCTAGTTCATTTTGTCTCAAAAGGTTTTCCAGCAGCGCATTGCCCCCAAGATTTGGCTGAGACATATTGCCAGAAGCTGCAGGTATAAAAAGGTGGCTGTAGATTACCATGTTTTGGTGGACCAAATACAAAAGGGTTTTTTTTGTCATTTTTGTCTTCATTTGTTCCTGTAGTTTGTGCATATCTATTTCCTTGGAGTGGTGCTAATACATACTTTGGTAATTTGATGACATCTACTGATTTTCCAAAGATTTTCTTCAATAACTACAACGGTTAAAAGTGAAGAAAATATTTAAAAAGGGGTAAAGTAGTCAAATAATTGAGTAGGCTAAGTTAAAAAAAATTAGGAAAAAGAAAAGGAAACACATTGGCCTCTGTTCTTTCCCATCACTCTGGCAGTTGCCAAATGCCACCGCTAATATTAATTAAGCTACTAGTATCAGTTTGTTGTTTCCCTGAAGAGTGAAATTTGTAATATGATATTATGAGAAGATGTCAAGGTTGGTGATATTTACCTGTTGTGTTAATGTAATATTGTCATCTAAAATGTTGATCTGTGAATGCACATGTGTCATGTTGTTCCAATATTACCTATTTGAAGATGTTGGTCAAGTGTCTTGAGCTTATTCCAGTGGATTTGGGGTTGGTTTACAGGATGTTCGTAAAAGTGTATTGCTTACAGAAATAAACCAGAGCTGAATATTTAGTAAACATTTCCAATTATTTGTTTATGATTTTTTTGGCTGCTCATTTTTTCTGCAGGGTAGTGATATCAAGGCATTGAAGTCATTCTACCAGTCTCTTATTGAAAATTTAAGACTTCAGCAGAATGGGAGTCTTGTTGTCAGATAGCATTGCCACAGTAGACAAATGACATCATCTCATGTCAGAGTGTTCCTTATTTTTGTTTTGTGGCAATTCTGGCGATGCATTTTTGTTCACCGAAGGTAACTACAGCTGATGTTTGTGTATCTCTGCTGATTTGTTGTACCTATTTGGAATGTTATATTTTTGTATGTATTTCTGTGTTGTACTTACTCTGGTAAATGTTGCAGGTTCTCTGTATATAGCTTTTGTGCGGCTATGTTATGGACAAGGTATAAATTCTTCATATTGGTTTAAACCAAATCTGATAAATAAAGTAGTCCAAATGACTTGTATAGTTGCTAATTTGTGTTTTTTGCCCTTCCAATTGTTGTTCTACAGTGTATATTTAAGGAGGAAGTTCTGCTAATTGTATAAGAAGTTCTGTTACATCCATCTTTTGGAGCTGCCTAGTCTGAGATCAAGGTTCTTGTGTTTGTCTATAGCGATTATTTTCTTCTACCTGATGTAAACATCATCTTTTTGTATTTTTAGCCATATGCAATTTTCCAATCTTTGATTCATCCAAGTCTTTATGTTTCTTTAGTCACGCTTTACTGCTTGAAGCTCTACTTCGTTGAGATTTTTTGTATAATCTTTATAAAGTCAATAATTAAAAAAAGAAAAAAAAGAGAGGAACTCTCCCTCTAATGCTTTCTTTTCAAGTTTTTGTACCTTGTTTATCAGAATGTCATATAACTTTTCGTATGCCGTACATTTCGGAAATCTACTGTGTGCAAGAAAACAGCGAAGTGTACAAAATGTTTCTCTTTGGGGGCTCAAAATGCAGAATAACTTTGTGAAACGGGGATGTTCTATCCCGGCGAATCATGATATGCCAAATAGAAAAGTGATTATGCGTGGCACACTGTGATTGATCGGGATAGCAAAATAGTGCTATTCCTATTTCACACTAGTGTTTCTCGTCAAAATGAGGGTTTAGTGGATGACTGATGTGGCCGTGGGTTTTGTTTTAAATCTATTTTCACCCCTACATTGATGGGTTTTGTGACCATAAGCATAACAAAATTCCTTGCTGCGTTTTCCGTCAACTATCAGAAGCCGGCATCTGGTGTTACTTGAAATTCTTGTTGGCTTGTGGGAGATTAGGGATGGCAACGGGCTGGGTATGACAATACCGTCTTCGTCCCCGTCCCCGCTCTCCATCCCCGCCCCCATCTCCGAACCAATCCCCGTTTAATAGGTTTCGGGGAATCCCCGTCTCCGTTCCCGTCGGGGGACTATTCCCCATACCTGTCCCGAATCCCTGATTTTTTTTGCACAAAAAATATTTATCATATATTTTAACATTAAGTTTCATATTAAATTATCATTCAACACATTCAAATTAACTATAAAGTTCAACTCAACTATTCAAAATCACATCAATATGAAATTCTAGAAAAGATTAGGAAGAATTAGGAGAGAGAGGTTAACTTAGGGTTAAACATAAATATTATAATTATATATTTATTTTTTTAAATATAAACATATATATTTTCGGGTCGGATTTGGGGATGGGGACGCCAATACCATCCCCTCCCCATATCCGTCGGGAATTTTTTAAGTTCGGGGATCTCCATACCCAATAACTATTTGGCCCCGAAATCTCCTCCCATTAAGGTCGGGAACCCGACGGGGACCCGCCCCCGCAGGAATTTTTGCCATCCCTATGGGAGATTGTAACAAGGTTGCTGTCAACCCTATTGGAGGCATCGTTCTTGACGTTCTTGCTGTTGACCATAGGCGATTATAGCCAAGTTTTCCATCAAAGTATCAAATCAACATTTAATGGCGGCAATACGTTTCCTTGCTGTTTGGTACAATTGCAGCTTGCAAAAATACCATCTTTTTCCTGATGACAGAGAGTTTTCTCTGTCAAATTGTCATGCGCCCCACTACACAAGCAAAATAAAAAATCCCCTAGCCATCTGCGATTTTCTCTATATTTCCTACTGGTGTCGTCAAATCATGTCACAAAATATCCTAAACTTTTTCTTTTTATAGCAGAAAATATCCTAAACTGTGTTTTTATTTTGTCTTTTTTTTTTTAGTACAAGCAATTGGAGGAGGGAGGTTTATATACAAATATTCGTTGGGTTTTAGGGATTTCGAAACTCTACCTGTATGAGTGGAGGAGAATAGCTTAACCAACTAAGTTATACCAAATTGGCTTTATTTTGTCATTTTTAAATTTATGAGAACCAGAAATCATCAACTAGTAATGGGGTTGATCTAATGAAAACACGTCAGCTTCAATTCGTCACCCATACACAAGCAGAGAGAGCCCTTTTGTTTTCTTTTGTTTTTTGTTTTTATTAAAAACTTAGGAACTTTCATTTTTTTGTCTTTGGAAACACAAACAGAGGATTTAATCGAAATTTCATGGAAGATCAAGGGAAATAATTAGTTACCTGACTTTCTTGGTTACAACCTCTTGAAGCAAAGAATATTGTAGGTCTTACAAAATGTGTTGACCTCCTTTTTTATCCTAAGCTGGCTCTAACTTTTTGAGTTTCTCTCAATTTCATACAGCGGTCGCTCAAGGAAAGCAGGAAATAGATGACTATGAGCCTTTCTTTCTTTTTCTTTTTGGGTGCGTCAAATGATAAAATTAAAGTTTACATTTGCTCATCATGTATGTTGTAACCAACAAAGGTCTATCATCTATTGGTAGATGATTTAGGGTTGGGGCCATTTTGCTTTTCCTAAAGTTCATGATTCAATAATTCGTGTTACTGCAGTATTTATTAAATTTTAGTCATCAAATAATGTAATGGGTCGAGGATATATTAGTGGTACACAATATAAACAATCAAACATATATTCACATTAGTCGAAATCTAATGGCTGGTTTGGTAACGTTTTAATTTTTAGTTTTTAGTTATAATTTTCCTTTATTAGAGATAGAGAAGAAATATATAGAGGAAAAGTTAAAAGCTGGCTGTAACTTTTTGAGTCTCTCTCAATTTCATACAGTGGTCACCCAAGGAAAGCAGGAAATGGATGACTATGAGCCTTTCTTTCTTTTTCTTTTTGGGTGCGTCAAGTGATAAAATTAAAGTTTACATTTGCTCATCATGTATGTTGTAACCAACAAAGGTCTATCATCTATTGGTAGATGATTTAGGGTTGGAGTCATTTTGCTTTTCCTAAAGTTCATGGTTCAATAATTCGTGTTACCGTAGTATTTATTAAATTTTAGTCATCAAATAATGTAATGGGTTGAGGATATATTAGTGGTACACAATATAAACAAATCAAACATATATTCACGTTAGTCGAAATCTAATGGTTGGTTTGGTAACGTTTTAGTTTTTAGTTTTTAGTTATCATTTTCCTTTATTAGAGATAGAGAGGAAATATATGGAGGAAAAGTTAAATGAAGAGCGAGAGACACGAGTAAGAAATGAAAGAGAATGAATTAAATAATAACAACTTAAAATTATTTTTAGTTTTTTCATTTTACATAGCATTCCATACACATTTCTTCAACCCTCCCTTTCTCTCGCATATTTCATCTCTATCTCTAACCAAAAAACCGAAAAATTAATTATAATAATAAAGGAAAAATGAAAAGGCTACTAAACAGGTTCTGGGATTTGGTTTTTTTTATAAAAGTTTCAATCTGTCATCTAATTGCTGTGTTTATAGATAGCCAAAAGCAAACAATTAGAACAAACGGTACCAGATATTGGGAGATTCTGCTTTCCAAAGCCCAAAAGTTACCATTGTTAGAGTAAAATACATGTAGTAAATTTATGGTGCATGCACCCAAATATTATGAGTATGCTTTACCAAAACACTAATTGCAGCAGTCATGGGGAAAAAGCCATAGACTTGGAAGTGTACAAGGAAATGAGAACATATGTGTTTCCATTTGAATGAGTCTGGCCGCAAAAAATATATAGTTTCCCAATCAATTCTCAGAGGTCTCACAAAGACCAACAAACAATACACTTGAACCTAAACTCCATTAATTAATCTGGCACATGATCAAGCCAAATAAAGGCTCTAGAGACCTGGTCTTTCATAATATGAAACCATCCAAAAGTGTTTTTTTCTTCTTCTTATGCTGCGAATCTTCCAAGTCTTGAAGGGACCAAAGTTTATACATTACTTTAGACTCAGGACTGAACATGAAATAAAATGGTTTCAAGAATCATATATTTTATTGTGTAAGACATGAAGATCAGACAAAATGGAAAAGAAGAATATGGTTGGTTTAACTTATGATCATCATTGGATCTTTGACTTCTTTTTACAGAGTCTTGTAGAATATACCTTATATATTTAGCTACTCCCCCAGATCTTTCTCTAATTTAATTCAACCATATGGTTTGGACACACAAACAAGGTGAGTCCTGAGACCATATAGCCTCAGTAAAATATGAGTCTCAGAAAACTGGCACTCAACTTATTGACACCAGGTTGTTTCAAAACCAACAAACCAATCTCAGATCAAAAATCCCAGACGTCGAAAGAAATCTCTTCGCGGAGATTGTCACTCTCCGATGTGAGTAATTCATCAATCTGCACTGTCCTCAGTGATCTGTCAAATTCACTTATTGGATCAAACCTTCATATCTTCACACAGAAGGAACTCAAAAAGATTACCCAAAGCTTCTCTAAGAGCAACTATCTTGGTGAAGGTGGGTTTGGGAAGGTATACAAAGGGTTCATTGATGACAAGCTTAGGCCTGGGTTGGAAGCTCAACCTGTGGCTGTTAAGGTGTTGGATTTAGATGGCAAACAAGGACATAGGGAGTGGCTGGTAAGCCTATTGTTTTTGTTCTTGCTTTTTTTTGCCCATTTCAAAGTTTATGTTGCTAACAATATCATATGCTTCCAATGTTATAAAAATGCTAATTCTCAAACACTTCGGTATTTGTAGGCTGAAGTGATTTTTCTTGGGCAATTGAAGCACCCCAATCTTGTTAACTTGATCGGCTACTGCTGCGAAGACGAACATAGGCTTCTTGTGTATGAGTACATGGAGAGGGGCAACCTAGAAAATCGACTATTCAAATGTAAATATACCATCTGCTAACATTTAATTGCAAATAATTAAGATCATGCATGCAGGATTTTTGTTTTGAAACAATCAGAAAATATTGATTTGGGAGTTCACAATTTTACTAGCAGGATGACAGAACTTACGAATTTGTATGTTTGTTCATTAATGCAGGTTATGGTGGAACCCTGCCTTGGTTAACAAGAATAAAAATAGCAATTGGCGCTGCAAAAGGCCTCAGCAGCCTCCATGAAGAAGAAAAGCAAGTCATATATCGAGATTTTAAGGCTTCAAACATCTTACTAGACTCTGTAATTTTTCTCTCCTTAGCTCTCTTCTGCGCTTAATACAAGCATATAAATATGGCTCATACAAAACAAAAGAAGTTCCCGAAAAAAATTGAGTACTAATATCTTTCTTTTTCTCCCCAGGATTACACAGCCAAGCTCTCTGATTTCGGTCTAGCCATAGATGGCCCGGAAGGAGATGAAACGCACATTACAACGTGTGTCATGGGCACTCATGGCTATGCAGCTCCAGAATATGTCAAGACAGGTAATGCAAGTTGATTTTAAGCTACTACTTTCATTCCTTCTTTTCATCAGTGGCATTGAAAATTTCCACAGCTCACTAATCATATACTCATTTTTTTCCAGGTCATTTAACAACTATGAGCGATGTCTATAGCTTCGGTGTAGTTCTTTTGGAGCTACTAACAGGTAGAAGGTCCGTGGATGAGAGCCGCCATGGTAGAGAACAGAACCTGGTGGAGTGGTCTAAACCATTTTTGAAGGACTCGCATAAACTTGACCGTGTGATGGACCCGGGACTCGAGGGTCAGTACTCAACCGAAGGTGCTAGGAAAGCAGGTGCATTGACTCATCAGTGCCTTAGCCATAACCCCAAGTGTAGACCAACAATGAGCACTGTGGTCAAGACCTTAGAGCCTCTGATGGACTTGAATGACATTCCAATTGGACCCTTTGTGTACGTTGTTCCAACTGAGGAAAAAAACAAAGTTCCTGCATATAAGATTGAAAGAGAGGGTCAAGCTGAGCGTGAAGTGGTGAAAAATGGGGAAAATGGTGAGGAAAAAGAGGTGGAAGTGAAAGCGAAGGGTCGCCACAGGAGCCGAAAAGGTCATCGGTATAGAAATCGGATTAAGTCATTGAGGTCTAGCACTGTTTATTCAGATACAGCTCTGTATAGAATTCTTGGAACCGGTTTATACTCTCCCAAATAAGCACTCGAGACAATTAGGAAAACAAACACAGAAGAAGAAAAGAAAAACTATAAGCATATATATATGTGTACCATAATACATTAAGGTTGTTTTATTTGTTTCTCTTTGTTGGAGATCTTCCCTTGCGTATGATGTTCATGTGGGGTCCTTGGATTCACAGTTTTTGTAGCTTGTCTTACATCATTACAAGAAATACAAGTACTTTGAGACAACTCTGTCTTTCTCAGAACACTCTGTTTTCAATTTTCTACGGGAAATTTTCTATGCTTTCCCATAAAAACAGTTTCAGCTTTCATATTTAAATGAGTTTTTCCTTTAAATGGAAAAAATGTTTATTTCAAACTATGAAGTCATAGAAAGAATAAAAGATGATATTGTTTAAATTATTTATGGCCTGAGGTTGGTGGATTGATCAAACCCTATACTATTCTAATCCTCCATTAGGTTCTCGAGTGCAAATAATGTATTAAATATTCCAAGTCAATTTCCATGAACATTTCTTCCTTTGTTTTGTGTTCAAAATCAGCTCAAACGGCATGGTGCACCAATCAAAGGTTTGAATAACCCACCCAGCAGATTTCGGGGCCAGCCTCATATTTCAACACTTGCACCAAACCCCACCCAAATGCCAAGTTGGCCTAAATCACAAGTTACGTGCTGATGTAACTAAAGAATTTGCTATTGCCTATGACTAGAACAAAAAGTGGGTCCCCTCCAATTCAAGGATTTGCAGAAAGGATCATGCATCCCCCAATTCAAACCAAGTATGGTTAGAATAAGGACTTGGGATACATAAATGCAATGCAACTTTTAACCAAATTTTGAGTGGGAAAAGGCAAAAACTAGGCTTAGCTTAAAGATAAAACCATGTGATAATGTAAAAAATGGAGCCAAAGAAACAATTAAGTTTCTATGCAACGCTGTATAGCTATATCTCTTCATATATTACCAAAGATGAAGCTCTTTTCCCTCCACTCTATGACATTCGGGTTGATACAACACAACTGCTTCTTCTTTCTGCTTAAATCTCCAGGAGGTGAAACACTTGAGCATCCAGATCGAAACTAACTAGTCGAGGGTAAAAATTAGGGGGCATAAGTGTGATCAAGACTTAAACTGTTGTGTCATTTTCGTCGCACACCCAGTCTGCATGATATTTTTGATCATACGGAATAACAACCCCATCAACCAAAGGTTCTCCTGTCCAAAACCAATGCATTTTTAGCATAGACAACGACGGATCACCTATGGAATTTTCTCTTCTTTGGAAACAAGAATTTCTTCATTTTCCTACTGAAATGAACCAAGTCATTGTGGCTTGAGATTATCTTGATGAGTCTACATGGTATTATGATGAGTAGGGCTTACATTCTAATTCTACTTGATGAGTTATGACTTGGGATGTATTTGCAATGAATCATACCAATATCAACAATCTTTCAAAATCCATATTTTTCAATGTTCTCTTCTTATCTCTTAAAAACATCATTGTTCATGAACCATGTAGCTTCCACTTTAGATATTAAAAAAATCTAGCTCAACATGAAGAAATGAAGATAAACCAAGAAATAATTATACCTCCATAGTCATTTTCGCCATGACACAAGTAAGAATCTGGTAGAACCCATTTCACATTGGGCAGATCTGAAACCAATTTTGTTTTTTCAAAACCAAATTAAAAACTTTGAATAATAACAATAATAATAGAATAGAAGAGTTTTGAGGAATTTACATTTGATCTTAAAAGTCAAATTCTCTGGGACTTTGCAGCCAAATGCGTAGTAGTACTTTGTAGAAACAGAGTAAATTGACTTCTTTGCCTTCTCTGCACTGCAATTATACAGCAAACTAGTTGAAAAAACAAATGCAAAATAAAATAGTTAAAAATAATAATTAACACTAATTCAAGTTTCAAACTTTGCAACTTAAAACGCTAACCCTGATGGCGTTTTGTCAGTTTTTACCTTCCGAGGGCCGTAGCTAGGGTTTGGATGTAGCCATTGATGATCTCGTCGCGAAGAGGGTAGCCCTTAGGAGGCTCCATAACCACGAGCCAGTGCTCGTAGTCGCAGCCATCCACCAGCGAGGCCAACCGAGTCAACCCGCTGCACTGAGTCGCCGCCGAGCTGTCCGCGGCGGCGGAGCTTGTCGGAGCTGAAGAGGAAGAGAAACGCGAAGATGGAAACGACGGCAGACTTGAGAAACGGGCCGTTAGGCTTAACGGGTTTCGCACAATGCTTGATCTCATTCCCGCTACGTCGTTTTACTCTCGTTTGTGTTGTGGGCGCGCACTAGGCCCCCTCTTTTAAGTTACGACATGTCATGTATGGGCTGGCCCAATGTATATCATGGGCCTAGTAACTATACGTGGGCTTCTAATTGTGATGAGCATTGGGTTCATTTTGGGTTCTAGTGCCAATGACCATACTTCGTTAATTTGTAGAATAGGACCTCATCTAAGGACCTATTCTTTAATCGTTGAATTAAACTAATCAATTTGATCAAATTGTTGAGATATTTTACGTTGGAAAAATAGCATATTTGGGGATGATTTAAGGGTTTGTAAGCTGGTTTTGAATGGACAAGTTATACTCGTGATGATGACCATGGTCTTTTGGGTATACTTTCTCTGTGTGCCATACGATCCTGGGTAATAGCACTGTCTTAGTTGAAAACCATGGTTGCTATGCTGAGATTCTCAAAAGTCTTGTATGGTGACAAGATAAGTTTTGCAACTACAGTAACCTTTACAAAGTTGTCTTTTAGTTTAGTGGAGGGCCCGCCAAATTAGGAGACAAACTTTAGGCAAGTTCTTGTCGCATCTATTAAATTAAGTGATCTCTTCTTCTCTAGGTTGGAGCTCCAAGATATATATACAGTGAAATCAGCAATAAAATCCATTAGTCTGAATCATATTATTATCTTTCATCAATTATTCCTTTATTTAATCTAAGATGGCCCCCATATTCAAACTCTTTTAATCATTTAGTCAAGTTTCTGCAATTCATTTGCAATATTGTTCAGTGAAAATAGTGATTAAATTTATACCAGTGGATTCTGAGGCAGCTGGCACTCTAGTCTCACCCGTCAAATGTATAGTTTAGATGTCTGGTTGTGGAAACACTTACATGAAATTGCTATTCCTAGTCAATCAAGGCATGTTATGCATGATAATTTTTTCACGTGACATTTTATGATTGGCCGGTAATAGCAAAATAGATCCACGAGTTTTTATGGTCTGGTTGGTTGGTTGGTTTGTTCATGGCAATTGGTTTGAAGCAGAAGTAAAGATTTACCATGTCCACAGAGGAGGAGAAAAGTGGAGAAGAACAGGAAATTACAATAAGAGCCTCTGGATTTTGATCACACACATCGCAATTTTACAATAGTGTGCTAATTTATTTTGTAGTAAAAAACTTAGCATCCCAATAGTAATTATTCAGAGGGAAGAAGAGAAGTAACTGAAACTAAGACAAAAATCAGAGTGTGTAAACGTGAGGTGGAAGACGAGGTTCACAGACTGCAACAAGAGGATACTTCTTTGGAGTTGAAAGCCCAAAAATTTCCTCCATGTTCAAATCCTCCTCCTTCAAGGTGTCGGGCAATCTCCATGTAAACCCGTGTAGGAGATTGGCCAGGCTTGCCTGGATCACCTTGATGCCAAGGCTGTAGCCAGGGCACATCCTCCTGCCTGACCCAAATGGGAGCAGCTCAAAGTCCTGGCCTTTGACATCAATGTCCTTGCCAAGGAACCTCTCAGGGCAAAACTCTTCTGGGTTGTCCCAAAGTTGAGGGTCTCTTCCTATGGTCCAGACACTTACTAGGATTCTGGTGCCCTTGGGGATGTCATAGCCAGCAACTTGGCAGTCTTCTCGGGATAGTCTTGGCACCAACATGGGTGCCACTGGGTGCAGCCTCATGGTTTCCTTGGCAATGGCATCAACATAGGGTAAGTTGACAATGTCATTCTCTTCAACCCATCTCTCTCTTCCAATCACCCTGTCTAGCTCCTCTGTTGCCTTCTTGAAAACCTCCGGCTTCCTTAGCAGCTCTGAAATTGCCCATTCGACGGTCACCGCTGAGCTCTCAGTTCCACCGGCAATTAGGTCCTAATAGAATCCATCAATCAACAAAAGCGTGAGTAAGATAAGTAAAACCAAAGTAAACCAAAAAGTTTTCAAATCCCAAATAAGCGAGTAATTGTGAGCCGTTAATGCATATAAGACTCGCTCGCTGTCATTGACTCAAGAGTAGAGTTTGGGAAAATTTTACTGCTTCTATCATTATTGCATAAATGAATCAATCATACCTGGGTAAAGGCCTTTATTCCATGTCTTTCAAGCTTAACTTCAAGGTTAGGATCATCAGCAAGTTGCAGAAGCACATCAACCATATCTTTTGCAACAAAGTCTTCACCACCTGCCTTCCTCTTTGCAATATGTACATCCAACACATGCTCCAAGAACCTATCCAACTTCTTGCTCAAAGTCTTCATTCTCTTTATGTACCCTTGCAAGTCCAAGAAATCAAGCCACGGTATTGAGTCACCAATATTCAACACCCCGCTCAGCAAGAAGAGCTCATCCAACATCTTCTTGAACTCATCGGGGCTCACGATCGAGTCTTTCGACTCGTCCGTGTACTTCTTTCCGAGCACCATGCGGCTTATAACATTAAGACTCACAGTTGAAAGGTGATCTTTCAGCAAAATGTTGGTGTTGGAGGACTCAAATAAGCCTCTGAGCAATGCGTTCATTTCCTCCTTTCTGATATATTCATATGATTCTAGGCGTCTGGCACTGAAAAGCTCCATTACGCACATTTTACGGGCCTGGCGCCAATATGAGCCGTAAGGGGACCAAGTAATGTCCGAGTAGTTGTATGTGGTGTGCTTACCGGCTGCGAATTTGGGTCGTCCGGCGAAGATAACGTCGTGGGTTTTCAGGAAGGCCTTAGCCATGTCAACTGAAGAGCCCACGACGACCGGATGGGACCCAAACTTGAGCTGCATGATGGGCCCATATTTTTGGGCGAGTGCATGGATAGACCGGTGGGGAAGTTGGTTTATGAGGTTGAGGTTTCCAATGATGGGCCAGGGTTTTGGACCGGGCGGCAAATTGAGCTTGCGGTGGCGGAGGCGGCGGGAGAGGAGGATGAGAGCGAGTGCTCCCAGCCATGCGGCAGCGTATGCAACCCAAGAAATGGATTCCATCATTGTGGAACTTGTTGTGCAGTGGGTTTGTGTGGTGAAGTGGTTGATGTGTGTTTTGAGGTGGTGGGAGGGGGAATTTATAATTGAAAGAAGTCAGGGCACAAGTCGACCCAATTTGAATATTTTAATATCAAACAGTTTTTTATCGTCAATATCCTCGATTTCAATTACACCAACTTGATTCATGCTTTAGTTCAATTATAAACTGACCATGTTGTCCTTATGCATCTTTGGTCTTTGTATTAAAGAAAGACCCGTTAGTCAATGGTTACTAGTTTCATACGGCAAGTTAAGCGTTTTCGCGTGAAACTTATAATTCGAGTGATTAAACATTTATTCACATCACATCCAAAATTAGAATTTGATAGTGGCCTTGCGGTTGAATCAAAATAATATTGATAACTAACTTAGTCGTTGGTGGTTGTTTAAGGCCAACTTGATAATTTGAATTAAATTTACTTGAAAATAAAGGGCATTTTGCAGAGGACTATACTTGGTCAATGATCAATATGCTTAGTTTAAAACAAAGAAAAAAAAGACCCTCTCTTAGTCTTGGTGAAATTAGTAGGAAACCCACCAAAAGCAAAACAAGAAAAAGAAAAAAGGAAAAAGGAAAAAGTATTTTCTGAGTTGGTTGTTGGGAAAAGTTTGAAGGACTTGACCATTGACTTGCCTTGGAAAATCACTATAATTTCTTCTGAATTTCCTCGGAAATTTTAGAAATATTTTTGCTCATCACAGATGCATGCACATTATTTTTTAAAAATATTTGATATGTGTTCATAGTATAATTATGGTTAATTTTTTACTTTAATTTATATAACTATGGTTATATTTATAGACATGTGTCAAATGTTGAAAAAGATAATAAACATACATATTTAATTAAAGTGATAAATAAAAATACTCCCGAAAAATTTGATATCATTAGATGCAAAGCACAATTGAATAACGGGTTTTTAATTTTTATTTATTTATAAAGTAGACATTTCAATCAATGGTTAGTAGACTCAATCAAAACAATATTAAATGTGCCACGTCAAACAATATTGAATGTTATACATTTTTGTACTCACTCGTTTTTCTTGAGCTCTCTTTTTTTCTTTATTCTTTTTTGGAGCTCCATGCATAATAATTCAGATTTTATACAGTAAGTTGAAAGTTGCAGCGAACAATTATATAGAATTAAGTACATCAAGATCAAAGGCAAATCAAGTAACACATAGCGTGTGTCATGTGTACAAATAAGATATTATATGAATGATATTACTTTTGTCCATAAAAAAATCTCGGCAAAACGCTATTTCTAATCGATGTGGTTTACCATTGTGATTTCAATTTGGTCATTTTTGTCAAAGTGGTTTTTAATTTGAAACAATTCAAGAAAAATCTTCAATTTATGTTACTTATTAAGGGGCATTTCGGTCCAAGCTGGCAGCTCTTCCCCAACCACCCCGCATCCCTGCCCACAACCACCCAAGAAGTCTACTGGTTCAGGCTCAGCCTCCAGGTTCTTAATCTTCAAGGTTTTTGGCCCAAACGTGGTCCCTTGGATACTGTCCGACGGCTGTGGTAACTTGCAGCTTTGAAAGGGAAAAAGAAATCAGGGGGAGATGAGTAGTGTTTCTAGCTGCAAGAAATTGGACCACTAGAAGAACTCGTCTTCCAACAGCATCCCCTCCCTTGGTCGAGAAGAGAGAAGCTTGGAAGCTTGGAAGCTTGGAAATAAAAAACTTACCAATCACATTTGGTGCATCTCTATCTCTATCTGAAAGTCTTATGATCATAAAGATAGAGAAATAATTTATAAGTGCCACTTGAAAGAGAAATAATTTATAAGTGCCACTTGAGAGTAAGGACTATAGCATGTGATGTGAGTGGAAAAGAAGCTCCATGACTTAAGCATATCTAGCATGCATAAACAATGTGAGTCAATAGAAAGCTTAGATGCAAGATATCTTATCAAAATTTAGGCGGCATATGCTCCGATGTACTAACATTTGCACATATTCCTGACAGTCAGAGTGTGTGTGGCCCTAGTGATTCAGTGAGTTGGAGGAAGCAATTTGGTTGTTAAAGGGAATAAAAAGGAATTTGAATTTTCCAGATTTATTTGGCTCTATGCAGTGAATGATTTACAAGAAAAAGCTGTTTGCTTTATCTGAGTGGGGTGAACTTGTTTCTTATAATTTGAAAGGAAAGTTCGAGGACAGATAATTGAAGGTACGAACGTGTTGCGTGTCTGCCCATACTTTTGAGGACCAATAATGATTCCCAGGAAAATTTACAACCCACAAACTCCAATAGTATTTCTGATTTTTACGATTTGGTTTTTGAGTGAATCTGAACTGCATATTCAGTTTATGAATCAACTTAATCAATACTTCGAATTCTAGTCTCATATATGAACATCGAGGTTTACAACAACTTCTCTAACGTGACTCTTCCGTTGTGATAGGTAAAAGGGCGTTCTCTTTAAGGGCGGCACTAATAATATAATTTAGCCCATAAAAACTTAGTAGTACACCAAATGTAACCTAGTAATTCATTGTTCACTCAACTTTGTAGGCCTATAATCATCTTATTAGATTAATTTGTTTGCTCAATTAAGAGACATAATCCCTTAGTAAATATTCACGACTTTTAACTCTCTACATTTTCATATGCAATAACAAAATATTTCAATTCTCTCAAGAATCGTAGGGCACAACATGAATGGGTACAATTTCAATTTTTTGGTGTTGAACAAATTTTGATTTTGTTAATGTGCTTTTTGGTTGCATCTAATATGTATTTGTTAAATGTTAAAGCTTATTAGGAATTAGTCAAATGAGCTATGAACTAGCGTGATTTATAACTTGACGACATATAAGGTGATGTCGTCTTGTTCACCTCTTTCTTTAGCTTTTGGATACTATCTGAATTTTTTTTTTTTTTTTTTTTATACAAGGGATGATTTACTTTAGTTTAGTCTAAACTATGAAAATGGATATTCGAATTCAGGTGCAGAGTGGCTTGCATATATGTTCAATGGCAGATCCATAAATTTTTCAGAAAAAAAATAATATTTAAAAGCCTAAAATCTTCAACAACAAAAAAATTACATACATAGATAGATCATAAATTATCAAGCAAGTCAATTAAAAATATAGGAACAAGCAATACAAATGGTTAAAATGGTCTACTATCCATTAGAGAATTGCATACAAAAACCAGTGAAAAAGTTGGAATTTGAATACTAGTGTGGCAAACCAAATCATTATAATTTGAAAACACACCTATACCATTATAACTTTAGTGAACTGACATATCTCTCCATTGAAAAAGTGACAACATTTAGAATCTGGCCATCATGATTTGTTGACATTGCTCGGACAGCCCCACCAACGACAAGAAGATCCTCCACTTGGTGAAAGACGAGGAATTACAGAATTTCCCAAATTGACTTTAACCCAATTGGTGGGCTCAAAATTAGAAGGATGGGCCGCAGCCCATTAGGTCCTGTTAAAAGAGGAGACTGGAACCCAGGCAGAAGACAGTGTTGATGAAGGACCAAAGGATGAATTTAACACAAGTTACAAAAACTCTTTGCTTTTGATTCCATACTTCTCCTTCTAGCTCTCTCTTCTTTCTTCTGTTTATTTTCACCCTAATATTTCTGTCTATTGTTCTACTTTGTCTTTGTCCATGATCAATCTGGTATTAGAGAAATTTTACTATACATACATAGGTGCCGAAATTTGAGCTCATTTTGAGTATAGGGTTGAGTTTCATGTGTTGGTTTCATATTTTGCATATGAAATATCAGTTGTTTTGTATACTGCTTGCCTCCTTTTCTGGAAGGAGTCCCTACAAATTACATTTTGACACATGTGCAAAAATAATTTATCAAAACTACAAAAGTAAAAAAAAATTCTACACATTTATCATATTATTATTGACATAAATGTAAAAGTTTCTACTGTACAGAAGAATGAAGTATTTTCCTTTATTTTTTTTATAGTTTGGGTAAGATGTTTTTGAGATTCCCATATTCTTCTAGAATAAAAAAAAAAAAAGCAACATTTTTTTGAGAAAAATGTCAATGACAAAGTCAGAATAGACAGAAGATGAGACCAATTTGAAGAACATATTAATTCATTACGATTAGCTGTAGGCGCCCAAGTTTGAATCTCATGTGTTGGTATCGTATTTTGCATCTGAAATAACGTTTTTTTGGGTAATTCATGATCTGTACTGGTAAAGTGGAGACTATACCATTAAGCCAACTCATGATTAACGCATTCGCAGTGTCTTTATGCCATGTTTCATATGGAGGATTATATTAGACCAGTAAAATGCTTAAATTTCATGTGGAATCAACAAGGAATAATATGGGTGTTGTCTTTTAATTTGGATGATTAGAATGAACTATTCATAAGAGGTTGATGTCTAAAATTTATCCCTACTAATCCAATCATTTTCAAGGGAATTAGTGAGGATAAGTTTTAGACATCAACTTCATATAAATAGTTCACCTTAATCCTTTAAGTTAGAAGACAACATCTATATTCTTCCTTCATTGCACATGAAATCTAGTCATTTTACTAGTCCAAGCTAGTCCAATCCAATTCTCCATACCAAACATGGCCTCAGAGCATCTCCAATAGCCTCTTCAACCACTTTGGGACTCTCAAATAAGTGTGCGATCATAAAAAATCTTTCCAACAGCCTTGTCAAACTTAGTTATCAAAGCTGCAACATTTTTCTCTCGTTTCAGGATTGGTAAGTTGACTTTGGCTCTTCAAAACATTTAATAAAACTTTGGAAAAATAAAACCTACCTTGAAAATGTTAAAAACATGCATTTTTTTTCTTTTCAGATAATAAATGTATGGACATTTTTCACATGTTTTCATATTTTTCATATTTTTTTCATGATATTACATTAATTGAATTGAAGAGTCTATTTAAGAAAAAATTATTCAAGTAGCAAATAAACATTTTCAAATTGCCACATAGGTCAACAAACTTTAATTTGAAAAGTTTAATTTGCTATTGCTATTGGAGATGCTCTTATTGTTTTGATAATAAACTAACACCTTAAAACGATGTAATTATAAAGATATTCGGATTCTAATTTGCTCTAGCAAAAGTAAGGACCAATAAACCAATGAGTCTAGCCTAGTGGAAGGGCCTTGACTTGTAGACCAGTGGTCTCTGGTTCGAACTTCTATGGAATCTTGGTAGTGTGCGTATGAGAAACCTATTTTCTCTTTATATATTTTTTGGATTAATTACAGTTTAGTACCCTGTACTTACAACGTTAAGGTATGTTAGTACCTCACTTTTCAATTTTTACAATCGCATACCCTGAGCTTGTAAATTTGTTACAATCCGATTCCACCATTAGAGTTTCTGTCAAATCTCTCTGTTAGTTGTCTACGCAGCATTGTGGGTTCCACATGTTTCACTTTTTTTAATTTTAAATTGATTTAAATATGAATAAATATTTAAAACCAAAAAACCAAAAAAATAATAATAATAATCTCTCTCTCTCTCTCTCTCTCTGTTCTCCCGATCAAGCTCCAACACCCAACCTTCAAACACATGCCACAGCCACCCTCCACCGCATTGCAACCTCCCAGCGCCCCCTTCCCCATGACCACCGCCTTCCAACCCCCAACGAACCCAGTACCCCAACTGTCGGTCTTCATCTCTCTCTCTCTCTCTCTCTCTCTCTCTCTCTCTCTCTCTCTCTCTCTCTTATCTATGCTTTCTACCCCATGCACCACCACCTGCAAACTATACCACGAACCCAGAAACCCAGACCCAATTTCTTCCCCCCAACCTAGATTTCTTCTCCCCCTCAATTTCTTCCCCCCTCCCCCCCTTCGATTTCTTCTTCCCCACCCTCATCCCAGATTTAAAAATATTAGAAAAAATTAAAAATAAATGAAAATGGAAATGAACACCAAAACCCACAAACACCCACCTTGTATCTAATCCGTCCTCATCAGCCAATTCCTCTCTTCAATTTGATCAGCGCATCCGCAAATATCTACGGACTATGGCACCCGCAAATATATATTTTAGACTGACTTTTTATCAATTTTCCCTTTTTTATTTTTATTTTTTTCGGTTTTCGGTGTCTAAACAGACCATGGCATGGATCTTAGATGAGTACCCAAAATTTCATGGCTACTCATGAGTGGAAACAAGCAAAACCAAAGAAAGATAAGCTAAAACGTAGAAAAAAAAGAGAGACTGAGTGAGATGTATAAGAACATATCCCAAATGGATGTTCTGGCATACGATAAGACAGTGAGTAATAACTATTACAAATTCAAGCTCAGCTCATTCAGAGTTGACAAATAGAGGATCAAGAAGACTCTTTACAGCACCAGTTCCACAGAGAAACCATGAGAACAAATGATTATACATGAACACGGAACAAAAGCACCAAAAGTGAAAGGACCTTACCGTTCAACATCCACTTGGCCAAAGAAGTTCACAACACCTCCAGCATCCCACACAAGGGCGAAGCCAGGAATTTTTCGATAGGTAAAACTAGCTAAATTTTTTTAATTCAAATAAAAGTATACATTAAATCATATGTTCAAAAATAATTAAAAGTATACCTATTGAAGTACTTTATAAAGAGTAAATGAATAAAAAAATTAACTTTCACATATATATATATATATATATATATTAGTTGTAAACACAAATACAATGGAGTCAATTGAATGAAAAAGATTAAATTGAAGAATTATGGCTAAGAATTGTACCTTTATTATGCATTTGAACAATGAATTAGACTTTGGTAGCACGGAATACAAAACGTTGTAGATATCCTTTTGGGACTGCTAGGGCTATTTCACAAATATCGTTTTTTCTTTTGTTGAAGATTGACTAGGATACTCATTGCGAAGGACAAACTAGGCTAGGATACTTTCATCATGTCACACTAGGATCCTTAATTAAATGGGAAACTGGCAAGAGAGACATTTTAAAAAAAGAATAAAAAAGAAAGCAGGACTCACACCCATATTCCCAGAATGAGGGCCGAGCAAGAAAGGTGTGCTCAAAGTGAGAAAGTTGTGTTGATGGGCTATAGCTATAGGTCTATTCTTTAAATTTCCGACCAAAGAAATTTTTTTAAATAAATATTAAATCTACCATAGCTATATGTCTATTCTTTAAGGGGAAAAAAAAATCCTACCTAGGCTACAAGGTTGTAGCCTAGCCTTGTAAGTAGTTCCGTTTTTTTTAATCTCAAATGATCTCACAAGAGCCAGTATGAAAGATCCATTTGGACAAACTAGGGAGAAGCAAAACCTAGCATAAAATTAGGGAGGAAAATCTCTATAACATGACGGAAGAGACAGTAGCCTGATTTATTAGTCGAAGGGGTTGGTTCCAGGGGAAAATTCCTGGAATCAAAGGAGGTTGCAGGAGACCAAAAACAAACGTGCAGGGCCACACTAGCTCTTATCACATTTAGCCCATAAAGGTGAGTAGAGATTTCCATATTGTTCTAGAATACAAAAAGTAAGATGTTTTTATATAAAAAAAATGTCAGTGAGATAGTCAGAGAATAGACAGAAGATGTGACCAATTTGAAGAAGATCCATTAATTACGATTAGCTGTAGTATTTAACATATTCATCATCCGCTAGATACCAAAAGACAAATTACATTATGATATAAATTATAATTACAAAATAATAAACTAATTCATGAGCCCTCTATTTTGGACTCAAATAGAAACACTATTAGGCACACCCCTACAAGTGATCCCAGGTTCAGAACTTGGAGCAAGCAGCTCATAAGGCAAAACACCAGCCCCACACCTGTGCTTAAGCTCTGGATCACTGTTCCTCCTTTCGATCTCCTTCTCAATCTCCATCATCTCTGCAGAAAACTTGTAAAATGCCTCAACAATTTCTGCATCCCCTGACCACGTAGAGGGCTGCTGCCTCTCCCCAAGGTACTCTTCATCTGGTGAATGTGTGGACAATATATCCACAACAGCCATGTACTTGATGGCTTGTAGGACACTAGGCAGTGAAGAGAGGAAGTACTTTTGTGGGTCTGATATGAAACTTGCATATTCAGGGTCATTTTCTTCTGGTATCAGCCTTCTCATTAGGGGTGGCCTGTTGGGCACATACCCTCCGTAAGGGTACTGGCCAAAGTTGAGTGCAGCATGTTGTGCTGATGCTAGCCAAATTAGAGTGCTGAGGATTGAGACTAGGTCATCTGCTGAGGACAATGAGGGCCACCAGTTTTCGTGGCGGAGATCCGCGTGGCCTACATTGATGGACTCTGAGTACCAATTTTGTAGCTCTCTGTCGTTTCGTATCAGGCTCGAGTCTGGGTAGTAATGGTGCACATAGGTTCGAACCCAGTTCTCAATTGCACCCCAGATTAGCAAACCATCACTGCCATATGGGTAATCTTCGAGCACAAGTCTCACACCATGGGGTTGTGTTGGGTCAGGCACTGCCATGCCCCTGCATCACAAAAATCATGCACCAAATAAGATTAGCCAGAGAACCCAGAAAGACAACACACAAAATGGGAAAAAAATTTTTGAGAAAAAAATAAAAATAAAATAATAAAGCTTATTGGGGGAAGGACTTTCTTGCCCCATGACCTGACAAAGTACCATCGAGTTAAAACATAACATGTGTAAAAGAATCTTGCTAAGCTCTTGGTATCGTACCTTTGTATGAGATCTGCGGGAAGGCTTTCACGGTCGAAGCGCCAGTTTTTGTATGCAGAAGAACTAATTTCCATGGCATATCGGCCGGGAGTGAAGCATGACTCAATAACACCATCAGCGTTGATTAAGATCTGGCGAGCCAATGCATTGATCTCTAGTGTATATCTCATGTGAGGATCCAAAAGCTTGTAGATTGGGTGCATTGCACTCAATTGTCTATGTGCTGCCAATATAAATGGTTCTAGGGTAGCATGGGTACGTAGCCTGCAACCAATGAAACAAATATTCAGTATAATAAAAAACTTATATATTATACAAGAGTTAAGCAAGAATATCAACTGACACATAATGTGGTCAACTAATATTATCGCGACAACTTTACTTACCAATGGTGTACGAGTTGGTGGACCCCGGCATCGTTGGCGCAGACATGCGCCTTAGCAAGCTGCCATATCCAATTGGAAGTAGCATCAGTTGCAGGTGTCAAAACACGCTTTGATCTCGAACTTGGTCCTGAATTTGGGAGGCTAAGCTCTATGGCAATGGGCTTAAGAGCTCCGGTTGGTGTCAAGAAATAAAGGGTACGAGTTGCATATGCTTTTCTCCCATCCAGAGCATTAATTCGATCAAGAAATGGAAGGTAAACGTCGTGGTAATCCACTATGTACAACTTGTTCTCATCCAATGCCTGCACAAAATATAAAACCAAAATGAGAAACGGAAGAAAACACAGTTGATGATTATTTTATATTTTCCGAGTGTAGTAGATTTACAAACTCGGAAGTGTGAATAGCAGTTCTTAGAAAACATCAAAAGTATTAAAATAGAAAATGGTGTAATTGGTGGTACCTGTTGCACAGTCATGCCATGGATATTAGGTGTAATGTGCTCTTCTTTGAGTGCAGACTCTAAAGGCCCATAGATTTCAGGATCAAGTTTGCTCACTGGTGGGAAAACTTTGAGCCTCTCAATGCTCGATGGGTTAACCCCTGCTACTGCTTGACGGGCAAATTCGTCATCTCTCAACCAAGCTAGCTTGTCCTCTGCACATGGAATCAGATCTTAGTTAATTAAAAACCTAATCAAATGATTTAAATTAAATAATTACTTAAGGCTAATTATATTCCCACACACAATGACTTCGCACTGCATGGTGGTAGTGGGCACATGGTGGGATTATAATTTTTATAATAATGTATAGTGATTAATTAAAAACATGATGAAACTCACTGCTTAGAATCTTGGGGGTGTCATATTTGAGAATGCCCTGGTTATAGTCTTGGAACTTGCTGACCATATTTGGCAATGGAAGCTTCTTTAGGAGCTCATCTTGCAGCCCCAATTTAAGGAGGATTCCTTCACTGTAGAGGCTGTCGATGTCGCCGAATACCCGGAAATCTTTGTCACCCTTGAAACTAGACTTCAAGGAAGGGATCAAGTTATGAAGAACACCCTTGAGCCTCCCAAAAGAAAATGTGTCCATTTTTGACTCCTCAAACTGTTCATCTCTAGGAACATACATTGGGAGTGGCTTCTCAACCCTGCTCTCTGCTGACATATCTGTGCCACAAACAAAGCAGAACAAAAATTAGTTACATCTTACAATAATAGATTTTCAGATCCTCTGACAAGAGAACATGTATTAAAATATTTGAGCATAATTTACCAGTATCAGTTGGGAGGCGACCAGTGCGACATCTTCTTGGATAGGGTAATTTTTGACCACCAACTGTAGGCCTAGCTAAGTCAATTCCCTTATCAGGGTTTCCCAAATCATTATACAAAGCATAGTCATAGATCCTATCAGATAATTTTCTGACTCCATTTCCATCACCCCTCAAATTCTTCAGCTCTTTCTGTCTCAGTTCTCTGAGCCCCTCAGGAGTCTGGTTTGGCAAATATGGCTGCTCAAAACAAAAAATTACGAAAAGTCAATATTTATTTAAACTTGCTGCCAAAAATATTAGTTCTGTAATATACAAGTATAAAACAAAAGGACGGAATGATATCATGGTAGGTAGTCGGTAGGCTTTAAATATGGGGCCCATGACCTAAACCAACTAATGACTGGCTCGTCAAGGGAGAAGACAGACAGAAACTCAGTTCATGACAGAAGGGGAATAGACCAGGTAATTAAGTTAATAATAACAATAATATTAAGCTGCTAGCCATGAACCATTCAACTTTTCTGACGTACCAACTTAATTATCGGTCACTTGCAGATATTCAAAACCTAAAAAATTTGACGGTTTGACTTCCCCATCTAGGCAAACCATGATCAATGGAAAATGGAAAAAATGAAATCTAATCTACCTTGTTGCAGAAGACTATTCTTTTCTCAGGGTGATCTTTCTTAGATTGCATCCAAGAATTAACAGGGAAATGTAATGGACCGCAGGCAAAACCTTCAAGGGTTATAGTTTCCAAAAAAAACTCTTTTTGATGCTTGTTTGTAACTGTGATTGCTCCTGGGATGCCAAAATTTGAGTCCACCATAAACTCAGCTGTGTAATTAACCCTCTCTGCTTTGAGATTAGATTTCTTTGACCAGTCCTTGAGAACACCTTCACTGCTTTTCTTGGGTGCCTTGGTTCCTATAAAAATTTGAGGAAGAACCCAATTAGCAACAATTTAAAAAAAGTACTAAAATTCTCAGTTGGGTCCAAAATATTAGCAAAGTATTTCATTTGTGACAACCCCAAATAAAAGAAAGTTGCTTACTTGGGTCTATTTCAGTGCTGATGAGCTCCAAAGCAACATTTCTACCAATTTTGTCAGTGAGAGCATCCAAGTGTTTGGAGATGGTCTCTTTCAAGTCCTCCTTGATCTTGTTCCTCACAGTCACAACAGCTCTCACCTTGAACTTGACAGGCTTCTCTGCAGAAAAAACAGGCACAATCTTCACCAAATCTTCACTGATGGCAGCCACAGTACGCCTGTTAGCCTTCCTCAAATGCTCCCTCCTCCTCTGTGAAGGAACCAAACTTGGTCTGGCCAAAAACTGGTTCTGACTCAAAAACAATTTAGATGGTGATGAAACAAATTGAGACTTGTCCATCAAAGAATTACCCATGATTTGTTTAGTCAATGCCATCTTTTCTGCCTTAGTTCTCTACACAAACAGAGTCACTCTGAACCTTAATTAGTTCAGAAAGTTTGAGTCTTTTTGCTTTGTGGTTTGTGCAGAGAAAGAAAAAAAAGAAAGAATGGTGGTTGTAAAAGAAGTGAGTGCAGAATATGTTGGTGTTTGTGCTTCGTAGTGTATATATACAAACAGAATATCATCATGGCAGAGAAAAAGTTGGGGTACTGTTGATCTCACCGTCCACACGTTTTTAAGAAATTGTGCTTGTGAAAAACACTTGGGTTTTACTTTTTAATGTTGGCTTTCTTTGTTTTTTGTATTTTTGGTTTGGGGAAACATATTTTTCATTTGGGACTTTGGAGAAGTTCAAAGGGAGGTCCCGAGTCAAAGCGAGTTCGTGAGTTTCCGAGTAAACACGCGGTGTGCGGGAAGGCAAAGAGAAACTGGGATATGTTGGGTTCAAAGGACATGTGTCCCCTTGTCTTCTCCAAAAATGGCAACTGTGTCCCTGTTCATTGGAAAGTTTCATGAGTGAAATCGTGTAAAAGCGATCAACTTTACTAGTCTACGGTCCATAATCCATGGTTGATTTGACCAAATTTGAAGTCTTTGAAAAATATTTTAAATTGAAGGTTCATTCTTTCATTGAAGTTTGCTTCTTGTTTAAAATTTCCTCAAAACAAAAGGTTTTTTTGGGTATATGTGAAATTTTTATTTCATTTTATAGTCAATTTATAGTTTTTATTCCTTTTCCAAAAGTTTCTATATGCAAAATCCTATAAGATAATTAGACAGAAAAATTATCATATAAGCGTTAATCAATTCTTGAGAATTAAATAACTATTAATTTAATGGTATTTTCTTCTCAATATTCAAATATATCACAATTTTAAATATCCCCTCTCTCAATAATAAATGAATTGTGAGAATGTAAGGAGACAAGATTCAATTTAATATTAGTACCTTGTTAATGATATGAATGAAAGCACGGCCTCATTTGAACGGAAGAGATTGAGGGCACTACCTAGTGTCATAGTCTCCGAAAGAAAAACGAGATATTGCATTTATAATTTAAGTTTAATGAATTTGGATAACTGAGGCTGTTGGACAAAGATTTTCTAATGTGGCTCACCTATTTTAGAATTTCAAAAATATTGAAGAAGTTGTTGAAGATACTCTAATAATCGGATGAATTCAAAACAATAAGCATCACTTTGAAATGGTGATGACCATATTTAATTAGTAGCTCAAAAATTTGATACAAATATGTAACATAGTATAGGTATGTAAATATTATCCAACATATGTTATGGGGATCCAATGAAAAACAATATTGAATTGAAGTTTGCACTTCCAATTTAATGAGCGGATGGGATTTGTGAATAAGATTTGCTAGTGGGGATATGGACCACAGTTCCAACTCAAACCCAAGCCATGTGAACTTTTGGGTGGTTCCATAATCTTATGAATTAAAAAAAAAAAAAAAATATATATATATATATATATATATATATATATATATACAAAATAAAAACTTTTACAAAATGCAGGGACATGGTGATGGGTGTTATTAATGTTTTGGACTGCCACTCGAGCTACCGAGAAGTTGCTAAAGAGAATGAGCCTCAATTGACTATGACCACATTGACCACCATGACATTTCCAAGTGGAATAGAGGACTACTTTGGTCACTTACCAGATTTATTTCTATTCTGCTTCTATATTTTAATCTTTTATTATGAATAGTTCTCATTCATCCTTTAAGTTAGACAGCAATATTCATATTAATTATATATTGATTGCACGTGATATGTAAGTATTTTGCTGGTCTAATTCAGTCTTATCCAGTTTTCCCTAACAAATGAGGCCCTGAAGACTAGGAAAAAAAATCATAATTTGGGAAGCTGCCATAATTAGAGTTTTTTTTAAATCTTTTTCTTTTGGTTACCAAATATAGGTTCATATGTGTGTTTGTCCATGTGCACGCATGCACACAATCACATCGATCGTGTTTAGGGTGATAATGTGTCATTATCTTAATGTTAATGATGCACTAATACGCATCCCAAAGTTAATCCTCATATGTTTAAGTAGTGATTAAAATAATTAGCCACGGACAGGGACATATATATATTGCCACTAAAAGTGCATGGGCAGTGGGGGCATCTAATTAGTGGGTTGTAATGGAAATTGGCAAATTCATATCGTGCTGCAATTGTGACATTTTGTGTATAAAGGTCACTTGCCGCCAGTTTGGCAACTATTCCTAACTCGAACCTTCCTCTCTACTGCTCCTCAAAAGAGAAGGGGTCTAATCTAAAATATCATACCAGATGAATACATGGCATGGCAGCCCAATTGACTCAAATTCCAAATCAACTTCAAATTATCTTCCTACTTATGAGACGTGCATTGATTTTAAGGATTGTTTTAATTTTCTGAGAAACTTTAGTAGATGGCTGCATTTTCGTTTTGACTTGAGGCTGCAGATATTTCTTTAATTATTGGGAACAATTAAATTTCTATAAATATTGATATCAAGTATATAAATTGATCCCACAGCTTTCCAATCCACTACTAGTCTAATAATTCCTACGTCTATGATGACTTATTGTGAATCTCTTGAGATCTTTTTCCTCCTTTGTTAGTACAAAATGTTTTGCCTTTTCAAACCACTTTTCCGGGAGAGCAAGTAAAGCTATAAACTTACATCATTGTAAGCATACACTATTGTGTATATATATTAACAAACAATAATCTATTTTAAGGGCATTTCCACCCGTTGGGATTGTCAAGGCAGAAGGCCCCTTGGTAGATGGTGGGCTCCAAGACTAGGCAAGCTCGAAGGCAAAAACAACTCCAGCAGTTGCATGGGGGGCACTGATGTCAGCGCTGACATCGGCGAAGAATTTTTTTTATAAAATAAATGGAAAAAATACCAAAAAATTCTCATACGTATAAATAAAATTAATTCCATGTGAATAGTAATTGTCTTTTGGTTGTCATGGCAACGGGTGGAAAAGCAAAAAAAAATAAAATGATATGGCAGATACTATTCATGTGAATAGTGACCACCTTTATTAATCCTAAAACGTGCATAGCATAAAATAAAGGAACACGCAGAAAATTATTTTGCGTGATAAAACCCCACCTCTGGGAAAGTCTACGTCCACGGAACTCCTCAGTACAAAACAAATCCACTATAGAACGATGATTACAAGAAGTATTCACACACTTATCCTAGAAACATTCTAGATAATGTTTACCGATTTGTAACTCAACTTTTGTCACGGGATGATCTTTCAACACTCCTAATGTTAAATGCAATATTGGTCACGATTGCTTCAAGCTCGTTGGGGTTCTTCCAACTCTCCTTATGTTGAATCCAATAAGGGTCACGATTGATTCAAATTCACTGGAGAAAAACCGCCAACGGTCTTGGTGTCCTTAACTGTATGAGTCATCAAACATCTAAATGAATGCAATATGAATGATAAAAGTATTTAATAAATCACCAAGTGAACATAGAATACTTAATAATTTATCTCAAATAAAAACTCAACTTTCGAAAATTTATAGACTGAAAATATTAGCGTGAAAGCTCTACAAAGAAAGAAGACAAAGTTCTAGTTTTATATGAGTTTTTCTTCATAAGAAGGAAAACCCGCGTTTAAATCAAAATCTCCACATTTTAACTTTTGACAAAAATCACAAAGATAGTTTTCCTATTCTAGAGTTTAGAAAAGTGAAGCCAACGAATAGGAAAATAAAAGGGAATCAAGAAAGTAAGATATTGATAATCACACAATTAAAAACTTATTTTTATTCAGCATGATCTTTTCCAATTACCAACGTGATTTTCAATCAAAAATACGTGAGAGACAAAAAGAATTTAACAATAAAAGAAAACAAAGAATAAACAAAAAATATTAAAAAAAATATATCTAAATGAGATACACTCCTAAAGAGATTCTAATTAATTAAAATCACGGAAGATAAAGGAAATAAAATCATATTAGATTCCAAAAAATGTTATTATTATGAGTGCATGAAAAATGACATGTCTTACCCTTTAGATCAAATGTTTCATACGTGTTAAGTTATAATTCTTTAATTTGGGGATTGCTAAGCTATTTTAATTCTATAGTTTCTGAAAATCAAATACAACAATTTTACTTCAACCCTCTAGCTAAATGACACTTCCAAATCTATACTATATTCTTAAAATTGCCAACATAATTTCATATTAACATCTTCCCATGCAGAAATTTCGATTTTCAAATGTCAACATATTAAATGACCAAAACGCAGGCCAAAACAGACGAATTGGGTCATAGAATTGTAGAGTAGTAAACCGTGGATTTCATTTCACACACTTTGAGATTGAGTGTCATAGCTAGCGATTGACCACATACCACCCCCATTGAAGTTTGACTACGACCAAAATGAGAAGGCCAAAATAGAAAAGTAACCAAAATAAGAAATATAAAAGACAGAATTTTGTTTTTTTTTTATGGGGTTTGGTCAAATTAATGGTAATTAATATTAAGTATAAATCAGAATCCAACCAAGAGAAAAATTCAATCTGGTTATCGCGTGGAAATAAAACTAAAAAATTGGGAGGAAACAAGAGAGTTGTATTTACTTCCTTAAACGTTGTTGCTTTTTATTTATAAACAGGTCAACTTTGGTTTTTCCTCAGGTCAACAAAGTATTCATCCCATTGACTTTTTTTTAGGGTTAGAAAAATAAAATGCGTACCTCCTGCCCTTCTCTGTAATTTATATATTGTTTTAATTCTGGCTAATTAATGCATGCCAACCACGCTAATTAGAACTAGTAGTAGTATGATCTCTTATTATATATGAGAAAAATTCCCACAAGTTGTAAAAATGAGCTACACAAGTTTTTGTATTCCCATAAGATATATGAATTTGACCCTACATACATAGCGGAATTCAAAGTTTCCATATCACAACAATGAAAGGTCACAACTCATTGGTTTTGACTTTATGCATTACTAAAATACGTTTTGGCCGGTGCGTCATGGTGCCGGACATATAGGTCTTTAAAATCATGCTCTCTATTTTTAAGTTAAAATTTAGCTAAAAACATATAAAAGTTATTAAATGAGTTCTTTATAAAAATTTAACTCCGATCATACTCTCTAATTTAGAGATTCCTAAATGCTATAAAAAAATATATTATAAAAAATAGTTAACATTAATTAAAGGGTTTTAAATACTTATAAAACAAAGTGGCATTAAATTATAAAGAGTAACTATGAGTTTTTTTTTTTCTCTCTTCAGATTTAGGAGCTTTTAGAAGTCTTCATATTTTAGGAGGTGGATAGAGAGCATAATTGAAGTTGTATTTTTTCAAATTCTCTCTAAAATTTAAGAAAATGGTTTAAAAAGCTTATTTTTAAACCGTGAATTTGAATTACTAATCAAGTTGATTTTTGTTTGCAATTGACAATAAAAATACATCTGAACCGTTTATGACAAGACTACCATACCATGCATTGCAAAGATGTACGTGGATCCATATATATATATTTACACATCTTACAAGAATTGTGTGGTGCAGACCAAATTGTGGGCACGTAGTACATATAAGAAGTTGCAAAATCTTTTGTGGTCTGGTTTCCCAAACTTGCCACAATCCCATTGGTCTAGGGTACCTTCCAAAATACCAAATCTTGACCCAGAGTTCCCGATATAATTGAGAAAATCAAAGTCTACCCAACACAGCATCTAAAGTTGCACCGCCCAAGAAGCATAGGTGAAAATCCTACACAAAGTCCTGCCGTTTTTTGGGATGCAACGTTGAAAAATTTCATGGCCATTGTTTTTATGATAAAATTAGATAGGAAGAAGAAGACGAATTTAATTTTACTATTTTTCCCATGGAGAAAGTTATATTTAGCTTGCTCTCTACATGGAAAACATGTTCTTAATTTACAAAAAAAGCAGCTGGTGGTGCTCAGTGCTTGGAATAGGACCAATCTGCTTCGAATCTTTAGGTGCCATTTGATGTGTCATCTTTCGGCACCTTCCTATGTATTATGACACTCTCTTCTTCCTGTATAATGTTTGGTAGACCCAGCCAGCTAGGTTATAATGAATAGCGAAAAATCTTTAGTCCGGCAATCGACAATACATATGGTCCAATCACTTTCACAAAAAGTCTAAGCTCTTATATATTTGGGTCCACCGGACTCTACAATAATCCCACACTTTTGACTAAGTTGCCGTGTACTACAGTCGCACTCAAGAATCTCTCTCCACGGGCTTCCCAAGTAAATCAACCCCTTAATTAGCAGATGCCTAAATAGAAGCTTGATTGCATGACTTAATTATACACCATTTTATCTTTTGGTTAAGTGGCTACAATGTTGATTGACAAATAGTAAAGAAACATGATTTAAAGAGAAATTGATGTTAGTCAACCTTGCTCATCTAGCGATTCTGCCCAATCCAATTTTTTCAGTTATTCATAATTTCATTTTGATTGTAGGCTGTTGGGGTACGTAGTTCGTCAAGCTAAAGAAGACACATCACATTGGATCAACAGGCTATATGTTCAAGCCCATCTAATTCAGATCCTTTTTTGGGCCCAAGATGGTCCCAATTGGACCAACCAACTGTAATTTTGATAGTGTGCATGGGTATGTATCGTGGTTCTTTTATTTCTTAAGATAATCTTTTGGGTTCGATAAAAAGAAGGGAGATTCACTATTATACCCAATATGGGGGCCCAAATTATAAAAATACCCTATATAAAATGGACTTTAGAAACACACCCAAAATCCATTTACAACATAACAAAAAAGCTTTTAACTTCTTATAAATTACAAAACTGCCATCAATTTCTTAAAACAAGCCCAACCCCAAAATCTCATAAAAATACCCAAAGCACTCAATAGGGCATCAAAGTAATTTAATAATCAATATTAAATTCAATAAGGCTAGCTATCATTTTTTGGGTTTTTTTTTGGGTTTGTTTATAGGAATTCAATTGTGTAGGGTTTATTTATAATATTAGTGCTAGAAATGGGTATATCACTAAATATCTCTAAAAAGAAACACTACCAAAAAAAAATTGGCAACAGTTACCATTTTGTCACCAATTTTGATGATTGTTATGGGGGTTACTAAAGACTTAAGTCACCTTTTTTGACTTTTTTGGTTTAGTCACTTTTTTTGCTTTTTTTAGTGACTAAAGCCTTTAGTAACCCCCACAATAGTCATCAAAGTTGGTGACAAAATGATAACGGTTGTCTTTTTTTTTTTTTGTAGTGAAAAAAGAAAGATAATACATATATCATATCATTAAAAGCACTCTGTTAAATACATATAACCCTATGTGCGTATCTAACCCAAAATATTGTATAGGTGTAACTACGTATAAGAATTTAAACAATTCACTTGGGACATTTCTCAAATAATACTATTTGACAGACATGGATTGTGGGGATGATACTTAAATGAAGATTTTTAAAAATGGAAAATTTGAAACGTTTGAATCATTGAACTACAACGCGGATTGAGTTCTACAATATATTCGTAAACTCGTGTTATTTGAGAAATCTCCCTACCGAAGTTCACTGAATCTGAACACATACATATATGTTTATCAATCATTAATAAAATTAATTGAATAAAATTAAACTTTTAACTTAAGTGATAGACTAACAACATAATACTATATATTAAAATGTCTGGTAAGCAAATATTTTTGTATATATATAAAATATATCAGTGGGTTTGCAATTTGCCATTGAACGCATCAATTACTTGCAAAATATTGTTCTTGACCTTTTCGTGTAGCTGCTGCAGGGTTGAGATTCTTGAGAATATATACTTTGTGCTCGACTTAATCCAGTCAACTGGTTAACCTGTTGACCTGAGTCTGAGAATTCATTGAATCATTGACCATGTCATTTGCCTGGAAATTCATGGGGTGGATATAGTGTCTAGAGTTTACCATCATTTCAATCACTTCTTATTTCGTGAGTAGATGGAGATATTTGCGTGAACTTATCAGAATTGACAAAGGACATTCGATCCAACAACTACTTTAATTAACCATTTAACAAGTCAATGACAAAGTATTATCTGATAAGCAAATTGTTTTCAGAGCAAGTCCAGCAGTTAAGGTTGGACTCGGACTGGGAGGGTTTGGGAGAAAAAGGCGTTTCCAGCAGTAAAAGGCAGCTCGGGCAAGAGGTGGGGGCCACCAGACTGGGCTGGCCCGAGGTGGAGTTTGGCCCGAGCGCGAGCGCGAGGGCTGGTGATGTCATCGCTGGAGTCAACCTCGCGCTACAGTAGCCTCCAACGACTAGCTTCCACGTGTCGGCGTCTAGGCTCTCCGATCTGATTTTTTTCCTTCAATCCAACGGCAACCAATTTTTCTGCAATAAAAAAATGAAAAAAAATCGTAAAAACTTTTTAAAAAATACCAAAAAAATTACTGTTTTTTTTTTCTCTCTATATCTTATTTCCATTTTCAACATTTAAACGTCTTTGTCCTTTTACTTTCATTTATTTTTATATTACTCCATTTACTTAAGTTTACAATGTAAATAAGAAAATACCCCCCATTTGGATTCAAATAAAAATACTAGAAAATCAAATTCCAACCAAATCAAAATATGAAAAATCGATTTTAGTGCAAAATACGATTTATGCTAAAAATGATGGCTCATTAAGTCAATATATACTTCATATTAAAATCCCATAAAATTAAATTTTCTTATTTGATGTGTAAGGAATAAAAGCCGCCAAAAATTATCTTGAGAAAATGATTATTTCGAAAAACATATTGCACCTCCACTAAAAAAATTATGGGTCCGCCCATGTCTATAAATACCAACCAATACTCTTCACTTTTAACAACAAATCCTCATACTTTTTTTTATTATTTAATAAATACCAACCAATACAACTAATAAAATAAAATCTTATCCGATATGAATAGTATTGACACGTAGGAACCCAAAAATCTTATTCGAAAATATTATCCAAATTAATTATTTAAGTAAAAAAAAAGTTGTGAAAAAACAAAAAAATGAATAGTAATTGCTCTTAGCCATGACAATGGGTGGAAACACAAAATACTATTTGCAACCCTAGCTCCCCTCTTGCCATAGCTAAGGGCAAATGGGTGGAATTGCTCTCACACCAATGCATATTTAGATTATTGTGGTCTAGCTTTGAGCTTAATTGTTGCATGATTATAAGTAATTAAATTAAAAGTTTTAGTTTCAACCCGTAACCTTGCCGTCTTATCCGACCGGTGAATCTTTCAGAGCCATCTTAAATAGTACTGATCAATTGCATCCCCGTGCAAGTTATGAATAAACTATCAATCTTTTTATAATAAAAGATTAATGTGTATGTGCATAACCTGTGCATAAACTATCAATCTTTTACTTAAACAGATGAAGCAGGTGGTAAAGAGAAATATATCCTGCTACGTACAAAAATATGAAAACAACAAGTGGCAATAATTTAAATATAGAGCGAGATTAGTCACATGGTGGAGCACAAAAGAAGACAACATCAAAGCTATGACTTGGCTAGGCATTGCCAAACTTTGGCATATCGTGACAGCTTCATGTCATATCAGCTCACACCTGTTGGCCATGCAATGGGGTACTCAATTCAATAATGCATTCATTAATAATATTTGCTTCTAAGATTTCATTTTATTTTGGTCCTTCCTTTTTGTCTACAGAATTCTTATTAATGGTCAAATCAAGCCATGAAAGTGAAATATATTTTTGTACTATTTGTGTGTATATATACATGTATATATAGTAAATTCCCATTTCAGACAGAGACAAAGCATGAAATGCTGTTGCTAGCTGCACCCTAATCATCAAAGAAGATGAAAAATTATTGAAGATCTCATTGGATCCCCATGCCGTCCTTCTATGTGAGCACTAGACACCAATCTAATTTTTAAGTTTTCAACATCATGTTACCTATATTTTGCATGCTCCCTCTGTCAGCTATTGTCAGCTATAGGTTTTTGGAATGACTTATGCAAGAGCAAGAACAGCTATTGCTTTTAGGCTTCCAAAGAAAAACTTGCTTGTAATTGGCATATGATTTCCTCTCGTAATAAGTGATCACGTGTTAAACACAATATATCTCTTCTTCTCATAATAACTAATCACATGTTAAGCACGATACGATTCATCAATTTATCAATTTTCTCTCATAATATGTGATCACGTTTTCCCTCTCATAATGAGATGATATATAATAGTGTTCAAGAAAAAGAGTGTATATAGTAACGGACTTTTAGTTTGGCAAATCTGGGCTATAGCCTAGGTGGCTTCTTTTTTCCAGCCAAAAAAATAAAATACTAGCTCACTTAGGGATGGACCTTTAGTTTGGCAAACCTGGTCTATAGCCAAGGTGGCTTCTTTTTTCCAGTCAAAAAAATAAAATCCTAGCTCACCCAATTTGAATAACCTAACCTCATTTATTTCTCCTCTTTGCATAACATGTAGTCAATAAAAAGAGAGGGAGGGAAGAACTCACACACAGCACAACAAAAGAAAAAAAAAAATTATAAATAACTCACACACACATCATGTAGAGAAGAAAAGAAAATATATAGCACCACCCTACCCTTGCATGTAGAGAGAAAAAAAAATGCTCTTGTTGCTGCCGCACTTACTTTCAAGTCTTAATTCAAGTGAACCAAGTTTCTATATTCATCATGTAATCTTCTTTCAATTTCTTGATGCTTTAATTTGAGGATTTATTTGGAGTTTATGAAGTATCAATTAGGATTTACAATTGACATTTATGAATTATCAATTAGGATTTGCAATTGAGGCATCAGTTTCAGTTTATGAATTATCAAATAGGATTTGTAACTGATTTTATTGTTCTTGCTGTTTTTTTTTTTTTTTTTTTTTTTTGTCATCAATGAAATCACATGGTATTTTTGAGTTTTCTATTTACTTAATACCTAAATTTAGCCCATCCTATTTTAAAATCCTGAATCCGTCCCTAAGTGTATAGATTCATGCAAGTTTCTCTCCTTGCATGGATGGCCTGCTAAAATTTTCTTCTGCTTTTGATTCCCAAACCAGTCAGATCGCAGCACCCAAGATGCTTAATGCATTGATAATTTTATAAAGCGATCTTTACACTTCATGCGCATTTAAGCCCAATTAAAAACATTGACATAAAGTAACTCCAAACTCTTCAATGGGCTATCCTACGGTACGAGTAAAGTCTTCACTTGTAACTGAGAATGCCAAGTGCCAAACTTGCTTGCACCCCCCAAATTCTGACCGCTGGAAATTTATGTTGGTTTCTGACTTATCTTGACCAGGATTTTATATGCTTGATTTTCTTGCCTCCACCACTGAATAATTCTACACACAAAAATATCCCACTATTCATGCTTGAAATGAGATGCATACGGTTTTGTGCCCAATGCTATTGCAAACACCGATCTGTTTGGTTGCAAAGAAATCACATGCAAGAAAACAGAGAAAATTCAGAAATCAATCTACTCCAAACCTCAAACTAAGATTTTGAGACTTAATTAAGTCATCTCCTTTCTTTTCCCGTACAATATAATTCCCACAATAACAAATCCTACAAAAGCCTGCAACCATCAAACTTTATATGAATCTACATTTCCAGGAAATAAATTGTTCATTTCCTTTACACGGAGAGAGAAAGAGAGAGAGAATAAAATAAAATATTTTTCATAACGTACAAAACGAAACAGCAAAAGGGTGACATTTTTTTTTTTTTTTTTTTAATTTTCAAGAGATTCAAAGTTGATGAGATTTGACAAAGAGAACAAGTACTTCTTCTACATGAAAAGGGTTCGAGGCCGATCTGATCCAGCAACAGAAGGGTAGCTGGAAAGAGAAACTCCCAGTGGGATGGCGAAAGAAGTCTCCATGAAAATCCTCTGGTGGAAGGTCTCCAAGCTCGCGCCAGCTTCCATTAGGTCCTTCATCATGTTCTTGTAAGACTCCTTGAGCTTCTTCAACATGCACAAGTACTGAAGCTTCAGCCACCTCATCCTGATCCTCTTGAGCATTTTAACAAACACAAGTCCCCGCTTCGGCTTCGGTCCGCCGAGGCGGGCAACGGGCAGTTTCCGGCTGCGGCGGAGAGGAAAACCGCGCCTCACCAGCGGCTGATTTTGGCGGTGGAGATCATGATCTTGAGCCATGTGTTTGTGTTTGGGGTGTGAAGAAGGTGAGAGAGAGAGAGAGAGAGAGAGAGAGAGAGGAACAGAGAGAAGGGAGGATATAGTGATAAAATTTTATATAAGTTACAAAAAAAAGAAGAGAAAGTTGACCAAATGAGAACAAAAGCATCACGCTTTGAGACAAAAGCATCACGCTTTGAGTGGGGTATATTGGGGCATGTGGGGCCCTCAAATTGATTAATTAAGGTTTGAGATTTGGAAATCATAACTGTGGATGTGGAGAAACCTGCTTAATTTAAAGGGGATGATCAGATTCACATCATAACTTCCATAATTATGAGGATTGATACTGACCATTAGATCGGATTAATGAATGACTAGAACAACATGCATAGTAGACTTTGTTTTATGAGGTCAGAAGTTTAGGGTTTAGTCTCCCTTTTGATTGTTTTTCAGAAAGTGATGAAATTCTACGTGCAGTTAGTGAAATTTACCTGCAACACAGCAAGGGGGATCTGTACTCATTTCGCTCGATTTCTCTGTACGAGAGTGTTGAGTCACAAGAAAAGATCGCGTTACATGCAAGTTCATATAATTCAACTCAAATATATGTACATATATACTTTACAAACATGCAATGTTCTAAATTTCCAAACAAGAGAAAAATAGAGCGTGGAAAATTGAAAATATATAAATACTAGTATGGATAGAGAAATTTTATTTAAATAGTAGTGTGGATAGGGTTGAAGATCAATTGAACAAGTATTTTTATTTTATTTTATTTTTTAACTTTTGGATTCGTAATTTGACCAAAGCTCTTAAATGTCAAAAGCGTACACACACAAATATATACGTAGTCAGGTAGGTGGTGAAGTTGAGTTCATATATATATATATATATGATTGGTAAATTCCAATTCCCAATTCCAATACTATCCACAAGCATAGCTTCCATATAAATAAAAATATTGTTGGATTTGGACTTTGTCTCACGTTGGTTTGGTGAACTTTGAGTTGTTCTTTTGTACTTTATTATATGTCATCTTGCGCCTCATACTTACTCAAGAGTGTTTTCACATTTTTATATTATAAAGTATAAATAAAAATCAAATTTGACATTGAAGAAGAATATAAAACAAATTTTTTATTTTTTTTAAAAAAAACTTTTTAAAAAATTAATTAATCAACTTCCTTGTATAATAATGTGTATTACTTCCATGCACTAATTTTAAAAGCAACCTCCTAATAATACAATTAGTCTTACGTAGGTGATGACTGTGGTCTGTAGTATCATTATCAAATTCCGGCTCTATTTTATGCGGAAAATACTTCTCTTCTTATTATGTAAGTAGGAGCAGGGACGGAGTCACTCCTAGGCTAGGAGTGGCCTTGGCGCCCCCAATTTTTTTACCACCCCCTCTACTATATTATATACACTTAATAATAATATATTAGACATGATTATATACACTTAATAATTGACAACTTATAATTTAAGTTAACGGTCTCTTTAAAATAAATTAAATATGATTAAGTTTGAAATATTTTACTCTAACATGTAAGTTTTAAATAACATGTATTTGATATACTGTATTTTCTACATTCGTATGAATAACAGTGTGACATGTGTGTATAAATTTTTCTTTTTGTGTTTATATATATATGTCAAATTGTGATGTGCAAGAATGAGTATCTCCTTACAGGGAAAGAGGTAAGCAGTATCCATTTTATATTGCAGCTCTCACTTCAAAATAAAAGGGGAAGATTCTCTTATTATTATATGTGCCTCTTCATCTGTGTTTTTTCTTTTTATTGTACTAAACCATGTGGCATATAATAATTTAGATTAATCAAATGACCCTAGGCTTTCTAAATTATTCTCATCAAACTAACTCAATCTTTATTATAAAAAGATTTATAAAAATAAATAAATTAAAAACTAAGTCAAGTTTTATTTTTTATGTTGGGTTTTTGGGCATAGATTTGAGCTCTAAATCAAACTTAGCCCATGTTATTCGCTTCCCTAAAAAAAAGGTTTGGGTTCTTTAGGCTGCCACTTTTGGAGCCCAAATTGGTTTTCCTTGATCATTTTGTTCATGTGGGTTTTATATAAACAAAAAAAATTTACCAAAAAATAAAAAGATTGTAAAAAGTTATTTCGACGCCTGAGAGATTCGAACTCTCGCGGGGAAACCCCATGTACTTAGCAGGCACACGCCTTAACCACTCGGCCAAAGCGTCGTTGTTGTTAACGTCTCTGAAAACACTTAATTTAACTGCTTCGTAAGGCACGTGCACATGGAACACAACAATGATTCTTATATCAATGTCCAAATCTACACGCTAGGATCCTCGTTTTGATGCCTTGACCTGCACATTATCTATTCTATTGAGTGTTTCATTTGTTACATTAATTGATCTCTCGATCATTTTTTAGAAGACTTAACAACTAGACGTTAGATTATTAGAAAATTGAAAAACGTGACGCATGCATACTGCAAATGCCTGTTAAGTCTTCCCTTCCACCAATTCAGCTGTGAAGTTTCTTAACTAATCGGGTATCAGTTGGATTGGCCCCGGCTTTTGGTGTTGTGCTCCTGTTTTCAAGCCCTCACAGTACCCGTGTGTGTGAGTTTCCCCCCTCCCCTTTCCTAACTTTGGCCAAAAAATAAAAGTTTCTTTTACTGCACACAATAAATTACAGGATGTGCTGCATTTGCATATCAAATTGGGGATATTTTTGCATATCTAAAGACGAGCTTTATTGATTAACCAAAAGACACATCAATGTGGAACTGAACAAGGCCCTCTCTAGCCAAAGCATACATGTATTTGTTATATCTCATTTTCATGACAGACAATTATAAAAGAGGCATAATGTGATTGAATTTATTGCTTAGGTAAGTTCTCAAGTTTCGATTTTGCAACAACAATGGAACGTATTCACATAATCAGGGCCTACCCATAACAATTCAAAAGCCCTTCAACTTTACACAAGAGGCTGATTAATAAGTTAAAACAAAGCAAGCGACTATGCTCTCGTTGATCTTTGCCCAGAAGAACACCACCCATTGCAATGGCGGCTGTTCAAACTGCTAAAACTCACATGGAAGCTAAGGATCTAGCACTGCTCCACCTCACAGCAACTGGACTTCTCACCAGATGCCTGCCATCCGTCCACTCAATCGAACCATATCTCTCCCCGCCATCGTACCCAACACCTCTTTTGAATGTAACCTCATAACTCTGGGTCTGATTTTCTGCACTGAACACCAGCTTTCTTGGCTCAACACTGATCTCCACACCAGCTGGAGCATTCACTGTCACCTCATAAACCGCATCAGCGTCTCCCCCAACATTCGTGGCGATTCTCTTATACTTAATCAGCCCTTGATCCGAACTCAAAACCACTGAAAACGAAGGGTAATTTAGATCACCAGGGCTAGCCAAACTGTTTCTTGTGCACACATCGGAACCAGTCGGCTTCCCCACAAATACAGCTATTTGCCTTGGACTGTACCCAATTGAGCACAAAAACGCCACATAGTCGTTGACATTGAGATCATAAATTAACCCAGGATTAAGAGCTCTGTTAGGATCAACATGCCCTGCTCCATGAACAAAAGGAGTTGACTCTTCCCCAGTTCCAAGGTCCTTAATTTTCTTCCCGGCATTGTCCAAAGTGTAAGCCGTTGTAATCAGAGCAGATTTTATAGCAGCAATCGACCAATTCGGGAAAGCCTTTCGAAGCAGAGCAGCAATGCCACTCACATGTGGGCAAGACATGGATGTGCCTGAAATGATATTGAACTCAACTCTTCTAGGATCGATGTCCAAATCAGTGGGGGCAGTAGCCCCAGTCCAACCAGCCAAAATGTTCACCCCAGGAGCAATCACATCTGGCTTGAGAATCTCTGGTGTGAGAGAGTTTGGTCCTCGGCTCGAAAAAGCTGCGACCTGTGGAGAAGATGGCGAAGACCCAATTACAGTTCCGCGAAACACAATGGTGGCTGTTGGGTATTGGCTCAATCTGATGTACTCTCTTATCTGATTAGCAGCGATCTCACCCACCTCTGTTGCAGGTATGAGGTGACCATCAGCAAGAAGCTCTTCTCCACTCTCCTCTGTATTGGCCAATATCATCCCAAGCCCACCTGCAAGCTTCACCGCGCCTCCCTTTGCCACTCTCGCATTTCCTCCGCGATCACACACCACAATCTTCCCTTGAACTTTCGATGGCTGAAGAGCCCCTTCATAACAGTACCGACTTCCACAGTCTCCACCATACACTAACGGAAGCTTGTAGTCCACAAGAGGCTCGCCGGAGTACAACGAAACCCCACTAATAACCCGATTGTCGCCGAGAACAACGTCGGCCGGGAACTCTCTGTCAATGGTGGATGCACCCACTGTTAAAATCCACGGAGCTATGTTGGTGGCGGTAAATGGATTAGGTCCAGAATTCCCAGCCGAGGCAGAAACAAGAACACCATGCTGGGCAGCCCCAAAAGCTCCGATGGCTATGGAGTCTCGATCGTACGGCGGAGCATTACCGCTGGCTCCGACAGAGAGCGAGATGATATCAACACCGTCAGCAATGGCTTGATCCATTGCGGCCAAGATGTCAGAATCGAAACACCCAAAAGACCAGCAGATTTTATAGACGGCGATTCTGGCCTTGGTGGCCATTCCTCTGGCATCGCCTTGAGCATACGAAAAGAAGCTGGCGTTAGCGACGACGGCGCCCGCGGCGGTGGAGGCCGTGTGGGTCCCGTGGCCTTCGGTGTCTCTCGGCGACTTCGCCTCCGTCGTCTCGTCCATCAACCTTCCGATGTGGGATTCGTAGCCGTTGAAATAGGCGCGAGCGCCGATAATCTTGCGGTTGCAGGCGGAGGAAGGGAAGTCCGCGGTGGTGACGCACGTGCCCTTCCATCGGGTCGGGACCGGGCCGATACCCGAGTCCGAGAAGCTGGGGCGCTCGGGCCAGATCCCGGTGTCGAGGACGCCGATAACGACGTCGTCGGCGTAGTCGGAGTTGGGCCAGAGGCCGAAGGAGTCGGCGAGGCCCAGGAAGTTTGGGGTGTGAGTTGTGTGGAGCTGACGTGGCTGGTCAGGCGTGACGGAGAGTACGGACGGGTGGCTGAGGAGCTGTGTGGCCTGAGAGGAAGTGAGGGTGGCGGAGAAGCCGTGGACGGAGCGGTCGTAGGTGTAGAGGAGCTTGGTGGGGTGAGGGGAAGGGAGATTTTGGATGATGGAGGTGTACCAGCTCCGGTGGGAGGAGAAGAGGGAGGGCTTCTGGGATTTGGACACGTGGACGATGAAGGTTTTTGGGCGGTCGGACAGATCGGGCGGGATTGAGAGTGTTGCAGGAAGGAGAAGAGAAAGGAGGAAGAGGAAGAGGGAGAGAGTGGAAGTGGCCATGAGTGTTGTGTTTGGTTCCTGAGAAACTGGAGGAATCAACAAATGGTTTGTTTGGCTGGTTTTTTTAAGCCCACTTGTCTCTCCACAAATTTTTTTGGCCTTAATTTGTGCATGAATTTTGGTCAGGTTCATCCGATTAATAAGAGCCCAAGGGAAAATAAATATTTATGGGATTTAATCAAAGAATATTTTATTTTATTGGATAAAATATTTTATGGGTGTTTCTTGTTATGTGGGGATTTTTGGACCAATAATAATGGACAATATGAATGATAGGTTTAAGGAATGTACATCGGTTCGAAACTAATACAATTTAGTTAATTCACGTACAATACAATATAGATTGGATTGTAAATTTTTTCAATCCGATCCAATCATATTAGATGTTTAAATTTATTCTGATAATTGAATTGGATTGAATTGGATGATCGGTTTTGATAATAAAAAAAGAATATAATGAAATATTAAACATTTATCTTTAAGTTTAATCTAATCAAACATATTAATAGATGTAAATGTAAAATATAAATGAAATACTAGAAAAAATTACTTTGATTATATCATATATTAAACATAACTTCATTAAATGACTTAAAATATTCATAATATTTCCAACTACAAATACCTACAAGAGTAAAATAAATATAAAATTAATTATATTGAATTGGATTCTCATAAATAAATTCGTTATCTAATCCAAATTCAATCATGTTGGTTTTGAAAATTACAGATTCAAATCAATTCACCAAATTATCAAAATTGAAATAAAACTGGATCCCTAACGAATTGAATTGAATCTTGTACGCGCCGCTTATAGTACAAAATGTGGGACCAAGAGGTTTAAGGGGTAGATGGCAACCAATTGGTAAATGACAAATCAATGAATGTGGGCTTTTGAAGAAAACGACATGAAATGGGTGGATAATCAAGTGGAGTGGTCCGTGCCTATGGGACTGGGCAATGGTATGGGTTCGATTTTATTCTACGCATCTACGAATTCAAACAAAAATGCCCATCTACGACAAGACAAGCTTTGTGAGAATAACAGCCATAATTTAGCAAAATTCCCATCTACTCAAGTAATCTTCGTGTATCAAAAGAGTTGGGGTACTCTCAAACTATGAGGACTTTCAACTCTTAGAACAAATAACTTGCTCTATTATTTTCATGTTCAATAGGTATTCATTTGGCTTCGTGTGCTAATGAGGTTTAGAGTTCTAGACCTCGATGGCATATAAGTTACGGTGTTTCGTGTTCTAAAGGGGTTTTTTTTTTTTAATTTTTGCGCTTCACCACATTAATAAAAACAACAATAGTTATTAAGAATTCGGATTCTATTTATTATTTGTTTGTTTGTTTGTTTTTTTCATTTTAATGACAGACAATGATAAATAGTTGATAGGAAGGTTTGCTTCTTACAATGATTTTGTTAACCATTCATTCATGTTTGTGAGACTCACACATCAAAGATCAAGGACTTTTAAGTGTACAAGTGAAATACAGCTCCAATTCATTAATGATGATAGTTTTGTTTGCTACAATTTCTTATGGCATGCATTTCAACACGCAACCAAGGGGAAGTTTCCTAACTACATTATTTCCTACATTTTTTTTTGTCTCATATTCACACAATTTCTGACACAAAAAGGGAGTGGGGTTGTGAGGAAGTTGATCTATATTCAATCAAATCATGTGAAGTCGGGATACGAATTTGAAACCTGAATATATCATAAGTGTATTTGGTATTTATAAACCAAATCTTATGAGGCGATTCGAATTTAAAATCTAAATATGGCTGAATTAAGATTTAATTTCACTTAATTTTTCATTATCTCCTAACTATACTATTCAATGGTGTTTCCAATGCTTCCAGCAACTCTGCTATATGCTTTTTGGAAACAAATTTAACACATCCATATTCATATAATGCCAAGTGGACCTCCTACCAAAAAAAAGAAGAAAAGATTTAAGTGGAGTTTGGTGGGTGACGCTTAGATCCACTTTTCATGTGTATGCATCACGCATGAGTGCTCTTCCATGCTTTCTTCTCCTTTCAAAGCAAGGCACATCTCTCTTCCTCACTCATTCATTTCTCTCGCTATCACTAATTTCAGAAGAAGAAGAAGAAGAAGAATATTAAAAACTGAGCACATGAAATGGTCCCTGTGGCTGAAACCACAAATTTTGTATTTTGGGTCAATCTTAAATTAGGCGCAGACCACAAAACGTGGACCAGCTCATGGGCTTGTGGTTTAGCCCAGTAAAAGCAAATAACCAATGCCTAGCCAAATCCAATTTTAGGCATATGCCCAGGCTCAATTTCAGGCTGGAACAGTTATTTATTATTATTATTATTATTATTTTGTGCGTGTGGATAAAACCTATATTATATTTTAATCTAATCTAAACTACGTGAAGGGGAGTTTGAATTCGTGTGTAGACGCAGAGTGGAGAGCACATCTAGACTTTCTCCTTAAGCCATCCACACTCGTCGCGTTTCTTCTCCGCAATATTTTTAGCATTTTAATCTTAAATTTATATTGATAATTGAAGCCATGTTAATTGCGAGGCAAGAGAGGGCTGTGGATTGTGGAGGAAGGTACATATTCCTCTGGTTGAAAAGACTTTAAGGCACAAGATATTTTGGGGTTAAAAACAGAAAACCACACCCAAGTCAACGAAAATCCTTCAAAACTAATCTCCAATGATCTTATTGAGATGAAGACAAGAAAGAATGAATCATGTGACTATTTAAATACCACATTAAACAAGAGATCAATGATTGAGTCTAGACATAAACTACACACAAGTGCAAGATATTAGATATATCTTATTGTGGAATTAGGTAAATGAGCCTAAAATAATTGAGCAAGCTAGGCTTATAATTGGTGCAAGAGTTTAGATGCTAATTAGATGCTAATTAGGGTGGTTTCTACTGCTGGTGTTTTTCTCACAAGTTAGCCACCATTTTCCAAAGAAAAAGACACTTGATTTCGTCTTTTCTTTTTTTATAAAATTTTTCTGTCAGTCTGGTTGGTGAGCGCATCTAATAATTTTGACCTCCTCCATTAGAAATTAGTGAGCAATTTGGATATGCTAATTGTTGCTATGATGTATGTGTTTGGAGCGATAAAGTATTATTTCGAGCCACTTAATCTATTATTCTGAAAGAGCAATGTACTAGGGTTGGGCTTTCACACGTGGACAATCCGCTCCGATATTATAAAGAAAATTGAGATTCCACCCCAAAATTAATTGGCAATGGGATGAGTAGCTCAATTCCTTATAAGTTCTTACAAGGTTTTCTAACTTTTCAATTTGGAACTCTCTATCTTCACACAATGAATGTACTAGACCGATAATGTGAAAATGCGTTTGCACAATCCGAAGAGAAGAAAAACCGCCCTGCATAAACTGCACCCTGAAAATCAATTGCCAAGCTGTGTATACTGCTTTACACGTTTTGGATTGGAGCTACAAGCAGGAATCGAGTAAAATTGTGCTGTTAATCAATGATTGAGAGTTAGAGATACTGAAGAATATATATTGATGTGCCATTATTTAATCAAACCCTGAGCCTCTGAGGCCTGAATATATATTGTGGGCAGGGCAGCCATTCATGCAATGCAATGCACCAGATCCGATTCCCATAGGCATCAATCCATAGCCTTCTAAATCCAGCAGAGACTCCACGCAACAGAATTAAGACAAGCACTGCTGTCTGTCTCGCACTGATTCTCATGTTCACTATCTTATTAGTTGTCAATGCATTTTTGAGATTTTCTATTTAAACTCCGTATTTTTCTTTGTTCATCTTAATACTTAAATCATTAAGCTGTAAGTTTTATTATTGTGTAAAAAAAATAAAAAAAGTCATCCAACTTAATACTTATGAGACCCTTTATGAGTGTCTTACTATTTTCATCAATTTTATTAACTTTCTTGATCACGTAGGATAATTGGTACATTGTCTCACTTCCGTTTTTGGCCACCATTTTTACTCTTAATTTTCCTCCTCACACCAATCTTTTTCATCCTAGGCATATACAATATCTTCTTCCTTTTTTGGCTAAGCGCGTGCGTGATATTTTTGATATTTTTAAATTAAATATTTCATTTACGGGTTCTTACTAATTATACTATGTCATATTTCTCACGTTTGAAGAATTCTCATAATTTATCGGAGCAATTGAGCACTGAGGGGATTATCAAAAGTAGGTTTGTACTACAATTATAGTGTGTTTATCATTTGAAATCACAGAAGAAGAATGAGAAAAAAAAAAATTTGGAAGGGAACAATCTAAATAAGGCGTTGTCTAAAATTGAAATCAGAATGAGGTTGATTGCAAGTGAAAAAGAAAACACAAGTCCAATCCTATGGCATTTTCAATGTTATAGAAAAAGTTGTAGATCAGTAGGTGATCACTTCTTCACAAGTCCTTATTTTAGAAATTCGATGGCCATGCATGTAGGTTCCACATTTCTCTTGATTCCTTTGCAGAATGATCCTTCCATTCTCATTAGTTAGTTATATATGCCTAGAAATTCTTGCCAAAACAAGATCATCTTTAATGGTTCTGAATCACTCCAGAACATAATTAGTTGGCTAGCCAAGATCACCATTAAATTTTACAAATATTTATTTCATACCAAATTGGTAAAATCTAAACTCTTTAATCTAAATTGTTGGAAGATTGTATTTCTAGGGGTCAGGCTGTTATGTCCCCCGGTGTTCGTTTTGACACTATTCAATAAATTTTCCTTATTCCGTCAAGGTTTCTTATAATCTTAAATTGAAGAGTTGAACTGTATTTTTTTAATTTTGAACCAGAATGCATTAGTGATATTAAATCTCATGAATTGCTAAAAAATAAAATAAAATAAAAGCTCATTAATCATGACAGCTAAAAAATGTGCAAGAAAGAAAAAGCTTTGATCAGAAAGAGAGATTGAATTTCTAGCAACAGAAGGAACAAAAAAGAATGAAGAGGAAAAGAAAAAGGCTCTGTATTCAATACTAAGTACAACCTAAGTTAAACATCTACCCTTAAAAATTAAATTTCTCCTTTTGTTTTTTCCTTTCTGGGTTTTTATTTTCAGCAAATGAAATTGTAAATTTGCCAAACTTCTTCCCACTTTGATTCTTATTCCCATAGTTCCAACACCGCCAGATCAATCTCAACCAGTGAGAGTTGGAAAGCAACTCTCAGACCTTTTAAGCCCCTTGCCATTGATCTTTGTTGGGCTAGTTGGAGTTGATCTCAAAACCCTTGGAGAATCCAAACTGCGCCTAAGAATCTGCCTCATGGCAGATATCAAGTGAACCGTTGGGTCTGGAGGGGGCCCTGACGCCTTAAACTTCTTGCAGAAGTTCATGTGGGTAGCCATGGCTTCTTCTGTGCTTATAAGCCTCTCAGACCTCACAATCTCATCTTTGATGGCCTCTGCACACAACCCACATATCCAATGGCCCTGATATCGTTCCCGAACATGTTGAATGTAGGCCGGGGTGCATTCCTCCGACAGGCCGCAGCAGTCACATTTAACAAACTCGATTTCGATTTGAGCAATGAGTTTTGTGGCTTGCGGTTGTTGGGTTTCTGGGGCTGGTGGCAGAACCATTGGGTCGCTGAGAATAGTTGCAGACAATGCCATTACAAACCCTGCAAACAATACAAACAATCCAAACAAGATTGCCAAAATCATGAGTACTCTGACTGCAAATGGAATTGGTTGATGGCAAGAAGCAAAATCTTGTGTTCTTTTTTTATGCTGCTCTGTTTGGTGAGGAAAAACGGAAAGCTTAAGTGTCTACTTGGTTGTCACAAAAACAGAAAACTGAAATTATTTATGTTTCTTAATGTTGACAACGACAAAAGAAGCACATAAATTTGTGTTTGTGTGTGTGGGTTTTAGGTTGTACAGTTACACTTCCCGAAAGAAAACAGAATTATGGTTTGGATAACAAAGGGATGAGCTTCTTAGCAAAACCTAAAAAAAAACACAGAGGTGAGCTGGAAACCGCATTTGGAACAAGCTGTACTTCCAACCGTGCTCTTCAATTAGCTTTGTTGGTTGTAAAAAATTATCAAAAGATATAAAATATAAAAATTTTGGGTTCTGAAATAAATAAAAAAACACCTCTTTTCTTTGGAAATCAATCCAATCAGACCCTTTACTTTTGTGAAACTCCACTATCTTTCAAAAGTGAGAACAGAGCAGAAGCACAAAAACAAGTCAAGAGAATTACCAGTAGAAGAAGCAGATCAAAATTGAATCCCAACGTTTTTGTTTTGTTTTTGTTTATAGCTTTTTCTCTCAACTTTCTGCTAATTTGGGTTTGTTTATGCGTATCCTTTATCGCTCTTTCTCCCAAGCTCCTTCTTCCACCTTCTCTTCCGCAGCAAAGAAAATGTCAGACATGAAAACCATTTCCAAGAAGTCTTCAAACCTCCAAACAAGCCCTTTTCTAGCTTTCTCAAACTTGCCAAAGCTAGCTCCTCCCTGATGATCAAGACTCAAACTTTGATCTCTTTTCTTCTTTTGTCTATGTTTTCTGCAAGAACCCAACTCTTGTTCCGAGCAAAGAAAGAGATTGCTTTTTGTTTCTCCTACACAAAATCTGCTATTAAATCATATGTGAATAGTAGAGAACTAGAGATGTAGAGAGAAAAACACATACACTTTCTAGAGAGTAGAGAGAGAAGACCCAATGATTGAAGGCTTAAGGGGCTGGACTACAAGCCCACAAAGTATAATCCACGTCAGCGACATTTGCTGTCCCGGTATTCTGACCGTTGATTATTGGATTGCCAGCTAAGCATTATCATGTTTTCAGACTATTCTTCTTTCCTTAGCCAATATGTGCTGTTTGAAGGCTTTTCTAATTTCTTTCCTGCTATTTCAAACCAATAAATGGCATCCACGTGTAAATTAAAAACGTGTAAGCGATTGTCTGCTTCCTTCCACAAGTCTTTTTTTTATAAATTAATTAATTTTTCCAGGTTTTCTGCTAGACTCTCCAGAAGTCTTTCCAAATCAAATTACTGCAAAGCTTTCGTACTGTCTGCGTACAAAACACAGCCTAATTAGGTCTTCCAGGCTTACACTACTTTTGGTCATTTCAAATTTGAGCTAACAAACAATTTTGTTTTCAGACTGTCTGTTTCTTCACTATGGGGAGATAAATGAGTAATTAGCATGTGAGGGGTGGGATGGGAAGTCAGAGATTAGTTTTAGATACCTAACTAATATAAATTTTTAAAATAAAACTTAGAGAAGATGTAGAGTTAGAGTCGGAACTCTGTTACGCTATCGGAATTATAAAGCCGTACGTATTTTCCTCACAGTAACAAGAAGAAGTACAAGTCTAGACTATAAGGTTTAGTGATTAATCCTACATCGAAATAAATCCTACGTGACAGTAAAATTGAAATCTATTAGATATTCATTCAAAAAGAAAAAAAATATTAAACTAGGGTATGATATATAGTGTATTGAAATGGAAACTTAGATTTATTTTTTTTATTTTTTTTATTTTGATGTGGTTGATGGCTGGCCTTTAGATCTACTGAAGTTAAAATAATAAAGATAAAAAGTAAGATCATTGCAATTCCCTTTATATAATTTCTAATTAACAATTTATAGAAACAACATGAAAATGAATATGCGATGTTAAATTGTACAAATCTTATCGTGAGACTTATATCTATTCAGTATTGATTCATATATGTTTATGATTTACAACCATCCATTTGCGCGTGAGCTATCACGTGTCTAAATTGTAAGTGAATAAGAATTAAGAGGTGGGGCTTTTGAATATGATGTGCACAGTGATATAATCACGCCTTTAATTATTGGAGTTTCACATTTAACAGAAGTGCATCTTACGCAACCCCCTCTTTAGTCCCCACTCCCTTAATTTTTGAAGCACGAGGGTATACCTATATTACCTGGTTGGCCCTTATTCATGATCAATTTGACAATCTGATTGTTTTGGTAATCAAAGACCAACCAATCGCGATCAAAATTACATCTAATTTTGCTTTCACAATAATGAATGGACCAAGCTCTGCCAAACCTCAAAATTTTTTAAAAGAGACTCGTGAAATTATTGCTGATATCGATCACGAAAGAGAACTTCTTCTTTTTTCTTTTTTCTTTTTTTTCCTTTTTCCCAAGTGATTATTATTATGACACCTTGCAAGAATAGATAGGCAACCCACCAAATGATCTGTTCCTATCACAAAACACAAGGACCTTATTTGTTGCTCCTCTTAATGCCTCATTTGAAGCACACAGAGGAACTGCATCTGCATGCATGTCCACAAGTATGCATGCATGCTTCACATGCTAGCATAGGACAATTTGGCATCAATATACATTTATCCAAAGTAGGAAGTATATGTATCTTTGAATGAATATCTAAACGAATAAATAAACGCTTTGAATGATTGAAATACAATATAGAATAAAAAGAAATATTAGATTGGGCATCAACATATGTGATGTCTAGCTAGCTGTCTGGGTTTTGTTGAATGGGCAACCAGAGCCAATTGCCTTGGCATCCATAATTATCCAAGACATACAACGAAATATTCTTGTGGGTGACGTGGTGACTAATTGAAAGGAAATTCTGACATGGCATCTGAGTCACTACTTACGTGTTGCACACTAATCAGGTTGGTTAAATTATCCAAGTGGGTCATTAACATCATTTTAATTGCCCTTTTTTTCTTCTTTCTTTTTGATTTCTCATCATTTTACCATTCTAATTGTTTTTTTTGTTTTTTGCATGAATTTTTTAAATATTTATTTGAGTTCTATGATTGTCTAAAATATGTCAAAAGGGTGTCTTAGTCTTCACTGCTTGCAGATAATACTCTTGTGAATTTTCTTTTTCCTTTCTTCATCCTTTTGCTTTTCTTTTGCGAATAAAAAATTTGTTTTTGGATGATACTTGACCTTACCATAATCTTTGATTAAAAAGAAAAGCAAATGATACTAGTATTAGCTATAAGATGCTGAAATAGGAATGACACCTAGCCTATTGTTTTTTTGTTTGATTTAGAATTTCTGCTTTCAACAACAAAACAAATAAACTTGGCCATCCATCCTTTTACAAAATTACAAGGAGGCATATGAGTATTTTTTTTAAAGGTAAGTGACCTTTTTCTTCCGTCGTCGAAATCAAATTTCATTAATATAGGAAGCTAAAGCCGATTACAACACAAAATGCATACAGTATTTTGATACTCGTTTATAAATGCATGAAGGAGGCTAGAAAGTCAAAAGTATAATAGGAAGAAAAACTATGCATCAGTAAAATAAAAGAAATAAAACTCCCATAATGTGGTTTCATTGCATCACCATCATCCCACAAAAAGTCATTAGCCTTTAAGTTTTCTTTCGGCGTGTTTGTTTCATTTCATGGGGTAGAAGAAGACCTTTGTTTTGTTCCTTTGGCAAAGTGGCAAGTTGTGATCGATCTCGACAAAGAAATCACCAAAAGCATCATCACATATAAATTACATCCCTATTAATATATAATAATAAAAGCTCAAAGATTTATTGAGTTAATTAAAGTTCGGTCGACCATCACTTCCATATTTAACTGTTGTGTAGGAATAAATGAAGAAAAATATTTAGGCAAATATTAATGAATGAAGATCTTCAAACGATCGAATGATGTGAGCATAGACAGTGACTCATCATATATTAACAATCACACAAATTTCAATAGAGATACAAAATTCTCTACTACTCTTTTCTGTGTTGATGTCTAAAATATGAAATAGTTGCTTCATATATAAATCAAGTATTTGTGATAATTACTATGAGTTATGGTCAACAAGTTCAAAATCATGATTGTGTGTGTGTGTGTTTTTTTTAATTAATGGAGAGCGGAAGATTCGAATTCAGGATTTCTTTTAGTATTAGGAACATAAGTACCATAAGATCATGAACTAGTTCGTAAACCAAAATTGTTTTTTGAATTTGTAATACTTAATTATAGAAAAATTTTGTTTAACATTGACTCTTATTTTCTTTTTGTTTTTTTAATTATTTGTATTTTTCGAGGAAACTTTGTTACATATTTGTGCCTTTCAAATGAAGTTATATTTTTATTTTTATTTTCTTAATTGCGGTTTTGGGTTATTTATAGATAAATATAGATATATAAATATATAAATCAACGTTGGCTTGGTACAATGCATTAAATATAAACCTGTAAATATCGGCGAAAACAAACAAGCTAATTAATTGATTAATAAAATTTCTGGTGGAAGTCGGCATGATATTTGGACTTTTTCTCTTAAAGAGTTGGATTTGACGTGGAACACCAAATCCTCATTCAGCTTTTACAAGTGGATTTCCTTTCTGGGATTCTTGGTCTATGATTAATTTAAATTATTGTCCGATTAGTGCATCAATTATTCAATCCTGATGTGCAAATAAATAAATAAATAAATGTCAATCCTGATGTATTCGAATATTTGCAAAAACATTAACAAATAAATATTTACATTCCCATATTGCCTACTTCTAAAATCATAAAGAAGATGTTTCAACAACAAAATCAAGATGGTAAACCTCTGAGTGCGTTTCCCTGGCTGAAAATAAGTAGAGCCCAACAGGGCAACCACAAAGAGGACATGGTATATAATCCACAAGTTCAACAGAGAAATACTAAAAATTGCCTGCCAACTAATTAAAGGAAAAAAATGAACCAATTTACAGAAGACGAGGATTTTGGAAACTGTATACAGGTTTAAGTGATAAAGAGGCAGCCAAATGAATGTTTTTATCCCTAGACAGCGGCACGTATCACTGTTCTTCCTACACTGCGGCAAAGAAATGAAAGATGGTTAGCGTCTCTATGCAGCTCAGATTCAAAATCAATGGGGTCAAAATTCCAAGTCCGGTGCAATGCGTATGCACAGTATAATTCCAATCTCCCTCTCCCTAAAACACTACATCTCCAGTTGACGCTATTTCTTCCTCAAGTTCTTTAATTAGTTTCTCAATCTGTCTTCTATAAACTGGCATGAAGTGATCACTAATCATGGTTTGTGACAACCTCAGTTTACTGTACAGAGATCTTGGAGTGAGGAAAATACCAACCCTAGTCTCTTCTGGCTGCTCATTACCCGATGCACTCGAGCTAGGGCTACCACTTTCACACTCAGGGCCACCATGGTGAAGCGTAACAATATGCATGATTTTCCCTGCAGGAAAAAATCTGTGCGCTTCTTTCATATCAGGGGCAGAGCTCTCTGGCTGACCATCACTTACCTCTGCAATTGCTGCTTCTTCCTCTTCCCTTATTTCATTTTCCACATTCCTTATTTCATTTGCCACATCAGTCTCCTCACTTTCTGTTCTATCATAAAGCTCATGCTCAAGGTGCTGCCACAATTCAACTTCAGTCATGCGGTCTTCATGTCTATCATGGTCCATAAGCCTCTCACCTTCATTACCGACATCACCATCAGTGTCTGGACGCATTCCATCAGAATAAGAACAACCAACCTCTGAAGTCCATTCCATTCCTACAGATGAAGATACAGGAAGATCAATGGTTTCAATGCCAGTTGAGCTTGTCATTCTCTTTGGGGATGTAAGAAGAAGCTCAGAAGTCTCTTTGTTTCTGCCAGAGGATCCTGGAGAACTTCCCTCATCATTTGAGTTTGAATGAACAGCTGAGGCTCGGTGACGAGGGGCCATGCATGACCATGATGACAAATTAAGGGAAGGACGAGTCCATGCTGCTTGAGCCATGCTCTGGGCTCTTCTCATAACAACCTGTGAAATTAGAAAGTTTCACAACCAACCAAATGATTAGATAGAAGAGGAATATAGGTTTCAACCACCAAATAACAAGGTTGATAGCTTCTATAACAAGAATTTCACAAGACACGATAAAGACGAAAAATAATATTCGATTTCTTACAAGAAGGTTCAGAAAGGAAAAGAAGATGGTGCGTAGCAAAATTACATTAGAAAGACAAAAGGCTACCTGTGTGCCATTGGAAACAGGGCGCAGAATTGCCCCTGCCCCAGCAACTTTTGCTTTAGCACTGGCAATGGACGGAAGCCGCGAACCCAAAGCTGAGGCAGAGCGATAGACAGTGCTAAGGATTCTTGTCTGCTCGATCTGATTTCTCAAATCATTTAACCAAGCAGATGCTGTCACCTGTAAAAAGAAATAAATTGAATAAAAGAATATATTAGAAAGAAACACATATTAGAAGCATGACAGGAATATCAGCATCAGCAATGTTCCACAAGAACTATAGCAAGTATGCAAGCCTGTCAAGTACCAACAAGCCAGAGATCCAACTACTAGCACAGGATGGCTGTGTAGGAAAACTTATTGAAGCTAATAAGATTTCGTGTGAAAAATAATAATAACAAAAATAATAAATTGGGTATACTTGACAAATATAATATCTCCATGTATTATAAATGAGAAAAGAGCATGCTAGGAGTAAAAGGAATTCCTGCATGCATTTTTTTTCAACTTCATGGTCGTAATCTGACTAAAATCACAAGTTAGAGCAAAAAATATTTAGAACCAAAAAAGTACAGTAAAAAAGCTTCTATCAGCAGCAACAATATAAGTTCAGTACTACACACTTTTTCCAAATCAATTATACGGAAAACATGGTAATTGCTCAAGAAGCACTCTCTCATCAAAATCAACATGATTTAATTAACCAGAGTTTAGAACATAACCTCAGCACGTAAATCATCCACCGATGCAGCAGAGAATGTGGGCACCAAGTCAGCTCCATTAATAACGGAAGTAATAAAATCACCACCTGATTCTGCCAACTCCCATGTCATGCAGGCAGCTGCAATGTATATCAAGTCATCACTAATAGAAATACTCAACCAAACAATTTACACCATGCTAAACAAAACAAACATCAGGATTCAGAACAAAATAATACAAGACAGAACTTAAGAAAGGAACTAGACTTGATGAGTAGCACTGAAATTAATATTAGGCCATGGCATGTAAGGAACACAAACCTGGAGCAAATGTCACACAGGTGGTTGTCGAAAGTTCTTTCTGCTCTCGCAATATATATGTTAGAAGTGCTGCTGTGCCTCCACCCAAAGAATGCCCTACAATCTGTCAGAAACCATTACTTTTGATAAATTTCTTAATCTTATGGACCATAATATTGTTGGAAGCCACCAAAGCGATTAAGAAGAGACAACGATAGTAAGTTCAATCAAGTTCCAAGAAAGAACAGTAGCTGGTCATATGGTATATATAATTTACGTAAAGAATGAAACAGTTTTTTTTTTTTTTTTTTTTTTTCCGGACGAAAAAGAATGATACAGTTACCAGTAGAAGACTCTGCTGAAAATAACTAATCAACCAATCAACAAATTCTCCACCGAGATCTGCATCAGCAAGGCTGCTACAGGGACACAGATTACAGATGCCAAGAAAATATATGATACTGAAAAGTTTAAGAACCAAGAAGACTCCTACAAAAGTATACTTTCTAGAAACTACTACATCACACAAAAGATATATTGACACAAAGATAAGAAATATAAAGCACAGTATCGTATATGAAAACAAGAAATTAAGTAGTCAATTAATTTATCTTCATAAACTGTCTACTAATTTGAGTAGTAGCATAAAGAACATCCCATCAATACCATTACCTTAAGTTCATAACCAGGATATTGGTCAAGTGCTTCTAGAAGGCAGGGTTTCGCAAGCTTAGCAATCCATCTAGCAGCCGCAACCATTCCACAATGCGCATAACCCAAAACTAAATTACTGACTCCTCCCTCATGTACAACACTGTGATGGAATGGTACAACAGCTCCCGTTGCAGCCGTCAGAGTGTCCTTAATACTATGGGTTCCACGAATCAGCAAGAGAAAACATTTTTCATTATGATCAACAAGAATTGTAAAAGCAGGCTTCAAGATCTGCAGCGTAAAGTATATAGAGGATTTGATATTAATGGATAGATACGGCTCAACTATTTTCCAATACCGTTGACAGTAAAATCAAGCATAAAGGCACTGGCAAACAATCAGTACAACAGTAACACTATTTAAATTAACATCCTTACTCCTGCTTTGGGTTCCTGAAGAAGAACATTCTCTTCGGAATAGCCTGTCTCCTCTAAAAACAAAGGAAAAGGTTTCTTTGAAAAATGCCAACACAGTGTCAGCAAGTTTAAGAGGTATTTGAGTTCAGCAATGATTTGAGATCCTTTTAGCTGTTGACTGTCTATTCCACCAAATACACCATCAACATGCAAGTTTCCCTGCAAAGTACAGACAGTAAAGTATCAAATATTATTCATCCAAACCAAAAAATTAAAATAAAATAAATTCACTCGCCTGGTATAAACATGAAAAACTAATTTAACAATTTGGAACAAACAATAAAATCTGTCATCTCCAGATTGGCAAACAACATTTGAACTCAAAAATGCCAGTTTCATTGTCATTGATCTCCTACAGAAGAATGGAGTAATGATTTTTAAAGCTGCAAAATATAACGTCACATTTTTCACCAATTCTATTTCTAACTCTCAGTTAGAATGAAGCTTTTCATAAATCAACCACCTTTTTTTCCATCTCTAGATTGAGTATTATATTCAGAATATAGATATATGTAAATGAGTTGTGCAAAAGCAATAACCATCTATAATCATGAAAAAGACCAACAAAGTAGTGCAGAACCCACAACGATAATCATGAAATCAACATAACCACTGAATTCAGCACATTAACAGAGAACCCCACAAGCAATAAACATGAAATCTAAGCAAACACTGAATTCAGCACAGTAACGAAACGATGGCCATGAAAGCATTTTACCTGCCTCTTCAGAAGAAAGCTGATTCCAAATGCCAAATCCCCTATAGGCCACTTCCCCAAAGTCTCGGAGTAAGTAAACCTAAGAGTCTCTGACAAGGTCGAGATGGTCTCCAACCATGTAGCCGGGGCTTGAATTAACCTATGCGAAACCCGTTCAATTCCCAAAGGAGCCTGATTTGGCACACTATCACCCCCATTTTCGTCATCATCACCGCCAGTCGTGGGGGACTGTAACTTACGGTTCAATGTATAATACAACAAGGCAGCTGCACCGGCTGCGGTGGCCATAGTTGCAGTTGCCATTAGCTTACTATCCCTATAAACATTGAAATCCAAACAGCAATTAACAAATATATTATCAAGACTCGTGTTTTACTCAACCTTTCAAGCTAAAAACACCAAATAAATTAAAATTGCATTACTTTCTTGTGCTTTTGCACCTAATTTCCGCTTAATTACCCAAAGATCAAAGTTTTTCCTCAAGAAAAGTATACAGAAGCGGAAAATAAAAACGTTAGAGACAAAATTGCACCGAACCTGATTAAATTGATAAATTGGGTTAACGGAAAACCCCTAAAAATCCGAAATTTGAGAGACATTTGGGAGAGCAGGAAGATTTGATGCTATAAGGAAGAGTAAGCGAAAGCGTACCTGAAGAGATCGATTTTGGCGTAAATTATTGGGAATTAATATCTCTTCGTCTGTAAAGCATCAAAAATATTATTCTCTGTGGCAAAGAGAACGAGACCCCGCTTATTCTTCGGTTTTCCTTTTGTTTGTGAAAGGACTCGAGAGAGCTTTTGCGCAGTTTTGAAGCAAAACGCCCAGGCAACGACGTAGTTTTGTAGGGGTTGGGGTGAGGGGGACACGTGGCGGGCAGGGAAAGAGGCTGAGTGGGAGAGATGTGGCAAGTAGAAACCGACCTCAACTGAGATGGTCCGCGCGAATGAATCAGATGATCAGGTGGAGATCTGCAGGCAGCCGCAGATCCGCACACGCTGGCTTCTACTTTTACTCTCAAGTAGAAGAAAATGAATTTACCAAAAAGAATTTCTTTATTTTGCTAGAATATGATGATAAATTAATTCTAAAGTTTTCATGCTCACTTATTGAATATTGGATAGTGGGAGTAAGGAGTTTGTAGCTTAAGTGGTTAAACACATTTATTCTTGTATCCAATTTCCTATATTCGATTCCTTCTTCCCCAATATCACTTGTATAAATTTATAAATAAATAAATAAAATAGTGAAAATGTTTAACATCACTAGAAATGGAACGCATTTTTAAAATTCTAATGCAAATAATTACTCATCAGAATCAATTACCATGGTCTGTAGTTGTTCAAATAATTGTATTTGGTTTAGTAATTTCCCTTTGGATGTGTTACTTAGATTTGAATTTGACAGGTATGGTTATAAGATCCTTAGAGGATTTACTCTGTAATATTAATCTATGTTAAGAAATTATAAAATAGGGTGTTCTACTTCAACCACTCATGTCAAAATAAAATTCAGACTTTAAAACAATTTAGGAAAATTAACATAACAGTTATTTGTCTCTAAGTTATAATAGCTCTTTATTAGTATTTTTCCTTGGGACATGAAAAGAACACCCAATCTAATCTAATTTAAGTAATGGTGTTGATCTTTAATATGGATAAGGTGTGGATTCGGAGTGAATTATGTTATAATTTTCCTTTTCTTTTCTTTCTTTTTTAGGACACTGGATAGTGTCCAAAAGTAGAGATCCTTCCCTCATATCAACATCCAAAGAACACAGAAGAGACCAAGAGGAATTTTGAGGTTTCAAGTTTATCAACTCAACTACTAATTCTGGAAAAGGATACAAATCATGAAAACATATGAAGTTGACAATCATTCAATAATTCAACAACAGCAACTTCAACTAACAAAAGTTACAGAAGGTGGAGTAAATGTCCCGGCCAAATTGCGTAAGCACTTGCTAAAGGGTTTAAGTTAACATATGATACTCCAAAAGGGAAAGAAAAATGTCCAGCATTTTATCAAATCCAAACATTGCCCCAGACAGTATCAGGTTTCCCAAGGACTCAGTCTCGCTCGCTTATAGCAGTCAAGTGCTCATCAATCTCGTCGGTCGACAACACTCTAAAGACAGGATTCTCCTTTACCACCACTCCAACCTAACAAATGATTATGGAAAATTAACATAAATTTTATCTGATGAAAGCCATTACTGCTGCAGTTTGAGATATAAAAGCATAAAACATAGGATATGGAAAGCAACTGTGGAAAGCAATTTTGAGACATGGTAAAACTTATGTGGAAATCAAATACGGTCACATCATACAAGCAATAAAAAGTTTATGAACAATATGCCACGAACAATGCATTAAGGGTTCCCATCACAAAACAGTATAAAATTTCAAAAACTAAAAGGGGGTTTCAAATACCTCAATTTCATTGGCCTTGAAATCCTCTTGCAGAACTGATTGCAGGGCAGAAATTGCAGTCTAACAATGAAAGATATGTGGGAGGTCAGAGAAGGAATCAAACGAGTGGATTAACATTCCTATTTTCATAAGTCTAAAATAATCATAATTCATTATTTAACAGCCACTAAAATCTCCAGAAAGAAATTTAGTCTAAAAGTTAATTCACAAACGTGCAAAATATCTTATGCACCGGTTTAACAAATTGGGCCCTAATAACTCAAGATCACAGCTTTATATTAATCAAAGGATAAGAAATGTCTACCTGCACAGTCTCGTCATAGGTAAATAATGGATCATTCTTCATTTTCTTCTCCAAGAAATTGATTGCCTCTTGTTCTTTCAATCCAGCACTTGTGGCCTAAGATGCATAATAGTTGATCAGTGGGGACAAGCACCATACATTGATGCTCCAACAAAGATAGATATAGAACTATGGCAGAGTAGAGCTCATAGTGATGTCTCAAGATGAACAGACTTTTCATTCTTTGTTGAAACGATCTACATATTGTAGTGGTGCAAGTTAACCTTAAGTGCTTTTATAAATGGAAAAACTCGCTCTAAAGAGGGATGAAAGAAAACTGCAGGAGTGTCTGTTGATGAGTAAAATAATGGTTGATGCATAGATGAAAGTTGTAAACAAGTGTGGGAAGGTTTTTCAGTGATATTGTGCATTTTGAGTTCATAATAAGTTACACAAGAAGAAATATACCTTGTGACCAAAGTAATGGCCAGCTGGGTCACACTTATAGAGTTGAGGTCCAAACTCTTCATCAATACCCAAAACCATAGCAACTTTTGAAACAAACATAAATGGAAAGGATCAGTAAATATGCATACACAAATTAATCAAGCAATAATTGTCGCATGATGTAGTTCTTCACAAGAAGAAAAGGTTATTGACTGATGTAGAAAGGAGTAGAAACAAACCTACTCCAAGTGGTCTCATATAAGCATGTTGAGTATAGATTTGTGATTTGTCTGCAATCCTGTCATACAAATGATATTAAGGTGAAGAAAAAACCATTTGAACCGTTTAAATTGGGCAAACCAAATCAACTTGAGTGGTTCAGTTCGTTTTACACCAAAAAATATGATCTTATGTGGAATCAAACCAAATCACAATTGTTTGATTTAATTCGGTTCAATCTATGTCAAAGAATACAACATGAATTTCTATTTGAAATGTACTAGAGGAACTACAATTGATTGTTTAATCAAATGACTGAATCAAATCAGTTACTAAATAGGTTGGTTTGATTTGATTATACTTCTAGTATGAGGATAAAGTGTATAATTCGAACCGTAATATTACACAAATTTATTATGCTCTTTAGATCTAAATTGAATCAAATCAGACCGAATCCTAATACAGTTACTAAATTGACAAAATTAAAATTTAGTGGGGTCTGCTATTTCCACCATGTGTCCTATTTTCACACCCACCTTATCTTCAAAAAAATTTAAGTCAAATTTACCCCTCTGTAAAATGACTTCTCATGAGGGGGTGGAAACAAGCCCATTCATTTTTGTTTTGCTCTCTTGAAAGATAAAAGAAATTGTCTTCAGTTCCCACAGAGAGAGAGAGAGAGAGAGAGAGAGAGAGAGAGAGAGAGAGAGAGAGGAGTCATTTAAAATTATCACTACACAAGTCCAAGATTCCATGTCATCCCATTATAGAGTCCATCATTCTACATATCCAAATAAGGGGAAGGGGTGAAAAATCTTTTTGAACAGTTAAAATCAGCAACTGCACTGGCCCAAAATAAAAAAGCCTCAACAAGCGCACATCATAAATGGGATGCAATTAAACACTTTTAACTTCAAATATAATACATCATAGGAGTACTTTAAAACTGCAAGCTAAAAGTTCAGTTGTATTATAGAGTAAAATAATATCGTAAAAACAGTTAAAGTAATTACCATCTAGCCAGTACGTCTACCGGCATCTCGTATCCATATTTGAATCGAAACTCAGCTGCTTCATTCCTTGCTTGCTGAACTAGGGTCCTTGCATCAGCTAGAAAATTACATGCCAAAAGAATGAACCAAATGTGAGCTTTTGAACAACAAAAGCACATAAGTATCTAAATTTGTCAAACGAACTGTTTGAGTTAGCCCTTCCAATAAGCTTCCAGAAGGAGCAAAAAAGAAACCTGTCATGCCAGTAGCCAGCAACCCTAGGAACTTTGTGATGGGGAAAAGATGTGTGACACTTGTCTGATCCAAAAGCTTGTCCTGCATTAATTTCACAATTTATTTATAACCCGCACAAATTCCATCCATACTAAAGTAAAGACTCAGTTAAATCAACCAATACTACTCACCGGGACTTTCTTCTGAGTCACAACACATACGGAATCCTTTCCCCGGACACCAATTGAGGTGATCCCAGCAGCCTTAACAGCCTTAAATGCATACTCTATCAATCATAAAAAAAGCGAACTCAGAACAGAAGAGCCCTTATGTGCTACTCAACATTAACACAAAAACATATTCTATTCTTACCCCCATTCCAACCTGAAATTCTTTTCTTCTTTTTTTAAACATTTTGTTTTGGTAATATGAAAAATGATATTTAAATTTGTAATAGCTGCTATTTCCCTCAGATTTCTCTGCATCAAAACAAGGGATCAAGTTCAACCATCGAAATTAAGTGGGCTTTCAGCCGATGAGCCCGAGAAACCATAAATCTGGATAAATTGAGCAACTTCATTTTACTGATATGTAAATTGAGCTAGCTAGTATTACACACCAACGTGAAACTAAAACAAACAAATTAAACATTCGATTTTCTCCTTTTTCCTTTCAACTTGTATTAGACAGAATAAGATTCATAATCGTGATTATTCCCCTCTTCTCCTCAGATTTCATCATTAAAACAAAACAAACAAACAAAAATTGAAATGGGCTTTAATCTCATTGAACCATAAAACCCTAAAATACCCAAAACCCACAAATCAGTTCTCTTTGAGGCGCTGTTCGAGATTGAGACTGGAGAAACATGAATGGAGGTATTGGGATATTGTCACTTACCGACTTGAAATAGACGGCCTTCGGGCGAGAAAATGGTGATGTGACGATCGTATCCGCCTCCACTTCCACGACTCATGTTTGAAATGCTTCGATTTCTGAGCTTCTGCCTCTTCTTCTCTGCTTAGGGCTTTCTGGGTCTTCCTTCTACCTTTGTGTATATCAGAATCGGACTATAGTGGGCTACTGCGATGGATTTATTAGAAGAGGAAAAACGAAAGCTTTTTTCCCAAGCTAGCTGAAAGCTGAAACTCTGATTCGCTAATACGACGTCGTTGTATTTGGCGGGTCAGGTTTGGCCTTCGGGTTTGATTTATGGATCTCAGGGTGGGCTGGGCCAATGGTTTGGCCCACGTTTAAAATCATGGCACATCATAAAATGTAGTTCCATCTCACGAATCTCCACAACCATCCAACGGTGAATAACATTCTTTCATCGCTGCCCTTTCTGTTTCTCTTGTCAGTCGAACTCCAATCTTTCTCTTCTCCGGTGAGCCCTCTTGCGCCGGTGCCGTCGACCACTTTCTCAGTTTTCAGCTCATTTTTTTGGGTATTTATCTGATTTGTGTTTGGTAGATTTCAGAGATCTGTGAATGTATCTGAGTTTCTGTTTTGTTTCATCGATCTACATATGTTTTCTGGATTGAAGGGGTTTGCTTGATTTCTAGGGTTTCTGGATTGAAGGTTCTATTGTTTGAATCTCTGTTTTTGGAATTGTGTAATCTGTATGCTTGGAAAGTCTGTTTCTGTTCAGTTTTGAGGATGCCTAATTTGATGGCAAGATGATATATGGGTACATTATGCTATAGGATGCCTAATTTGAATCGGTTTTTTTTTTTTTTTCCCCTTCCAGAAAGTATGGCATCCAACAGGGGTCAAGGTGGAATTCAACAATTGCTGACTGCAGAGCAAGAAGCTCAACACATCGTCAATGCTGCCAGAAGTGGTATTTTTTTTTTCCTTTTAGATTTACTTTTTGATTGGGGTATTTTGTATATGAATCTATTATCTGTTTGTTTCTGCACTTTGTTCACTAACGTGATGCATGAATTTCTGGGTTTGCATTTTGCAAACAAAAGGGACTATGTTGCATTGTTTATGAATTGGCCTCTTGCGAAGTTGTGTCGAAGCATGAATTCTTGCTTTTAATTGGAGAAGCGGAATGCCTCCAACTTCCCCATTGGAAGGGATGTTCCTTTTGTCCATGATTTTATATATAGTGTAATTTTCTCTTGTGGACAGTCAAGCATATGGTGGTGTCAAAATATGAATCAAGACCGTTATTTAGGTGAAATCTTGTATGAAATGTGCAGTCCTAATGTGCTCTTTTAAAGGGTTTTAGATTTTATGCCATAATTTAGAGTTTTCTTCTAATTGCTTTGGTGGTTGGTTTTCTGCTTGTAGCAAAAATGGCTAGACTGAAACAAGCCAAAGATGAAGCTGAAAGGGAGATTGCTGAAACCCGTTCCCAAGTGGAGCTTCAGTTCCAGAAGAAAGTTGCAGCGGTATGTAGATGTTAGTGAAAGCTATGCACTGAATGTTCATTAGGTCTGGCATTCTCAGTTTTCTAATGGCTTGCCCGTGTCATTTTCATTTGTGCCTTGCAATTTCTAGAAAATGAGTATACCAACTATAAGTATATCCCCCATTGTTTTTTATATCTGAAGCTGTCCCTTGACTTTTGTTGTGGATACAACTGTGTTAATTCTGGCATTTTGCCCCCATGTTTTCATATGGCCACCAAGCAGAGCAGTGGAGATTCAGGGGCTAATGTGAAGCGTCTTGAACATGAAACTGAGCACAAGATCAATCACCTCTCTTCCGAGGCCTCAAGGATTTCAAGTGATGTTGTGCAAATGCTTCTGAAGCAGGTGACAACAGTGAAAGTTTAATCCCATTGAGGGTAGAATTGTGATTTCAGACTCTTGCAAGTATTGTATTCTTTTTGCCTGATTCATCCGGGTCCTTAGACTTGTGGCGTTGCGGTTAGTTGCTATCCGAATATCGGTTATTAGTATGTTGTGGAGCACTTTGATCAGCAAATAAGCTTTATGATATGTATCATGTTCATAAAACAATAATGTTACAAAAATTGTTTGGCCAATTGAGTTGAACTTGGTACTAGTTGCATCCTGTTTTAGTCATTGAAGTAGGGCTTCATCTGGCTTTGGCCCAATTCTTGTTACACATCCTCAAGATTTTTCTGGGAGTGATGCAATATTGACAATTGTTTATGTAGAGTTTGCCGCAAACCTTTTATAAATATTCAAATGCATCTTTCTTCTACCTCAATATCGCTTATTAAAAAATAAAAAAAAAGTCCGAGCCATACAGAACAAAGGATTATGAATTGACCAATACCTTAGGTATTGGTCAATTCATAATCCTTTGTTCTGTATGGCTCGGACTGATATTAAAAAATAAAAAAAAAGTTCGAGCCATACAGAACAAAGGATTATGAATTGACCAATACCTTATGTTATTGGTCAATTCATAATCCTTTGTTCTGTATGGCTCGGACTTTTATTTTATTTTTAATAAGCAATATTAAGGGAGAGGAAATTGAATATAGAACTTATAATAAAAGAATAAATGCTTGTAACTACTTGTAAAAGTCCTTGCAAGGTCTGTCTTTCTTTCGGCGTTGGTATCCAAATGTCCAAGACAATAAATTATGGTTGATAAAAATGTCATTCATGTCACATCTGTTCATGTACCAAAATATAGAAAGCTACTTGCTTGAATCTAATTGGTCTCGTCACTAGTGGTTCTCCTCTCTAGTCAATGCCACATTTTCCCTCCGCACAAAATAAAAACAAAAACAAAAAAAGTCTGTTTCACATTGTAAAACTGTCGGTCCAAAATTCGATCCTCAAAGCAAATTTGGAATGCCTTTTAGCTTTATGAATTGCTCTCAAAGCAACAACAAAAAGTGTCAAATGGCTTGGCCCACGTTTAATAAAATCATGAGTGATGACAAAGTCCTAAAATTATAATTTCATCTCGCGAATCTCCACAACCATCCAACGGTGAATTAAAAACAAAGTCATTTCACACATGTTTATCTTGGCAAAATTTCCAAGTGATGGACACATAGTAGGTCATATGGACCACGGTGGTCCTCTTCGTACATGATTAGTAGCTGCATTTATTTTAGTAAACGTGGCCGACAAATATTTAGGTCTTCCACGCAAAGACTAAAAAGCAACTTATCAAGTAATAATCACCCTCCTTAATTAGCGGTTTTGTTTGGAAAGGGGATTTTTAAAAAATATAACGATAGAGACAACCGTGAGAAGAGAACGCAGGTCTAGACCCGGTTGAATTTTTATTTTTATTTTCCTAGCTAGTGTTTGTCTAGCTAGGAAAATAAAAATGAGGTCCTTTTCATATTTTTAAAGGTGAGGCTTTGTGGCATTTTCACAACCATGTATTATATGATTATTCTTTAATGTGTGATTGACACATACAAAATTTTTATTTAAAAAAACATGGTTTGGATGAATAAGCATATAAAAATGATCATGAAAGAAGAAAGCTTTTGACAAGTTTTTAGTCATGGTTAAGTTTGTTGGGTTGAAGAAATTTTAATCCCACTACAAAACCATAATGGTTTTTAATTTTACATAATTTTAAAAGCAAAATTTAAAATAATAATAATTGGTTTGGTGGCTCCCATTTAATAAGTTTAGTCTAATCAACACATTTTTCCATTTTCATATAAACTAATATCTTTATTTTATTTTATGTTCATGGCAAGAGTTCAAGTGCATAACAAAATAGCATAGAATCAAAGGTATACCCTTCTAACCAACTAAGCCATTAATCTCCACCACAAACATGCTTCCCTTTCGTGTAAGGCAAAGAAGCTCAAGGCCTCTAATCTAAACAATTCTCTCCAATTCCACAATCACCTTACTCAAAACATCATTTAAAATTCAAGTCTTCCCCAAAAGTCATTCACTTTTAAATATGATGTTTTTACCATCTTCACCAAGAATCTTCAAATCTGCTCTTTGGAGCTCTAAAAAAACAAAGGTGATTGATGGGGCACCACAATATCAATTTGTCTCCCCCAATTACGTTACAAGTTACAATTATGAGATTTAGGTAAATTGTGTCATTTGATTTGATAGTTTATGTGACACTTTGCCCTGTATCATTTACTTAATAAAAAGTTTATTATTATAAGCGATGCGTCAAATGGTTAGAACAAATCACTTTATTAATAATCTGCATATATGTCATGTTCTACGGTTGCCTTACTTCTAACCTAATTCATTCGAGAGGCTAAAAATTGATGTGGGCAGAGTGAGTTTCTTTTCCATTTGCCTTGTTATTTAAAAATGTTCTTAAGTTAGGCTCATTAGTAAATGATTCAAAAGTGTCATAAAATTCAAACCTGAAATTACTGGTGTATAAGTTATTGTCCTTTTTCATTGGCCACCAACAAAAAAAAGTTTTAAGAAAGTAATTACCTTTTAAAACAATTGAAGCTGAAAATATTGAAATTATTACCCAGTTGTTCATAAATAAATAAAAGTATTAACACAGTTGGCAGTTGTTGGCTGGCGCCCTGGCTGCATAGTAGGTAGGTAGGGTCCCTGTAGGGAGCACAGGACTTCCTCATCGAACGTCGCCGCACATGATCCCACCCTCCACGTAAATGACCTGTCCACTTCGAATTTGTCTTTATCTGGTGAAAAGCTATGCACGAGATAATTCCACCACGTGGCATCCGCCCATTCGTCATTTCACCATTAAATAATCCATTAATTTCACAGTTAATAAAAAAATTAATTTTCCCTCCAGCTCTGCGTTCGTCCCTCTTCGCCTTCACTCTCTTCATCTATACTAACTGCCCTTCAAAAGCCAAAAGGCCTCAGCTATTTAAATTTAAAATGGCCTTCGCCTTCCTCTCACACTCACATCCCCTTCAAAACCATCGCCACCTCTAGCTGCAAGGACTTCACCGTCGCCGAAAAACCTTCGCAGGCGATATGGCTGCCGAGTTCTCCAGCTGCGTCGAGTACGGCCTCGGACTCTCGAAGCGGGTGTTCTACGGCAAAGAGTCGGTTCCAGACCCGTCGGCGATGACCAGGTCGTCTGAGTCGTACTTGCCGGAGGCTCCGATGGTGTACGCAGTCGTACCCGACCCCTCAATCGTGGATAATCCGGACATTCCGAGCTACCAGCCGTACGTTCACGGCATGTGTGAGCCGCCGGCTTTGATACCTCTGCATATGCATGGGATAGCTATGGAAATCGAGAGCTATTTGGACACTGCGTTCGTTACTGTGAACGGCACGTGGCGCGTGCATTGTGTTTCCGCGGGAAAGAGGTGCGATTGTCGCGTCGCGGTACCGATGGGCGATAAGGTAGTTCGAATTTTCTTGACGAATTGGATTGTATAGAACTAAAAACTGTGTATTTATTTGGTCCATAAAAAAAAAAAGAGTGAATTGATGAAGAGTGTTGTAGTTTCATTGATGTTGAAGAGAAAGTGATGGGCTGTGCTAATAGTTAATCCAAATTAAGAAAGTTGAAGAGATTAGTAATTGGAATTGGAATGAGATACGAGTAGAATATATGGTACATGGTAAATTTCTAATTGTCTTGTTAATATTAGAAAGATTGGTTGGTTATTTCATGCTATATAGATGTTTGTGAATTTACTTTTCCTCTGAGGGATGAAGCTATATTTTTTTAAATTCTCAAGAAAGACATCATGTGGCTAACAGGGTTCACTTCTAGGTGTTGAGGCTGAAATTACCGGAAGATCATATAGTACTCAACTAATCACAGCAGAAGATACAACAGATAAGGAGAAAGTGGCCAAAGATGGGTACTTTCTGAAACGCCAGATATACACCCTAAAAGTCCCACAGGTTAGATTTCAACTTGCGGTGACCAGCAGTGACTTTTGTAACTTTTATTGAATATGTTCTTACAAATATATCGTATATTTCAGGTTGACGGAGGCTCCTTCCTTTCATTCAAAATTCGATGGTCTCAGAAATTGTTGTATCACGCTGGCCAGTTTTCCCTCAGTATACCTTTTAGTTTTCCAGCATGTGTCAATCCAGTGTCGAAAAAAAATTTGAAAGGAGAAAAGATTTTGTTGAATGTGAATACGGGTATTGACGCAGAAGTTTTATGCCAAAGTACCAGCCATCCTCTTAAGGTAAATCATTTTCATAAGTCCCACTTAGGCCTTGGATACACTTGAACTGATATTGATTTATTATTTCCAGGAAGTTAGGCGCCAAAGTGGTAGATTGAGTTTTTCATATGAAGCAGAGGTATCATCATGGTCAAGTGCAGGCTTCAGCTTTTCATACACTGTAAGACTTTGAATTTTTGTTTGTGTTGTGAATGGATCTTTAAATATTCACCATTTCTGAATAGTGTTTTGGGAAAATGATGGTTATAAAGCAGTAATGATACATGTGTAATTAATCTCTGTTGGTGGCTGTATTTACAGGTTTGTTCAAGTGACTTATTTGGTGGTGTACTTTTGCAATCCCCATCACTTCGTGATTTTGATGATAGAGAGATGTTTTGCTTCTATCTATTCCCCGGAAATAGCCAGACTAGGAAGGTTCGTTAGCTCTAATATACTACCCATTCATTGCATAAGAAAACAGAGGAAATCCCAATTAAAGGGAGGGTGGGAGGGAAGGGCAAGAGTGAGTCCACGGGTGAATATGCGGGGGAGGAATGCATCTTGATCATGTTACGTTGAGTCTTTATTGGCATTGTCACTCCTAAAAGATGGTCAAATTGCCAGTTCCATTCTGTTAATTATCTTGCCCCAGAGTCCCAAACCCTTTTTGATTTTTGAACAGGGGCTTTGCAGTCTTTTTCGCAAATGTGTAATCCTAGTTTTAATTTTATATAGGTTTTCAAAAAGGAAGTTATATTTATTATTGATATAAGTGGAAGCATGCTGGGAGACCCTCTTGAAAATGCAAAGAATGCACTATTGGCGTCACTCTCTAATCTCAACCGAGATGATACTTTCAACATTATAGCTTTCAATGGAGAGGTTCACTTATTCTCATCATCAATGGAGCTGGCAACAAATGAAGCAATGCTAAAAGCTAAGGAGTGGGCTAGCACTAATCTTACTGCAAATGGTGGTACAAATATCTTGCTTCCCCTCAAACAGGTATGCTAACACCTCTTCCCAGTGACCACTGACCAATCAATTGTATTCAAATGATTTGTCTGTTTGAGTTAAACAATAATCTTTAATTGGTTATAATAAAAATCAGAGATCTTTATATTTCTGTTGAGCTTTCGTTTTTACATCTCTGTACTCACTATATGCCATGCATAACATGTTGAGTTTTACATGTCCAATATTCAACTGTGCACACACACACACACTCTTCGAATAGTATCTGATTTTGTATCCTGTGATCTGGTTTACTTTAGGCTATGCAGTTGTTGGCCAAAACCAGTGATTCAATTCCTTTCATTTTCCTCATTACTGATGGGGCTGTTGAAGATGAAAGGGAGATTTGCACTATTATGAAAGGTTACCTTACAAGTGCTGGTTCGGTTTGTCCTCGCATATCTACTTTTGGCATAGGTAAATAATCCTTTAGCTGTTTCGATAACTGTTGTAATCTTGACAAATCTTCTTGCTATCTTTATTTTAGAGTTTTAGAATTTAATGTTTCTGAAATTTCTTGCCAGGTTTATATTGTAATCATTACTTCCTGCAAATGCTTGCCCAAATTGGGAGGGGTTACTATGATGCTGCTTATGATGCAGGTGAGTTTCGTTCCCCCTTTATTTTACTGTGATTTCATCATCGTTCACCGCGTAACAAGTCATCTATACAAAAGTACGTAATTTTTCTTTTGAAAGTAAAGTACTGATTTTAATATTGTTTGATGATATAAAAATTATGAAGTCTTGGTTAGGAGCATTACAAGAATCTCTCTCTCTCTCTCTCGCATCTATGTACAAGTAGATACTTCTATATATATATATATATATTATTTTTGGGGTTTGACATTTTGGTAGACGCTCTTGTCCACTGACCTAGTTGTAGACTTGCAATATTGTATTGTAATGAACCTCAGTCTACCTCAAGAGAGGTTCTTAACAAAGTGTTTGTGAAAAAGTTTGTTGTCACAGGCAAACTAAATGCTAAATAAAGTTATTTTCAATCTGCAAATTTGTTATTTACTGTTGAAATAGGGATCTCTTATTATATGATTCATTTTATTTTTCCAGATTCAATTGACTATAAAATGCAAAGGCTATTCACAAGTGCTTTATCAGTGATTCTTGCCAATATAACCGTCGACACTTTAGAATGTCTCGATTCGCTTGAGGTATGCTAGATTTGGACCTCTGTTCAAATTTTGTGTTCCATGTTTGTCTTTTGAGGATTATTGATATTATTGTCTATTTTACTTGGAGGACTTTGTATATTCCTATTTGTTTCTTTTATTAATAAAAATTGTATATTCCAATTTCTAATTGCATAGTGGTACGTTGTACTTCTTCTTTGATCCTCCTTGCAGCTGTTTCCATCTCATATCCCAGACCTTTCATCTGGAAGTCCATTGATCATATCAGGCAGATATGAGGGAAGCTTTCCCGACTCCATCAAAGTTCGTGGTACCTTGGCTGATATGAGTAATTTTGTCATAGACTTGAAAGTACAAAGATCTAAGGAATTTCCACTTGATCGGGTACCGACCTCGTACCTTATATGTGATGTGAAATTGAAAAATGTTGTGTAGAACCATAGTATTCAATAATTTGCTGCCCTTCCCTGCACGTACTATTGATATTAGTGAACTTACCATTTTTTCTCTTCTTTTCTCTTCAAATAAGTGAACATACCTGTTTTTTTCTGGAACAGGTGCTTGCAAGAAGGCACATTGACATGCTTACAGCTCATGCATGGTTATTGGGAAGTAAAGAGCTGGAAGAGAAGGTTCGTTGCTAAGCAAAGACCATAACCCTTATTGTTTTCCTATTCAAATTTCATATTATCTCTGAATATAGTTTAACGGTCCTTTGGTAGATGCGTTATTAAGTGTTAACGCCAATGATGATGTTCATATTTTTGTAGCCGAGTCCTGACTTGTGTATTCATTTGACATCAATCACAATTGTCCAACCTGCTTTGGCTGTAGGTTTCCAAAATGAGCAAACAAACCGGGGTCCCATCTGAGTACACTTGCATGATACTAGTGCAGAGTCTGCAGACTGATACTGGGAAGAGAGTGCCGGAATCCGTTACGATACAAGGGGTATGCATCTTCAGCTCTTCCCATGTCTTTTAAATCTTAGCTAGCCACTCATACCTTGTAATTTTCTAGGTCCTTTTACCAGTTAGCTCTCACATCAAATCTAAGTAATCTCTTATTGGCCAACTATCTATTGGTCTAATTTTAAGATCGAATGCCCCTTCCCCTAATTGATCAAAAAAGTAATATCTTATTGCTTAGCAACAACAAAACGTAATCACATTGTTCCTACTTCCCAAGTAGGTCTACAACAAATTTACCCAGCTGAGCAAGATGGAGTCAAATCGCCAGAAGGTCATAGTCCTCGGAAACCTGGGTGTTGGGTTCGGTAACTTGAAGGCAACGGTTGAGAATAAAGCACCGGCAAGCGAAGAAGCAAAGCCAGCTGATCCAACAGAGCTCTTGTTTAAGGCTGCTTCCAACTGCTGTAGCCAAGTACTTGATCGCGTCTGTTGCATGTGTTTCATTAGGACTTGTTCACACATGAACAACCAGTGTGCAATTCTTCTCACACAAGTCTGCGCTGCCCTTGCTTGTTTTGAGTGCATCAATTGTTGCTTTGAATTATTTTCAGGATGAAATGTAACTGAAAACAGTAGGGCACAAACAAGAATCTAATGTTTGTATATATAACCTTTGTGTTGTATTTTCAATGTTTAATATATTTTCTCATTTGAATTGCTCCATTAAGAGTGTCTTTTAATGAGATATTTAGTCATATATTCATTTTTAGCACTAATAATATAGATAAACTCTATATTAACAAACCCAAAAATGACAGCTGGTTTTATTTAATTTAATTTTGATTATTAAATTACTTTGATAACCTATCGAGTGTTTTAGGCCTTTTTACGAGGTTTTGGGTTGGGTTCGTTTTAAGAAATCAATAGCAGTTTTGTAATTTAAAAAAAGTTAAAAGTTTTTTTGTTATGTTGTAAATGGACTTTGGATGTGTTTCTAAAGTTCATTTAATACAAGGTTTTTTATAATTTGGGTTCCTATATTGAGTATAATAGTGAATCTCCCTTTTTTATATTTAAATTAGGACAAACTATAGTAAACCCCCCAACCTTCATACTCGATTTTTGGGACATTCATCAGTACATACTCAATGTCGCGAAAACCCTACGATTTGCCCTCTCCGTTAGCTAAACTGTTAGTGAGTCTGTTAAATGCTGACGTGTCAAAAGTGGGACTCATTTTTTGATGACTTTGACTTCCACATGGACAAAAAAACTAATAAAAAATTATGTACATGTTAAAAATAAATTTTAAATCATATTAAAATCATTAAAAATTGAAAAAAAAAAATATTTCCCATCTCTCTTCTCCAACCCAGCCAACCCTCTCTCCCTCCCAACTCAACCCTACCTCTCAGCCACCAAGAGTTGCCTCCCAAAGAACCACCCAACCATCTCCCAAAACCCACCAATCCAGCCACCGCCCAAAAAATCCAGTGCCAATTCAAATGATGAAGATGAATTAGAAGGGAAAATTTGCAGACCCATGTCCGCCATCTTCTCCTCCTTCCATTCACCATGAATACCGAAAAACCAAAAACAAAAAACCCATAAATAAAAAAGCTGCACGAGGAGTGAGGCCGTTGAGGAGCCAACCCCCTATCTTCCTCCCGACTCAACCCCACATATCAGCCACCCCTTTCCCGTCGCCCACCCCAAAACCCATTAGGAAAAAAAACCATCAGACCCACCCTCCCTCCCTACCCAGCGACCTGAAATCTCTTAGCCCACCCCATCCTAACACCACCCCTAAGTCTTTAAGCCCCGACATCCAACACCCACCCTCCTCTAGGAACCCATGCTACACACCCAGCCAACCCCATGAACTTCGCTGACCCCATCTTCCCCTACCAAGAAAAAAAAAAAAAAAAAAAAAAAACCAGTCGCCATAACCCACCAAACTCAAATCGATTTCAAAACCTAATATGTACTTTGTCAATTAATTGATCAAATTCGAATTTGAATTCAAACCCTAGGTTGCAGAACACTAAAAAGCCCCAATTTCAGGCTTCGTTCAATCAAAGGAGGAGCTTTATGTGGCTTCGCTCGATCTGAACAAGAAATTTTCTTCTTCTTTAGGGCACGAATAAGACGACCATCCAATCCGAGGCTTTTGAACGTCTGCTCCTCTTCATCATCGCTTTCAATATCCTTGGGTGACTTCTCCGTAGTTTCAGCCATGGGAGAGTATGTAGAATCCGAAGTTTTGATTTTTGGTGCGACCAAAAAAACCGAAATGGTTTTGTTTTCTGCTTGGGTGGGGGGAAGAAAGAGTTTTTATCAAAAATAGTCAAAATTGACCCCATACTTTCATAAATGTCAGTTTTTATAAAAACTTTCAAAAATAGCCAAAAACTCACTTAAATAGACTTAAATACCCTCAAAATTAAAAACAAATAAAAAAAGGAATGAAGCCTGAATTCATGATTAGAATATAAAATTTATCAATACCACATTAAACGAGATAAACTACTGCATAATTATAATAAATGAAAATCAGGAACATAAAAAACAGAGAACAACTAAGTAGTTGAAACTCAACAACTTCTCTCTAGCACTACGAGCCTACGATACATGAGTATAAGAACGTATATCAATTAGCACCAGAGGGCATCAGAACACAAAGAACCCGGAAAGCAATCAATAATATATAATTAACAATTGTTTCATCAGAAAAATCCTGTGCAATAAAGTACCCATAAAGCTATTCCCAATAATTTGAAATTCAATTTACCAGCAATAACAAAGAAAGAGAATTATATTACTTGAAGAGTTAAAAAAATTTAAAAGGAGAAGAAGAACGAAATAACCATACCATTCTCAAATTATCTATAATCTTGGTCTCTTGTTCTTCTGAGGAAGTTCAGTGTTTGAATCTGGGTTTGGCTTGCTGCCATCTTAATGTCTTCTCTTTAATGAAAGACAGATTTGGACCAAAAATAAAAAATAAAAAAATTTCTTTTATATAAACTCTGTCTGCTTATTTTTTGCTACATTTTTTTTCTCTCCTAGTAATAGAATTATCAATCTGTTTTATTATAATTGAACTGAATTTCATTTATAGTTGGTGAATTGAATTTCAGATGATTGAAAACGGCTTTTGGGAAGGGGAAGCTGAAGTGAGGTCCGGGAGGGTGGGGAAAGGGGATGGTGATATGAGAGAGAGATTCCTCCCTTTTCTCCCCCCCTTTCAAACAACAAACCATTTCTATCTCTTTCTCTTTGAACTACAATGCAGATGGTATGAATCCATTTTAACTCTTAGATGCAAATTGTTTTTAACTTTGAGGGCACTTAAGTCTATTTAAGTGGGTTTTTTTGCTATATTTGAAAGTTTTTATAAAAATTGACATTTATGAAAATATGGGGTAAATTTTGGCTATTTTTGATAAAAACTCGGGAAGAAATTGGGAGGAAGATGGAAGAAATCGGGAGAGAGAGAGAGAATCTGGGTAGGGTTTTTAATTTTTAATTTTTTATAAAATTTTTAATTTAATATGTTTAATTTTTTTAAATAATTTAAAAAGTAAAATTTTTATTAGTTTTTGTCCACGTGGGGTTCCAAGTCAATTAAAAAATAGATCCCACAAATGCCACATAGATAGATAACGAATTTTCTAATGATCTCGCTAATGGAGGGGGCAAATTGTAGAGTTTTCGCGACGTTAAGTATGTACTAGTAAATGTCCCCAAAATCGGGTATGAACTCGTAAATGACCCTATAGGTTGGGGGGTATACTGTAGTTTGTCCTTTAAATTATCATTGGAAAAATAGGTAAATACTAAAATGTAGTGCAAGATGCGTTGAATTCCTCCAATTTCGATTACAAATTAGTAAATATGTCATCAATTCATATCCAATGACTATTCGATAAAAGCCAAAATCTAAGTCCAATTTTATTATTATTTTTCCTCATTAATAAAATCTTGAGGGCTCGTTTGGTACATCGGATTATACTGACTAATTTCTGTCTTATAATATTAATTTGTTTCGGAGAGTATTGACGGTTTATCCATAATATTATAAGGCGTTTGTTGCTGTTCCGGATGAATAGTCTAACTAAGTTATATTGTGTTTGGTGTTGTTCCAGATAATATCGGATCGAACTATTTTTTCACAAATTTTTTTTTGATGATTTAAGTGGAAATATAGACAATATGAGAATATATTGAAGCCCAACAAAAGAAGGCAAGAAGAGAATCAATAGCCAACAGTAGCAACACGGAAATAACCAAAAAACAAACCAAAAAAGCACCAAAAGTAGAAAGAAAAAAAATAGCTGCATATATTGTTCTAATCGCTGACTTGGGATGATAATTTGATTATTGAGTTGGATATCTGGAGAAGATGAAATACATAAGGAAAAAAACGCAAGAAAAACTCAGCAACATGTATTGAGTTGGATACACAACCGCATGATGATTATTTGATTATTTGATTACTGAGTTGGATACACAACCGCATGTATTGTTTCAATACAGCAAGAAAAAAAAGGTCAAAAAGGAAAAACTCATAACCTAATTTCCACAAAGATTTAATAAAATAGGAAATATATAAAGAACAAGAAGATGAAGAAAGAAGAAGCATATTGGGGAGAGAGAGAGGAGTGAAGAGAATAACCTTAGAGAAGATAGCAGAGAAGAACCCTAGGGAAAAGAAGAAGAAAATAGCGTCGTCGGATTTTTCACGTGAACATGTATGTTCTTTTTCTCTACTGTATAATTAAGTGTGAGTTGTATTAGCAGTCCCGATCTCTTGGACTACAGGGGTCCAAGAGATTTGTGGTCACTCACCGTTGGATGTAAATTCAACGGTTCACTCACTCTTGCACTTCTTTTAAGAAATTTTTTTGAACCGTTGGATGTTACATCAAACGGTGGGTGACCACGATCTCTTGGACCCCTGTGGTCCAAGAGCGGGACTGATTGTATTAGTTAGTCAGGTAGAGCATTAAAAGTCAAATCCGTATAAAATAGTCATATAATTAAATAATATAAGTTGACACCAAACACTTAATAAGGACTATTTACTCTTATCCAAAAACTAATATGATGTACCAAACAAGCCTGAGTATTCAGTGGTAATGCCACAATTTGGTTGTGCGCCGAGTTCACACTCTCAGCCTTGAGTTCAGCGCTTTCGAAGTTGTCATTTTCTGGTTTGTCCATTTTTTTCCCTTTCCCGCGCATCTTTTTATTTTCCTATTCAATTATGAATTTCTGTTTGGTTACCGAGAAAACGTAATCTCTCTCTCACAGATCGAAAAGTATCAATCTTCATGGCAATTTGGGCAACCAAACAGTCAATTATCTGATTCTGCGATTTCTAATTGTTGCTAATCTGGTAAATTTATTGCTTTTACAGTGAATCTACTGCCACGCGATGCTCCCCAGAGTTCCGTTCCTCTCCATCTTTCTCTTCGTCGTCGTCCTTGTGGTCTCTCTGTCTCTCCCTTGCAGGTAATTAAAGCAAAGGCTTCAACTTTCTCTTTTGATTACTAAAAGTAAAAACCCCCTTTTTGGTGGCTGAAACAAAACCAGAAAATGAAAGAAAGTTTATGATTTGATATCGAGATAATATCCCACATCGGATAAATATCGATAGCATATTTCAAAATTGAAAATTTCTTGCTTTTCCGTACATTTATTGTTACATTTTCCTCACAACCAAACAGAATATGAGTCTACTCCTATCTTCTTGTATTTAATGTTTCAAACAAAATATAGGTCTGATGGGTTTGCAGAGAAGGAAAAAACATTAGCAATAATAAAGCCAGATGGGTTGTATGATAACTGCACTGATAAAATAAAGAATGCTATCTTTGATTCGGGTTTTACAATCGTCAAGGAAATGCTCATTCAACTTGATGAGGAGGCTGCAATGAGCTTCTATGCCGAACATTCTTCGAGGAGCTTCTTTTCTAGCCTAGTCAAGTACATGACAAGGTATCCATTAAACTCACGGAAATGTTTCTTAGTTTCCTTGGCTAACTTCTGGACCAATATGTTTGGATGGTTGCTCTTTGCAAGCTTCATGTCAATTACTTTTTTGTATGCATAGTACATCTTTGATGGTTTTTCTTTGATTGTGTTTCCTTTTTTGCTTTCACATCTTTCTTATTCTATAACATGCATTTTACATGTCAACTTTTATCTTTCTTAATATCTTTGCATCTATGCCATACACACATAGATCATAGATGCATGCTTTGCCTATGCACAAATGCATGCCAATGGAAGTTGCAAAGTGCAAAACTTGTGTATAAGCATAGATATGTATTTTCTTCACTTCGTCACAACTAATCAAAAAAACAAGGCATCTTTTTTCACTCAGTGCTTTACTGATGGCAATTCAAATGCATCTTACGCATAAGCTATTTATGCATGTACAAGAATTATCTGAAGCTTAATAGAACTAGTTATTTGGAGGGTTGAGGTTCTCCCCAAGTTCTCAATTATGAGAAGTCTTTACTGCGAGGTCTTGTTTAAAAGCCTTTGTCCTACAATGCACTGCTGTTGGAGCAAATATTTCCTTCTTTTAATCAGAAGATTGACATATTATGAGGGTAGCATTCTCCCCTGGGTTTCTTTCTAGCTCTCATCCTATTGATGCTTGAATGAGCTTCAATTCACAACACATATTCGGGTAGTTTCTGTGATGTTTTTATGTTGTTACATTATATTGGGACTATGCTCTCTCTCTCTCTCTCCCTCCAACTCAGTACTTTTATCAGTGGACCAGTATTGATTATGATTTTGGAGAAGGAAAACGCTGTTGCGGATTGGCGTGCTTTAATTGGCCCAACTGATGCGAGTAAAGCAAAGATTACTCATCCTAACAGGTCTTATGTCATTATTTAATCCTTAATTTTTGCGTGTTGATTCTTTCTTTCAAATAGTTTCATACTACCGTACAACGTCACCTGGTATCCATTTCCTTGAATTTCCTCGTGATTAGTTCCTTTTTTTATTCCCCAGCATCAGAGCCATGTGTGGGCTGGATATACAAAAGAATTGTGTTCATGGGTCAGATTCTCCTCAATCGGCTCAACGAGAGATCTCATTTTTCTTTAAAGAAAAGTCTTCAGGTATAATCTTTTTATGTTGTGATGTTAGCTTTGGAATTCAGCATACCTACAAATGGTTTCCATACAAGAAAATGGTCTAACAACTCAACTACAGACTCAAAAATGTTATTTCAATATGTTAAATGAAATGCTAAACTGAGTTGTGAAGGGAAAAGGAAAAGTTTCTCTTGCTAACCTCAAGTGTCATAAACGCATGTTGCTTATTTATTTTGACAGGCAGCGCAGTTACAGAACATGACGAATTGTAGCTGGTGAAAACTCGCAGACCTACAAGTCTTCGAGAAGCCTTTTTACACTCAATTGTCCCACACCATGTCTAGAAGGGCAAGGACAACTTTTGTACCAATCCCTTATGACAGTTAGGCAATTGCTATCTTGTAAAAATCTCCTTATTCTTAACTCTCACGTGTTGTCAATCCCGCTCTTTTCTCATTTTCTTCTTTGTTTTTGCTTTTGGATATCCCAAAAAGACTCATATGTGATCTTATCTATTAGATATAGTAAAGTATCACAGGCTGGAAATCACACAGTACATCAGGTGGTAATTTGTATCCAATGGGTACATATGTATAAAAGGGGAATGTCTTCTTGTTAAATTGTCTGACATGTTATTAGGAGACTCCAATATAAACCATTGATTGAATGTATGATCTAGATTGACAATCAAACAACATACGTAATAGATGCAACAAAAAATGATAAGTGTGTGATAAGTTCCAATTTCTTTCGTGATTTGAATCCGAGTGTAGCTGCTGACAACATTTTATTTTTCAGAACCGCTCACAACATATGGAGAGTGAGAGGTTCTGTGCATAAGCAAGAAAAGGTTTTGTTCCTGAAATCTAATAAATTCTTGTGGCATGGATCAACTACTTGGAGAATAAGCCTATATCAGAAGGTTATCCAACTGGTTTTGAGTATCTTGAATGCTGGATTTCCCTTTTTTTCTTTTCCCATCTGGTGGTTCAAGAGTTGTAGACCGTTGAGTCCATTCTTCACTAAGATTTCAAATGAAATATACTGAAAAGGGTTTCCTGAAGGTTTCATACAAGCTCAGTGTGAACCGGTACTGCTCGATATAAGTATGCATGCCAGTAGGATGCTGGCCTTGAAACTTGTTTTACTCTCATTTTTTAAGTTATCTAAACTTAACCCTCAAGCAAATATGGACTTAGCCAAGTTGGCTAGAGCGGATGTGCTCCTCACTCTGCAACCGAGTTCGAATCCCCCTTCCCATAGTTAGATTAGTTTAAGTTAGATTATCGTTTGTACAAAAAAAAAAACACTTAACCCTCTAATTAATTAAATTCCAACTACAGCTAGACTAGACCAACAAGGTCCTAATCAACAGCCAAAAATAAGGGGTTCCTCTGTGTTCTGAGAGACACGGGCCATAGTTTATTACTTTCATGTCACTGACATATTGCATTTTGATTGCTCTGAGGTCCTTAAGGACCTTCTTGCAAGATGAAACATTTGCTTAGACTTAATGCAAGACACATTATATTTATTAATTTAATTGAAGATCCAATAAAAGAAGAGCTTGGTCAATACAAATTACAATGATGGCACCAGCCTTCTGGCCTAGAGAGTTCCACATCTCACAAGGCCTTAGTTTATGTTGGACAAAGTGAATAGCTTTCCAAAATTAGAAAGTCTAGAATCTACGGTTGCTTAATTTAGCTGGGATTCTAAACCCTAGACATCTAGTAGATGCACATGGCTTCTTTTTCTTTTCTCCATTAAAGTTGAATCTTGGTGGGAGTGATTTTCTTTCAAACTCTTTGCATTTGCCCCTTGCTTGCATCTCGAGAAAAATTTCGAATTCTGAGCAACTTTTTAGGCATATAAGTTGAAGTGTGACAAATGCAGTGACGATACATATATACATAATATATATTTGGATATTTTCACAATTTCATAATTTCACTTGCATTCATAGATTATAATTAAGGTGCGGTTTAGCAGTGTTAATCGTGTATTAAGAATATAAACCACAGAACATCCTACACATAGCTTCATTGATTTGTTCAACATGCGAGTAGTAATTAAGCAATGTAAAAAATTCTGTACGAACTGCACAATCTCACATGTTGGTTTTTGTTTAATTAAGTTTTGTCCATGCATGTGAGAGTGGTTTGCAACTTTGCACCAATCAAAGGGTTTGTTTAAGCCAAGCTTTGGCCTTGGATTTTGGGGCAATGCCTTTATTTGATGTGGCATCCTGCAATGTGAGAGTGACAGAACACAACACTCAGCCAAGTAAACTGTGTTTAATTATGCTCACTTAATTATAATTCTCAGGGTTTGTCTCTAAGATACTACTGTTTATATTGGTATAATCCAAATTAATCATGTTTAAGAAAGATATAGAAGAAGATGGGGAGGTCTTGAAAGAAGCAATGAATTAACTATATAATTAATTATGCAGAAATCAGAAGGATGGTTTGCTGCTATTTGTTTGATATTTAGCAGATCATGAGAGAGAGAGTTTTTGCCTTTTTCGGGCAGTCGAGGAACGATATGAATCATGGTAGTTTTGGTACAAGTCAACCTCTCATTCTTTGGTACACGTGTTGGTCCGACAGAAGATGATGGGACTCTCTTTGTCGTGACACGTGGCCAACTGCTATAACCTAACCCGGCTCCACTGTGGTGGTCCACAAGACGATGATGTGGAAGCCTACATTGAATTGAAAACTTTCTTCACATCTCAAAGTTGGCCAGTTTGTTCATTTTAATATAAACACACACTCCCAAAGTCATATAGGAGTTCAACCGTGAAATCACTGGTCCGCAAGTCTATCTTTTTTTTTATTAGACTAGACTCTGTTCGTATTGGCCAATCAACTCATAATTTGCAATGAAATATATTATCTTTTGGTTTCATGAGGGTTTGATAAACACAACAAAAACCATGCATTTTTATCAATTTTGGGATTCAATGGGGGTGTTTTTTAGTAGGATTTTGGAAAAATGGGCAGTCATCAAATTGCTTGATATGGTTCATTTCAAGTCAATTAATATGTCTCCATAATACCAGGTGTCCCTTCAAAATAGAGATCTGTAGTTGAAGAATTTTCTGCTTCTCTTTGTTGCAGAGGGATTTGTTCTGCTCATGTTTCAATGAGATTTTTCCAACATGTTCTTCATCTTCATTTTGTGTTTCCTGCATATCTTGGTGACGGTGGTCATGAAATGAGATTATACTTTGAAATATCTCTTGGGAAATGACCAGATCTTTCCAATAACTTGACCAATAGTACTTTTAGCATGTGTGGTATATTATTTATCCTTTCGCCCTTTCAGGTATAATTTAACTTCAAAGAATGTAAGTTTTCATTGCTATCAAATACATGTTCCTCTGTCGAGAGCAGGTAACACAGTGATGGCCTCCTCTTTTCCCTCTGTTTGACACCCAGAGTCGAAATTCCAAGGGGTTTCTTTCCTCCCAATGTAATCAAAAATACACGTTCCTCTTGAATGATAACTAAACTTTAGTTGTACTTTTATTATGAAAAAAGGGAAATTAACAAATAGACAATCACTAACTACGTACTATAAGGGCTTGTTTGCAGCTATTTTTATAGAAAACACTGCTTGTGAATATTTTTATTTTTAGCAATTTTAACAGAAGCATGTTGAAATTTTTATTAAAAACCCAATTGCTTCAAAATGCTTTCCAAAAAAGTCATTTTAACTTTTTCTATCAAATGTTGTCAAAAGCACTTTTGGTTGTTAGAAAACACTTTTAACTATTCCAAAAACAGTCCCAAACATTGCCGAACTACATAACACTAGTGTTTAGTGTAGCATTTCTATTGGTCCTTAGAAGAACAGGGTCCATGAGACGTTCTTTTTGGCCAAAGGGTCCATGAGTTTGAAGCAGCTTGGCATTGTTGTGAGAGGTTTTTTGTGCCCTACAAGATTTGGGGGGTGGCAGGTGAGATTATGAGGCTGCCAGTCCGGTGAGTGAGGGACATTCCCACGCGAACGTGAGGTTTTTCTTCACTTGAAGATTGATGGCCTTTTGTTCATGGCCCCATTATTTTAAGTTATATTTGGATAAATTGCTAATGTTGCATGCTGCCCATGCCTCCAATTTCCTATAACCTAAACCATTTGTCTGGATCTGCCATCAATATGTCATTTTTATTCTCATAAACTTTTCAGCAAAGTTTTCTGATGTATATTGCTAGGTAGCCTCCAACTGTTATCTGCTGGCCAGAGTAAAATTTCTTAAGGCTTCCTCTACTCTGTTCTGTTCCCATTAGGCTCATTGTTTTTTTCCTGCTGAAAGCTTGTGCATTGGAGAAGCAAATGCAGTGGCAAAATAATTTGTTTTAGGATTCAAAACTGAATTATGCTACCAAGATGCCCTTTTGGGAGCAACATTTTCCCATCTGCCATCTGTATGAAATGTTAGTATTAATGGAAGAAGGAAAAAAAGCACTTTCAGAAGTAAGTTGGGAGTGATTCTGGGAAGCCCAGAACCACTTATGAGGAGAAGCATATCCTACGTGCTTATTCATATAATCACTTAAAGTGATTTTAAGTGATTTTGGGGAGAAGCTTCCATGCACTTCTCTATAAAATCTCTTAAAACCACCTTAAGTGATTATATGGAGAGGTGATTCTTTGTAGACGTGATTTTTGGCCTATCCAAAATCACTCCCAAACGGCCCTCCGTGACAAAAAGCTAGCATATTGATAGGCTGGACTTTGAAACTGCATTATGTTAACAATGCCACTTTTGGAGGGGCATCTACTGACATCTTTGTGAGAATTAATAGCAAAAGCAGTGTTTGAAGCAAGCAACTTTTTTGTGCAAACCATGATAGACTAAGCATATGCTTCATTCCAAAGTAAATGACTTGACTACTTGCAAAATTGCAGAGTTCTAGTACAAAGTACAAAAGTGACTGATTTTTGTGCATGTATTGAGGTTAGAAGAAGAAGAAGAAGGTTGTCGAAGAGGTTGGTGAAAACTATGAAATATTAAAAGGGATTTAAGTACACAATTAAGGCATTAAAAATCACAAGTTGGACAAAATGTAGCATAGCAAAATTGTATAGAGATTGGTTCCAAATTTCATGTGGATAAAATTGGTGACACAGAGGCTACAATTCACAGCAGATGTTCCAGAACAATGTGTCCGCAAAATCAGATTGACCCATGTGTAATTAAGTATGGGTGCGGCTTAAACTATATGAGTAAATAAATTAAAAGCAAAGTAAAGAATTAAACAGAATGTTTTTTGGGCTAGTGGTGTATGGTAGTGTGAGTTATTATATAAGAGAGAGAAAGGCAAGAGGAGAGTTGGCAAAGATAGTGTCTAGATACAAGGATATAAAGCCTGTGTTTAGGAACTTGAACCAGTAGAAATCGAGCTAGCTAGCTAGCTAGCTAGCCAACCCTCTTTGATCAGCTTGGCCATGAAATTCAACAAAACCCTCCATCTTTAGTTTTATTCTCCCAAAGCTCAATTCTCATTGGCTTTTAAGATCTGCTCTTGAACACCTCACTTCTGCAAAACAAAACCCACCACTCTCCTCCAACCATCTCCACCACCTTTCTGTCAGAACTCAGAAGATCCTTGGCTATTTGTATATCAGAAAATGAAGGTGAGACTTTGCTTCTGTTACATAAACTTACATTTGTGTTTATGTCTTTGTTTCTGTGTGTCAGAGAAACAGAGAGAGACAGAGAGATTGGTTTTTTTTTTCCTTTGTTTTTTCCAGCTGAAACAGGTCTGAATGACTGGCAAATGAAGTTCTTCAATGATGGTCTTGGTTTTATTTGATTGCAGCTTTTTGGTTGGATGCAAAATAAGCTTAATGGAAAGCAGGGGAACAAGAAACCAAATACAGTTCCTATTACTACTCGTAAGCTTTATTCTTTTACCCCAAAAAAAAAAACTCTGCATTTCTATGTTGCTTTTATGTTCCATAGTTTGTGCTTCAATCTAAGTGATGGGATTTGCTTCCTATATAAGGGGAATTGTTTTCTTTAACAAGCTATATATGCAATGTTAAGGGTTATTTGCCATTTTGAAGCGAAAAGCAATTAGTTTACGAGGATCTTAATTAATTAAAGAGTTGTGCTAGCAACAGTCGTTCACGTGTATTATATAAGTGGGTGAGTCATGCACAATTGTGGATCTCAAGATGAATCCATAGTAATCCACGATTTGTTGATAACACCAGCATTCTAGGATCATGTTAATGAGCAGACGTGTACTTCAAATTGATTAAGATTCAGAACATGGAATTATCAATGAGCTATGGAATTATCAATGAACTAAGTTAACCAGTTGCATTGTGTATAAAGATCCAGATCTACAGTATATGCAATTTCTGCCAAATTGCATACTCTTAACCTCATTGTAAGTTTCAAATCCAACAATATTCCATGATCAGATCCCAAAGCTATTGATTTTGATCAAGTCTTGGTGCTTTTTTGTTTCAGTAAGAGGTTTCACGTACTTTTTCATAGAGATTAAAGCAATAGGAAAGTGCATGTGATGTAGGGATCTTAAAAGGATCATTTTTCTGGAGCACAAAGTAGATCTACTGTCTTTACAAAAAGACACTTTGAAAATGCTGCACAAGTTAAAGTTATATATACAGAAAGGCAGAAAAAAAAGAAAAAAGAAAAAAGAAAAAAAAGGCTTGCACTATTTTCAATATGGCCTGTCCATATATATAATAAATATAAGGGTAATGCAGCATTTCAACTCCCATATCATTCATGTCAGTTATGATCTTAATTTCTTATCATATATATCTTGTTTAGGATTTGTCATGTAATTATGTATTTATTGTGTAGATCCTGCAAAACAAGAGCCTCGTGAAGAATTCAGTGACTGGCCTCATGGATTACTAGCAATTGGAACTTTTGGAAACAATGATTTGAAAGAAAATGCAGCTGAAAGCCAAGATATTCAGGAAGATCCAACTTCATCAGAAGAAATACTAGATAATTTCACTCCTGAAGAGGTTGGCAAATTACATAAAGAGTTAACAAAGCTCTTAACGCGAAAACCAAACATCGAAAAGGAAATCGCAGATCTTCCATTGGACAGATTTCTAAACTGCCCATCAAGCTTGGAGGTTGATCGGAGAAACAGCAATGCGCTTTGCTCCGATTCAGCAGATGATCACAAGGATGAAGACATTGAGAAGACTATTAGTGTCATACTTGGTAGATGCAAAGAAATTTGTGGAGATAATAATAAGAAGGCAATTGGGAAGAAATCCATTTCTTTTCTTCTCAAGAAGATGTTTGTTTGCAGAAGTGGATTTGCACCACAACCAAGTTTGAGAGATACACTTCAAGAGTCAAGAATGGAGAAGGTATGAAACCATGACTTCGCTCACAAAAACTATGTGAAAAGCTTACATGAACATGAACATGCACATATGCATTATAAAATTATGTCAATTATTTAATTAAGTACCATCCTAATTGATCATCCGTATTTTGACTTGCAGCTTTTGAGGGTAATGCTTAACAAGAAGATCATCAATCCGCAAGGATCTTCTCGAGCAGCATCGATGAAGAAATACCTGGAGGATAGACAGATTCCAACAAAGAAGGAAAGTAACACTGAAGATGATACAAAAGAGAAAATTAATAATGGATGTAAATGGGTCAAGACAGATTCTGAATGTAAGTGCTGTTTTCTTTTCTTCAAATAGCATGATTTATAACATGCTCAAATTTAGAAGGGGGGAAGAAAGAAGGGAACCAAATTGCACAAACTCTGTGGATCTGATGTGACCTGTTTTTTTTTTTCATTGCAGATATAGTCCTAGAAATTTGAGTGTGCCTCTGACTTTATTGGCATTCTTATTAGTTATTACAAAGGTAAGAGAATCCTTTTTGATTTCATTGAAATGAGACTGCCAGTCTTTTCACTTTCATATATGCTAATTAAACTTCTTCTTCTTTTTTTATCTGCAGCCAGAAGTTTATGCTTCATACAATTATGAACTCAAATCAAATACTTCAAATTGGCAAAGTCTGAGAAATTTCATAGGGGCAACACCAAATCATCAATAAGTTCATCCCCAGTGGCTTCTGAGATGATCATAAAATATGCATGTATGACTGAGACAGCTTTTCTATTTTGTTAACGGCAACGGTTCCCCTTTTTTTCATGGTTGCATCTGTGTAAACAGTTGCAATGCATGTTATGAAATTTCAAGGGGACAAGGGATTTCTGTAGTCTGTGCTGGCAAATTGAGCTAGACGATATCTACATTTTTCATCCTATTTATTTTCTACACATTTTTCTGTCTTTTGTTTTTCTTTCTCTTTTTTTCCTTTTTTTTTTGTGGCTGAATTGCTATCTTGTAATATAGTTTGAGGTGAATAAATATTAGATTGACATGAACTTATGAAGGCATGGTTCAGAGTTTCTGATTCTCTTCACCTGCCCAGAGCCCCTTGTTTTCAAAATGAAGTTCAATTTGAATGCCAACCATTAGCCCATCAATTTTCTTTTCTTTTCTTCATTTAAATGCCAAGTGAGATTACACAAAACCACTTTTAATTGATGTAGAACAGATGGCAGATTTTATCGCGGTTGAGCTAGAAAAAGGATGTAGTGGGAATTTGCAGTTTTGTCATCCAAGCTCCGATTAGGACGGAAAATACCATTTCGGAAAGGGAACGACGCCACGAGTCTAACTCACAGCATTCCCGTGACATATGATGGATTTTGGCATTCTGAGGTCGTTTGGCCTTCCAAAACTGCAGTTAAAGCTTGGTAGTTAATTTTCCAATAAATTCTGTTTTGACAGTTTAGGAGTTATGTTATTAAGACTCCAACTTAATTCTGTTTTTTTCTGTTTCGGACAGTTTAGGAGTTACGTTATTAAGACTCCAAACTAATTCTGTTGTTTTTCAGTTTTATGTAATAACTCCCTGGTAGTTGAAGGGTTGAGGGTTGTTGAGAATTGTGTATTTAGACAGGTTTGTCTAATGTTTCTGTAACTCAGTTTTATCAACATTAATCCAAGAGAGCTTCTCTTAATTTTTCTGGTGGAATCCAGTTTTTCTTGTTACTCAAGGTTTCGCTTGAAACCTTTGTTGCTTGTGCTGCGTCATTAATATAATGAATTATAAACATGGTTGAACTGAGCACAATAAGAAACATTAAATGGAAAATAAGACTGTCAAATTGTTGAATCAGGGATGTCATGAATAAGAACACTTTAAGAAAAGGGAGATTGCAATTGAGAGATCATATGATAAAATTTTGTGAGAAGGCCTAATAAGGTAGGATTGAAATAAACTGGGCTTTGCACTTCATGGACCATTTCCACAATCCACACTTACCAACCCATTTTTGGTTTGTTTTTTATTAAAGAAAAAATTTGGCTCCTTCAAACTTAGGAGGAGCTCGCTTAATTCCCTGCAGTATTGACCATTTCCACAATCCATGCTTATCAACCCACACATGTGCAAAAACAATGCGTCAACAACATGAAAATAAAAACACACACGTATTAAATTCCAACTGTTATGGACATGAATGTAAAACTTCCTACTTGGGAAATGATGCAAGTTTTTCCCAAATTAAGTCGAAGGATAATAAAAATTGTGTTAAGAGAATAAAACATAGATAAGGTGAGCACAAAACCATTTGAATTGTTTAAGGCCCCGTTTGGGATTGCTTTTTTTCGCTCAAAACCTGATTCACTTTAAAGTTAAGCAGTTTAAGGTGTTTCGTAAAAATAAAATATCCTGATTATTTTAAAAGCAGTGGCATTTTGACAGCAGCTTTTAAAAGTAGGTTCTGGGTTGCTTTTCAAAGCTGCTTTCAAAAGAAGCAGAGATGAACTTTTAATGAATTTTTTTAATTTTCAAAATACCATCATTCATTTTAAAAAATGACACCACATCTACTTCCACATCCAACTCTACCACTTGCACCACCACATTCACTACCTCCACAACCACCGCCATCACCACCACCACCACCACATCCTTCTCCTCATCCTCCGCCACCACCGCCACAACCACCACCTCCTCCACCACCTTCACCACCACCTCCTCCACCTCCACCTCCACCACCTCCTCCACCTCCACCTACCCCACCACCACCACCACCACCACCACCACTACCACAACCACCAACTCCACCTTCATCACCACCACTACCTCCACTCCATCACTACCACTACCACCACATGATTAGTACATAACACTTTTAACATCATGTCTATTTTAGTCATTATTCATAGTTACAACATTTTTATATTAAAATTTACCAAACGGTTTTGACACTGCTTTTTGTACTAACAGCATTTTAAAAATATTGTTTACCAAACATGGAGCTGCTTTACTTTACAGCTAATTATTTTCAGAGCACAACAGAAGCAACTTTTTTTTAAAGTGACAGCAATCCCAAATTGGGCCTAAATTGGGCAAACCAAATCAACTTGAGTGGTTCAGTTCGTTTTACACCAATAATATGATCTTAGATTGAATCAAACCAAATCACAATTATTTGATTTGATTCGGTTCAATCTACGTCAAAGAATACAACATGAATTTATATTTGACATGTACTAGAGGAACTGCAATTGATTGTTTCATCAAACGACTGAATCAAATCGGTTACAAAATAGTTTGGTTTGATTTGATTATACTTATAGTATAAGGCTAAAGCGTATAATTCGAACAGTAATATTACACAAATTTAGTATGTGCTTTAGATCTAAATTGAGTCAAATCAGACCGAATTCTAATACAACTGTTAAATTGACAAAATTAAAATTTAGTAGGGTGCTGTTATTTTCACTCGGTATTTCTAAAATTGGTGGTCGAAACAAGCCCATTCATTTTTGTTTTGCTCTCTTGAAAGATAAAAGAAATTGTCTTCAGTTCCCATAGAGAGAGGGAGAGAGAGAGAGAGAGAGAGAGAGGAAAAAAACAAAACAAAACCTGATGTAGTAATGTATTAAAAGACGCCAACTGGTTCGGAACTAGAATAAGTACTCTATAGGATTTTTGTACTGCGAGGTCATGCGCTTGTGCTTTATATTCTTTGTACAAAATAAACTGTGTTTGCTTCTAAAATGACATATATCTAAACTGTGTTTGCTTCTTTATTTTTTTAACGTACTTCCATTCCATCTATATGGGCTCTCTCTTTGCTTCAAACATGTTGCTTTCATGGTGGATTACTGGGCAAGTGAGTTGTTCAAGTTTGTATGGAAAAGAAAAAATAGAAGCAAAAATTCAGCAGCCATTCACCCAACTACAACGCTAAAATTTTAAATAACAAAAAGAGACCTTTCAAACTGAACAAAAAAGGACCTCTCAAGATTTTCCGAAGATGAAGGAACCAGCTTGCTTCATGGTGGAAGATTGAATCAGAGGAGGGGAGAAGGAAGAGAAGAAAGAATGAGAAAAATAGAATTGATAATTAAAAGGTATTTCAGGAATAATAGTGGGTGGAAAGATAAGATTGTGTTTTTTCAAATTTACAAGGTAACTAGGAAAATAGGACAGACATAAAAATAGCAGCACTCATTTAGTATAGTAGTGTTACCCTTCTATTTAATTACTTGTCACAATTTACCATTTACTATTTCCATCTATGAATCATCCAACGATTCCCAATTATGAATCAAATTCAAATTAAAGATTTCAACCCAAAAAAATAAATAAAAATCAAATGATAAATTAGATAAAACCAATAGAGGAACTACTAACACACTTCCGATATTGCTTCTGAAAAGGCTAAAAGCGTTTTCTAACAACTAACAACGCTTTTGATAATGTTTGGCAAAAAAGTTTAAAAGCACTTTCTAGAGCAATATTATTCTTTAGGAAGCATTCCCAAGTGCTTTGTCACGAAGCAAACCCAAGTACTTTGTCACAAAGCACTTAGTTTTTTTATAAAAAAAATTTTTAGATTTTTATATGAAAAAAGCTTATAAGCATAAGTACTTTCTAAAGAAGCACCATAAGATGTTTGATCAACAACACCCAAAAAAAAAAAAAAAAAACCACTCCTAAGATATTTGCTTAACTTCCATACAAAACCATGTCACTCTCCAAACCCTAGAATAATTGTAATTCTCGACCCAATAAATAAAATAACCCCTTGCCCCCATTATTTCTGGATTTTCTCTCACTTTCTCTCTCGGTTCCCCGGCCAAATTCTCCCCCTCGTACTCTTCCGGGGGCGATTGGATCTGAGTGTTTTTTTAATTACAAATTTATCCGGTCCCATTAATCCGGAAGAGAAGCCTCGAATTCTTTGTTTCTCCTCAATTTCTAGGGTTTTTGGATCTGAAAAGGCTAGGATTTTCTTGCGTAGTTCGTTAAAGTTAGGGTCTTTTGCTTATTTTGTTCGAAGTTAGGCCCTTGGTTTTGGTGTTGTTTATCTTGGAGGAAATTGAAGGGTCTTGGCGGGTCATCAGAGAGAAGCCTGAGCTGCCAATGCCATTTTTGGTTTGGATATTGGTAAATTTTTCGGTGATTTTTGATAAACCGAAAAAGTTGAAGTTTTTAGAGCTAGGAAGAAACACCAATGTCTTGGGCGGGCCCCGAAGATGTCTACCTCTCCACTTCTCTTGCCAGCTATCTTGACAGTATGCTTTCTCTAAGTTCTACTTTTTTCTGGGGTTATGAATTTAATGGTTGCATGAAGTTATGATATCATTTCTAGTTCTTTCCTGATTGTTTTCATGCATCTTTGTCACTGTGCCATTGATTTGTTCTTGTTTGTGTTATTTATGGTTCAATTTGTTTATTCAATTTCATCTCAAGGTTTTTTTTTTCAATGTATTCTATGTTATTTATAGGTTTCCATTTGAATTTTTCTTCCTCTCGTGTTTGAATTACCTTATAGATACATTAATACTTCAGAAGTGCGTAAAAGTATGTTATGTGGTCTGAAGTTGGTGCATGGTGCATAACAATATTTCTTTAAATCTCGCTGTCAATGAATTGACTCGAAGATTGCATGATGGTTTTAGTTGTGGCTTTTTAGTTTTCTTGCAGTAAAGGCCCAGTGGTCTGATGTTATTTTTCATGCTGCAGAAAAACTTCTTGTGCTGCTTCGAGATGGTCGGAAGCTTTTGGGAATTCTTCGTTCTTTTGATCAATTTGGTACCAACATTATCTCCTCTATTGTTGTGGGAAACGCATGCTAAACTTTGCTCAATTTTTTAAAATTATTATTATTTCTGATTTGCAGCCAATGCTGTTCTCGAGGGTGCATGTGAGCGAGTCATTGTCGGTGAACTTTACTGTGACATCCCTTTAGGTCTTTATGTAATCCGTGGGGAGAATGTTGTTCTAATTGGCGAGCTGGTATGATTAGTTATTAGTTGGTTTGGCATCTACAACTTATAAGAGATTGAAATTTTGCATCTTTGAATAATGTTAAGATCTGCATTTGATGTTCTAGGATTCGGAGAGAGAGGAACTTCCACCACACATGACTCGTGTTTCGGCTGCAGAAATCAAAAGTGTAAGTCTTACCAGCTTGATGTTATCTATGAATGGTGTGTTGATATGAACTCCCACAGTTCCTTCATGAAGTAAAACTTTGTTTTGGACTTCAATTTGTTTAAGTTACTGAGTTGTTTCAGATTGAGTTTGTAAAGCTGCATGATTTTAAAACACTTGGTTTGAAAATAAATATTGAGAAGGTTAGGGGAATAAAATTCACAACGGAAATTAGTAGGTGAATGATGCAGTTTAGAAGCATATGTTCGGCACAACTTTGGAAGTTTGATTCCAGTGTATAGAATGCTTGAGCCGGTGTATTTAATTTTGTGCTATATGTTCAAAATGTAAGCATACAAATGTCTGGCGGGATAATAGGATCACTTGTTCTATGTGTGTTTAAGTATCCATGAGAGAAATCATTAATATTTCTAGAAGAGAGAAATGTCTGACATTGCTAGAGTAAAGGTGATTGTAATGATTAGCCCAGATATATTTTCTGAAGAGTTTGTGTTAGTAGATGAAATTCTAAGCACCTTTAATGTCTATGCCCTTTTTTTCAAATGACCTTCATAAAAATGTTTACTTGTATTTCTGTTTACTTCATGTATTGGAGTCAACAGATCAACAGAAAAGGTTTCTAGGTAACCAAAACTGGGGTTAAATAATTCTGTGAATTTGAGTAAACTTGGTAAGCCATTTTGCAAAAGTCATACCAAGAGGCAGAATGTCTAGAAACCTGGCCAAAAGATGTTGGTCCCTGAGTGGGGTTTGAATTAGGGCTTTCCTGGTGGTAGGGTACATGAATAAATGGTTTTCCATTTTTCCTTTCCAGTGTTCTTGTTATATTTGGTTCTGCTTTGTTTGTTATATTTTGATGTGCTCTGCTTTGCCACTTTTATTGGAATCCTGTACAAATGATTTGCCTTGTAATTGTGCAGGCACAGAAAGCAGAACGAGAAGCGTCTGATCTTAAAGGTACCATGAGAAAAAGAATGGAGTTCCTTGACATGGATTAAAGGATTTTGCTCCAAGTTCATGGAGTTATTCACTTGTCGTCCATCCGCAAATATTATAGCGGCTTCTTTTCTTTGTCGTCTTCTCCCTCAGGTTGTCTGGTGTTCGTAGATGGTTAGAGGTTTTAAAATCCTTGGAAATTATAATTGTAATGAACAATAGTTCAAATTTGTTTCTGTAATATTTGTCTGAGTTGAATGGAAGTATCCCTTTGCTTTTAGTAGTATGAGAAAAATTTGTGTGGATTCGAAAGTCCAAGGGACTCCGATTTAGTTTGTTTATAAACCCTTTTGACCCAATAAAGAATATCAAAGAATCAAATGAACACCAAGAATGACGCATCAAAGTCGACACGGTACTAATTCCAGTAATTTCTCATCGGATAGCTGGACAACTCACGTGATCAGGCGGCCGACACAGAACAAGAGTGTGGAAAATGGAGTGTCCAATTCTTCTAAACACCGACAGCATTGACTTTGATGGCATTCGTCTCGTCACAAGTCCACAAGTTCACAACACAAGGATGAAAATCTTACTGCCCAGGCTTTTACTCAAAGTCTCAAAGCCCAAACCAAACAAACACATTATTTATATTCAAAATCCATAAATAATAAATTATTATTATATGAAAAGTAAATAATCGGACGCTCGTGGTTTCTCACTTTCCCTCGTGCATTCAGTTCAACGGCTTTAACCCCACTCACACGAAAACCAAGCCATACGTGCATTATACACAAGACTGTCTCTCCCACCTCAACATTAAACAAACATTAATTAAACACAGTCTCAGCAAGCCTCAAGTGGAAAGAGTAGAAACGAGGGAGAGAGAGAGAGAGAGAGAGTCTTGAGAGACAAAGGCAGCTGAAAGAAAGCTAAAACAGATCAGATTTCAGAGAGAAGCTTCCTCTCTTTCTCTTCTGTCTCTTAGATTTGGGTTTTGGGGTATTGGAATTTAGGGCTTTGAAATTGAAATGTGGTTCTCTTCTTCAGCTCTTGCTCTTCTGCTATGCGTTTTGAGCGTGGAAGCTTCGGTCCACGAGTACGCCGAAGAGAGATTCGCCACTAAAGGCAACGCCTTTGTCGTCCATGGCGGTAGCGAGGGAATTTACTCTTCTGCCCCTACTCAATCGACCTCCGTCTCTGCCAACGGCGACTCATTTATACGGTAAATCATGATTTTCATTTTCCCATTTCCTCTCTTTGCTTTCTAGCTGTAGTCTGTCTACTTTGTAATTGGATAAGATCCTGCTGCCCAATTTGCTTCACTTTAATATTTGATTAATTGGGTGCATAATTGGTAATTCTGGTTTGTAAATTGTAAAGAAACCAAGCTTTTTCATGGGAATTTTGAATGTGATTGGCCAGTTCATGTGTTAGTGGCTGCAGCTGATTTTTATTTTTATTTTATTTTTTACTTGCACTCTGTTTGTACCCATTGTCTGATTTTGTGTTATAATTTGGAACCAGCTTTGAAAAGATTACATTTAGGAGAAGCAAAGAATCTGCTAACTTGAGCTCATGGCCTGTCCATGCCATTGTTTTTGAGGTGGAGGATAGAGAGACTATTGGGGGTTCAGCCTATGGTGGTCAAAGAGCAGTGTGTTGCACAGGGGATCTTGCAAAACTGGGAGTTTGTACCCAAGGCGAAATCATACACCGCCCGTCTACTAAGAATCCAGGTTGGCCTCAGGTATTTGGTGTCTCATTTGAAGCACATGAGAAAGTTGCCACATTGCCATCCAAATCCATACAGATTACTAAAACTGGGATGTACAATTTGTATTTCATTCATTGCGATCTGAAGCTGAACGATTTGATTGTTGAGGGGAAAACTATATGGAAAAACCCTACTGGGTATTTACCTGGTAGAATGGCACCTTTTATGAATTTCTATGGGTTTATGTCCCTTGCTTTTGTCATACTTGGGATCTTTTGGTTCTCACAGTATGCAAGATTTTGGAGAGAAGTTTTCCCATTGCAGAACTGTATCACTCTGGTAATAACACTGGGTATGTTTGAGATGGCTCTATGGTATTTTGAGTATGCTGAATTCAACGAGACTGGAGTCCGCCCAACTGGAATAACTGTATGGGCAGTTACCTTTGGGACGGTTAAACGTACGGTGGCACGTGTGATACTTTTAATGGTCTCTATGGGCTTCGGTGTTGTAAGGCCTTCCCTTGGTGGGCTTACATCGAAGGTGATTTTGCTTGGACTGACCTTCTTTGTGGCATCCGAGGTTCTTGAGATGGTAGAAAACGTAGGTGCAGTAAGTGATCTTTCCGGAAAGGCAAGGTTGTTCTTGGTTCTTCCTGTTGCAATACTGGATGCTTTCTTCATTCTTTGGATATTCACTTCCCTCTCCGCAACTTTAAATAAGCTTCAGGTACGTGCTTTGGTTTTGATTCCAAGGATATTTAGTGAATTATTTTCAATATAAACTTCATTTACTAATTTTCTGCACTTGCTTCATATAATCTGCCAATTTGTCTTACCAAAATGAAAAACCAAGATGCTTGAATCTTGAGGAAAATTATATGAGAACAAATTAAGGAAAATCATACTCTTAGTCAACCATAGTTTACCATTCATCTCTTGTTTGTGGCTTATCCAGGGGTATTGTTGGTATACTTAGGTTCAATGTATGCTGCATGATGTGATGCCACCAATTTCTGTCAAGAACTTTACCTTATAAGTATCTGGCTGATAACTTCTTCTTGCTTCTGTGATGTGGCAGGCTAGGCGAATGATGGTTAAACTTGATATTTACAGGAAGTTTACCAACGCTTTGGCAGTGACTGTCATTGTGTCCGTGGGTTGGATATGCTATGAGGTAATCTCGAAATTGAAATGCGTGCACTTTCACCTAAGAAGATGAATAAAGTATTTGTGATTTGGTTGTGGGTGCATGTTCAGGATAATTTTTTACTTACAGATAAATGATTTGCATCTGTTTTTTTGAATAGAAACATTTTTATTCAAATTGTAAGGATCAAAACAAGGGCATTTAGACTGCAGATAAAAGAAAACACTAGCCGAAGAAACAGACACAAGGCCACTCAACACCTAACTAACCAACCAAACATAAAACAGCCCCTTAAGATACTACGGCTAGCAGATTGCGCATAATTGAAGGATAGGGTACATCCTTAAAGGCAAGGGAAGTTGATGCCCAAAGGGCAGCCCAAAACTTCACTCCATCCCATAACTCTGGCACTCCCACTCCCTTATAATCCTCAAAAATTCTCCTGTTACGTTCCAGCCATAGGTTCCAAACCACTGCCTGCATCAGACTACCCCAGAGAATTTTTGCCTTCTTTCCCCTTCCCAAAGCATCAATTCTGATGGAAAAAAGTTCAAAGCAGCCTTCTGGTATTACCCACACCGTGTTAACTTCCTGCAATAATGTTTCCCACAACTTTAGGGAGAAAGGGCAATGAAGAAGGAGATGGTCCACGCTGTCCCCAGCCTTATTACATAGAGCACACCAGTGAGGGCTAATGCACAAATAGGGACAACGTCTCTGTAAAGTATCCCCAGTATTTAGTTTTCCCAACACCGCTTGCCACACAAAGATCTTAACTTTCAGAGGAGTCTTGGCCTTCCAAATTTGAGTGTACGGGGGGAAGATCTCCCCCTCACCACAATTCTGAATATGAGAACAGAGAGAATGACAGGTGAATAGACCAGAGGGGTCAAGCTTCCATATTCTCTTATCCAATCTGGAGGTGAACAACCTCACACCCTCCAATAGATCCAACAATCTAGCCACCTCCGTTATCTCCAATTCATTGAGATTCCTTCTGAAACCAAAATCCCAGCTGAGAGGGAGCCCATCCAAGCTCGTAAAAGAGGAAATATTGTGGTTTTGCTTCCTGGACAGATTGAAGAGTCTAGGAAACACCTCTTTCAAAACACCACCCCTGCTCCAGTCATCTTCCCAAAATCTGACCCTAACTCCACAACCTACCGCAAAAACACAGCCTTGAAGAAACAAATTATAGCCGCTAGAAATGTCCCTCCAAGGGCTGCGGCAAGATCCCCGAGTCGCAGGTTTTGCATCCCACCCATTTGTATCCATTCCATAAATACTTCTGATCACTTTATGCCAAAGAGCATGAGGTTCGTTAGGAAACCGCCAAAGCCATTTTGCCCGCAAAGCCGCACTTCTAGCCCTCAACGAACCCACCCCTAACCCTCCACAGAATTTTGCCTTGCCCACCACCTCCCAACTCACAGCGTGGTTACTTTTCCCATCCAAACCTTCCCACAAGAAATCCCTCATAAGATTCTCGATTCTATTGGCTACTCCAATAGGAATCCTGAAAAGGGACATGTAGTAGATAGGAATACTACACAACACAGCCTGAATCATTGTGAGTCTTCCCCCTTTGGATAGGCAAGCTCGCTTCCATTTTTGTAATCTATTCTCCACTTTTTCCACAACGGGATCCCAAAACTTGATCGCCCTGGGGTTCCCACCTAGGGGAAGACCCAAATACAACATAGGCCAGACCCCCACTTCGCATCCCCACGCCCCAGCCAGCTCATTCACCATCCGATCGTCAAGATTAATTCCAACTAGAGAACATTTTGATTTGTTAATTTTCATACCCGACACAAAACAGAACAGTTCCAGAATTTGAAGGAGATTATTCCAGTACTCTTCTTTATCCTCTATGAAAAAAATGGTATCATCAGCGAACTGAAGGTGGGATATCTCTACCATCCCGTTCCCCGGGGAAAGTCCATGAAACTTATCAGCATCTTGAGCTTTCTCCATAATTCTGCTTAATACATCCATCACCAAAGTGAATAGGAAAGGGGAGAGCGGGTCTCCTTGTCTCAGACCCCTAGAGGCACGAAATTTACCCCTTGGTCTTCCATTAATCATCACAGAAAAATTAGCTGTTGAATACAACATTATCGTGTGTGCAGCTCTCTTTGTTTTTTATTTGGCAAGTCAAGCATTTTGAACTTTGTACTTGCAGCTATATTTCAAATCAAATGATGTGTACAATGAGCAGTGGCAGAATGCATGGATCATCCCCGCCTTCTGGCAAGTTTTATCTTTCTCTCTCCTATTTGTCATCTGCGTTCTTTGGGCACCATCGCAGAACTCAACAAGGTAAAGATCTGGCTTCCATCCTTTCACTCAGAAAAGTTTTCATGTTTAAACTTGTTACATGAATCTACCCTTTTCGTATATTTTATTTGAAAACTGGCAACCCTTCCTTCTTTTGGTATATGAATTATCCCTTGTCCCCACCCTATCTCTCTTCTGTTTTCTTAGATATGCTTACTCGGGAGATGCAAGCGAAGAGTTTGACAAGGACGATACGACCTTGACACTCATAAAGCCATCTCTAACGCCTGCTAAGGATGTCCTTAGTGCACCAGAAGCTAGAGCAATGCAAAGCAGCAATGGGTTATCAAAAGGTGGTGATGAAGAAGACAAGATAGAGTAAAGTAGAACCACCCAGCTGGAATATTTTGTTTGCATTGCAACAATATCCAGCTGCTCCTATGCTACAAAGGGAACGTATGATATACAGTGGAGCAGAATTGATCATGGGATAGAAAATTCAAATTGTATGTTGGGATTATAACGTTAGCTAGTTAGTTTTGTTTCATGCCCTTGTGTATTCGATTATTTCGTTATTATTAATGTTCCACTTACAAGTAGTCAAAGATACGCAAATGAGATCTGTTGTGTTCTTTTCTGATAAATATATTTATATCATTGGCGGTTCACATATTATCTCGGTAAAGCCCTTGGTTGTGTTTTTTTTTTTTTTTTAATATTAATTTGTTGATCGAACATGGGTGCGGGTGGGGGAACAAATGTTAACCACTTGAGCTACAATGCTCTAATATCTCGAGCGCACGGTTTGTAGGTGTTTGCACGTATGTGATTCTTTACCGTAAGATCTAGTACCTGATAGAGTGGATCCTTTGCATTTTCCTTGTTATGGGAATTTTTCCGGCGACAGAGAAACTACGATGCGCGTGGAACTCATTTGATACCATAGCACCTTTGCATGAAAAATGATTTGTTAGCTTTTGTAGAAGGATTGTGCGAACACCATCTGGCTGAAAATAAGTGACGAGTTCAAATATTTTGTTAGAATACCTAGAACCGACAGATTGAATGAACTATGTCAATGGAAATGTCTTATTTTAACAAATCATCCTCTGATCCTGAAGGTTATATTATGAAATGTAAAGGTGAGGAAATTGTTTGCTCTGTACTAGTGGATGCAAAATCTTGCAGGTCCGACGAGAGATCGATACCCCGAGGCCTGGTTGGAAGTCCTCTCTCGGCCATGGGAAACATTTCCACATGATGAAAGAATGGCTGTGCCCAAGTTAAGCTAGATTTGCAGGGTTGGAAGGAATAGGAATTCCAAAATATTGGTTCAGAACAAACAGAAGCACCAACTCTTCTTGCCAAATATATTCTAGATCCAGGCTACAGCTAACTTATTAATCACAGAACCTTCTCTTATAAAATCTATAATAACATATTTACATTTACCGAGAGAAATTCAATAAAAATGCCAAGTGTAAACCTAAATTTGTTATATATCATAAATAACATAAGGAGCAAAACTAAGGTAATTAGAAAACTAACTCGTTTAACATACAGAAACCTCAACTGAAGCAGAGAAGGCAGAGGCACCGTAATGCAATTTGGGAGGGGCAGTTGAAGGGGCAAAGCTACATATTATACATGGTAGTTTAGTTACTCAGAGATGCAAACAACTTCAAATGAACTTTAATTCAAATCGACTCCACATGCCCGGTTTTACTTACTAAAATTAGAAGCAATTGTCCATAAGGTTTCCTCTTTGATGTCGAAGCCTATTTATACAACATTTTCCATATGCATCTCAATCATGGCCAGAAAGTTACGATATGGCATAGAAATCATCTGAAGCTTGTGTTTGAAATTGCTATAATTGTCAAAACTTATCTAAGATTTCATTTTCCAAATTTTCCTTATGAAAAGGCTAAAATATGACGTGGTATACAAGTCACCTGGAACTAATTATAAGAAACTGCTTCTTGATATTATTAAAAAGAGTGGAACAAAGCACACACACAACAATTCCAATATGAACAAATGAAACAAAATCTAGATCCTAGTAGTAGTAGTAGTAGTAGTAATAATAATGATAATAAATAACATGCTTACAGGGCAGAAGCATTCAGGCTTGTAGACTTGGCCACTCTGTAGAGCTACAACTGAGATCTTCACAAACAATCTGATCTCCTCCAATCAACAGAATATTGAACTATGTAGGGTTTGCATTAAAATGGAAAGCTCATTGAATCTCAGACTGACCAGCACCATCATCACCCGAACACTCCACAAAAAAATTCAAAGAATGTGTCCTAGTTTCTAAACTTGCAAAACTTAACTTCAATTTGATCACATTCACTGAGATCTCCTCCTCAAGTGCTGGGATACCGAGTACCCCTCAAAGAAATCCAATACAGCAGTTTCCAAATCTTCGACCGAATACTTGATGTAATTTTCCGGATGCCTCCCACTCTCTATATGGCTCCTGAACCGCCCAAGAAACGACCTATAAGCTGGGATCAACTTCTCTGAGATAGATATCCTTAGCTCCTCCCTAAGCTGAGAGTCCGGTATCAACCAAGTAGCTTGAGTCCTATGAACCTCCTCAAACATGGCATTGAAAGACTTGAACCTCTCTCTCAGAGCACTCTTTGACACCCCAGAAGAAAAACTCCCACTCACATGTAACCCTTCATCCCTCAAACAATACAACACGCTCACCCAAGTAGCTCTCTGGTAACTAGTGGCAGCCTGGCGGAACTTCCCGGTCAACTTCCTCAAATAATCGTCACCGATCATCTCCCTCAGTTCTGGGGACCCTTTGATCTTCTGAACTATGTAATGAACATTGTTCATCATAAACAAGTGAGCTATTGAAGCATCCTTATAGTGCTTGGACTTGCCATCCAAATTAAATTGCAAAATCACAATAATCCAAATCAAATGCAGAGCCAAAGGGGTCTTTCCCTCCAGCTCGGCAAACTCCATATCCGGGGTGGTGGGGTCGCCGGAGTACCGCGACCCCGTGGAGGGTTTTGACACAATAAGTTCATTCAAAGTCTGCTTATAATCCGATATCAAACTGATGTAATTCATTACATACCGAGTCAATGGATGAATCGTCCCACCCGGGACCGGGACCTTAGAAGGTTCGCGAAGCACTGCGTTCTCAAACTCCGACAGAATCCCCCTCGCCGCCTCCGCGAGCCTCGACAGGATCTCCACCGCCTGAATCCGAATCGATTCGGACGATTTCGATTCAAACACAGATTCGATATCCGGCATCAAGTCCATCAGAGCGTCGTGCAAGTCGAGAATCTTGAAGAGTTTCTCCGGCGACCTCCTGCTGATGCTGATCGCCTCGGCGAAGTTGAAGAGCTGAATCGCGGGGCCCTTCACTGTTTCCATGAAGCAAGCGTCGTCAATGGCGGTGCCGATGCCGTTGAAGATTTGCTCGCAGAGCTTTTTCTCCGAGGCAAAGACGATCCTGACGCAGGCCTTGGCGGCGCGTATCCAGCGTCGGATCTTGGCCTCGAGCTGCTCCCACTGAAGCCTCTGAACATCGCCGATGCTCAACTTCTCAATCCCTAGCCTTCGGAAACTCGAGTCGACTGCGGACTTCCGTACTCCACCGTACACCTGAATACACTCGCGGAGGTAACCGGCGGCGATCATCCGCTCGGCGATATTGCGGAGATCGACGACGGCATCGGAGGGGATGAGATCGAGCTCACGGATGCTGCTGGTGGACCTGTAGCTGCAAGTGTTCGACGAATCGCCGCGCTGAAGCAGCTCGTCGGCGTCGCCGACGGAGGCGGAGGAGGCCTTGGGAGTGGTCAAACCGGAGTCGTCTTCGGCAGAGTAATCCTCGAACTCGGAGACCGAATCAGCGGAGCAGGAGTGAGTGGACGAGCTCGGATCGGTGGAGGTGAGCGAGTCAGGCTCGATGGGAGAGGTGTGGTTGAGGAGGATGTTGCGGAACTCGTCCTCGAGCCTCGCCATAGCGATCTGGATGGCGGAGTTGAGCTTGGCCTGGTCGTCGTCGGAGACGAGGGAGGCGGAGGACATGGAGCGTTGGATTTCATCGACGGCCTGCAAGTAGCGATCGACTTCGTCGCGGTGGCCTTCGAATATCATTCGTTCCCTGGCTTCTTCAGAGGCCGTCGAGTCCCACAGGAGAATAATCCTCTCCGCCGCGTCGAGCTCTGTAGGCGAAGGCGGAGTTGGAGCTTCCATGAAACGCTGCGTTTTGAGCTGCTGGTGGTGGTGGCGATAGTTGAAAATTGGGGGAAAAAAGATTGGAAGTTCAGGAAGTAGACGATGGTCTTCGAAAGGCAGCTGTGGGAAAAGAAAAAAATTTGTTGCTGCGTTTGTCAATTGTGGTGGTAATAGCGACCGTAGCGTCAGTCGTTGAGAGACACTGTGGAAATGGGAAAATGGGAAAATGGAAGAAGGTAAAATTGCAAGAAAGACTTAATTTTTGACAGTTTTGACTCCTTTTGCAACTCAAACATGACTTGTCCAAGACACGGGGGCTCGTATGCCGCCGCTGTATTTTGTGATTAAAACTGAATCTTTCTTGTACGGAAATTGAAACTTTTCAACTAACAAGGAGCCGAGCAGTGTTCATTTTTGCTGACTAGTAATTTTATGTTCATTTAGCAGTGTTGGAACTTTATAACATTTTGATAGTGTACGGGTCTTACGATGTTAAGGTCTATTTAGAAATGATTCTAAAATAGATAAAAACTTTTCATAGCGTTGAGCAGAAAAATTTATAAGTGTTTCGAAGTCACATAAGCCCTCTCAAGAATCACTTTTAAGTACTTTTTAAAGAATCATTTTCAAGTACTTTTCTAAGAATCACTTTCAAGTGATTTTCCAATAAGCACTTTAATTTTCAATACAAATTTTCACATTGTTCTTCTAGTAGAATAGAAACACTTCTAAAAAAAACGCTTCTAAATAGAAGTATTAGATATGTAAGTAGTTGAGTCATTAATGTGATAATATTATTCTTATATGGTGCACCTCCATTTAAAGCTACGCAGAATCAACTTAATGTCACACAGGGCCATAGATAGTCGGACTTAATCGTCTCAAATTTATAATAATCAAGTACAACACTCATAACGCAACTTACAAGTGGTGCTATATATAAAATGGGGCGTATCGTATTTGTATTATAAAAGTGGTGTAAATTGCAATACAAGGTTAATTAAGATGGGATAAGTAGGTGTTTTGTTCTAATTTTGTGATAATGTTGTTGAGGTTGGTAATGCCAACAACCAACATGAACCAACATGACATGGTTATGCTAAGACGTTACCCAAAAAAGGACAAAAGAGCGAGAGAGAAAGCGGAAGGAAGGGAGATATGTGTGTCTATATTAGACTTGATTGGGTTGAATTTTGACCGTTCCATTCAAACCATCGTACCCGAATTACTACTACTTCTACTACTCTCCTCTTCAACATGTTGACGGCGTGTCGGATTGGCTCACCCTTTCAGCACACAATATTTTGGGTTTACTCCTCTTCTCTTGAGTTTTTATCATTTTTGTGACAGAATGTGACCTAAAAAATAAACATCTACGGCATTGCTTTGCTTTATGGTCACATCAAATTTCATACGGGCTTATCACGTATTTGAAAACCCATGGTCATACTTCAATTATCTCTTTATATCCAAAGAAATTAGTGTACGCAAAATTTCGCTTGATTCTTTCTTGTTACGTGACAAGTTGAGTAATTGACCTCCTCATATAAGATTTTTCATTTATCATAACGTTTTTTCTATAATCAAAATTATGGAAGAAATTATAGATTTTACTAGATTCATTATGTCATATGGCAGGAAAATCCCCGCCCATAGTTTTTTTTTCGAAAACATTACCAGATGAGCCCTATTTAGTTATTTTCCAAAAATTTGAGTTACTCAAATGAGTTTTGTATCTATATTACCACAGTGATGGGCCAAACTTACTCAAATGAGGCTTGTTGCACACAGATGGAAGCCCAAAGGCCTAGTTAAGTATTGACATTTGGCTCTGCTTCTACAGTCATTAATTTTAATTAATCCTTTATCATGAAAGCAGAAATCTGTGCAATGCCAGCGAAACAAGAGCATGATTTGCTGGCTCTCTGGACTAAGCCTTCTGTCTATAATTAATATACTAATTAGCCTTAATAATTATTATTATTATTATTGGCCACATACAAGAGCAAACTTAAACTAATCACGAAATTAAATGATGAAATTAATGAAGTCAACTAATCTACTGCCAAAATAGGCCGACATTCACGTGCATGCATGCTTGCTTGCACGTACACACGCTATAATCATCCATATCTCTCCCCCCGAAAAAAAAATCCATGAAGTAAAATTTAAAGGGATCATATAAGCATATTGTGTGCAGTATTGTCTTTAAAAAAATAAATATTATTATATTATTTATTGATTGGTGTAAGGTACGTGGCTACTAGTACAACACACTATACATTTATTATTTTGGTAAGAACAATCTAGAAGGGACAGAGAGAAAACTGTTTGAATTTCAGAGTTGCACGAGTGTTGCGGGCTGCGTTTAAGGAGAAGCAAATTATTTTTCGTGCTCATTTATTGCTCTGTGTTTTGTTGCCCTATGTTGTTCTAGTACTTTGAAAAGTTCCCATGGTTGACGGTAGGAGGGGCAAGTTTTTAACATTTGAGGCCTCTGTTTTGTTTGTAATTCGGAGACTTAATTTCAACTTTGCAAAAAGACATGGAATTAGCATTCTTTTTTCTTTTTTCTTTTTGCGCACAAACGATAGTCAAAACTAGAAAAAATTGGAATTTCTCACATACACACAACTATGATACTGTGGGGATTCGAAATTGATGGATGATCAACTCGAAGAGATAAGTTTCCTATGACACCATTTACCCGATGCGTACCTACAAGGCTACCCTAGGTTGTAGTCCAGCCCATGTAGTTTTTTGAAGATAATTTTTTTAACCTATTGTAACCCATATTTAAATAAAAACAAAATTAAACCTATATAGCCCATCAACTTGTTGTTCCCACTTGTGGTTGGGGCCCTCGTTTTGTGGTCTTTTTGGCAATTTCCCCACTATTTCTATGAATAGGGAAATATTATTTTTCCAAAGTCTATTTTGTGGTCTTCTTGGTGGTTTCCCCATTGTTCGTAAATTAACCCTTTTGTTGCATTTAATCTGTATTTTTTATATTCTAAACTTATTGAAAATTAGTTAATAGGGCTACGAATTAGGATTATATGATTTAATGTATACTTTTATTTATAGAAAAATATATATATAGAAATTGTAAGTTAAAAAATATAATTAGATTTTAAACTAAAAAATTTAGCTAGCCCACCCTTCGAAAAATTCTTAGTTCTGCCCTTGACCCGACGAGATGAGGATATAATGACATACCCGACTCCAACCCCGCCCTTTGTCGTTACCTTCACCCTTCTTTCAAGTTAGACCCAAGCGGCCTTAGGAGCATAAGAAGTACTATTGGTCCCAATAAATGCGCTTTATTAAGATTTGTGTCATGCAATGAAAAAAAACTTGCATGTCATGGGAATAATATTGTTTTACTATCTTCATCCGATCATGCTCTGCTATGTGAAATCCTTATCACATATGACAGAAAGTAATTAGTTGAATATAGCAAAACAATATTATCCTGTTATATACATGTTTCTCAATATGCAGTAGCTCAATTCTGATCTTACAATTGTTTGATGACAATTTTCTTTATTATAAAGGGAAATTTTAGTAACCTTCTCCTTAACCTTCTCTATTTTCCTTATGTCATGTGTCACTTTCTTTACGTTTAAAATAATATCATTGATGCATAGTTTTTGTATCGATTAATTATGTTATTTATTAGTAGAACCTGGGATTATAATGAATATAGTGACAAATTACGATCTTGGTTCAGTGAATTGGCATCGGTAAATGTCAAGTAGAGTACAAAATAATTATTAACATACAGTTTCCAAATTTTAAATGAGGCTTTCGGTGCAAAATAGTTGGCCATTGTTCTGTTGTGCGCCCGGTTTCTTTTGCTCTATCACAAATTGACAATTTATCCCTTTATAATATACATATCTCCAGCTGTATGACGTTTTTTTTTCTTTTTTTGGGTAGCTGTTTTCCAACTGTATGCACGGCTTCTAAACCAGAGAAGGGTTGACTTAGACTTGAAATTAGCAAACTACAATTGTATGAATCTAACTTGAAATTAGCCACGAATTTTGTAGAAGTGGAAGTTTTTTATAGCTTAGTATCAAGTCATTTGACACGGTTAATTATACACGTTGAAATAAGATCGATTAATATTTAACGTGAGCTATGATTTTCACTCCAGTTGAGACGTCATCAATTTTAAAGCTGATTATAAAACAGACATGAGAAGGTTCCTAAAACAATAAAATGAAAGAGCTTTATCATAAAATTTTGCAGAATAGGGAACACTTATATTTAGTTAAGTATATATAATTTTTCAAACGCAATAGCTAATAAAATCGCATTGCAAGCTTACAAATGATATTTTGGTCTATCTTCAAGCAAATTTATCTATTGTTTTTTACAAGTAAAGCAACACATGCTCAAGCAGAAGTTGAATGTGTTAATGTTTGTATATTTATACTTTTAATACATGCATTGCTGTATCTTCATTCTGTCTTTTCCTTTCTGTCCTTCCCAAGACTTGTACACTAATGCCCCAGAAAAACCATTGTGGAGGTCTCTCTGACTTTGACTCTGACTCTGACTCCCTTCCTTGAAGCTCAAGTTTTCTTTTGAGGTCACACCATCTATCATTTTGCCTTTGCCTAACATAACTCGATCGACAATTAAGATATGGAAAAGGCAGCGTCATTGTCTCCATCAAGGCGCCCTGATCTACTTCCGATGGTGTTTGATTCGAGCCTCGTCTCCCCGGGGAGCTCTCCAACCCCTTCTCTCAAAGTTGGTGCATGACTTGTGTGTGGCACATGGTCACTTCCCAAAACTTGTACCTGCTCTATCCTTGTAACGGCCTCCCTCATATCTAATCGTTGATTTGGATTGCTCTCCGTACATGCTGCCCCAATGTGTAAGAGTTTCTCCATTTCACCTAGTGAACCCTTCGTGCTTGAAATTTCGGGGTCTAACAATTCGGATTCTCTCCCTTCGGAGATTGCTGATCGAACCCATTGGATCACATCAAGCCCTCCTTTCCCATTGTTGAGGTATTGAGAAGGGAACTTTCCTGTCAAGGTTTCAAGAATTATGATCCCTAGACAATACACATCACATTTGGGAGAGACTCGGCCATGTTCTGCAGCTTCCGGGGCTTTGTATGCAAATAACGCTTGTGCTACATTTGCAGTGTTGATCAAAGGCCCAAATGCAAAGTCTGAGAGCAATGGCTCATAGTCAGGGCCAAGTAGTATGTTGCTTGATTTGAGATTGCCATGGGGCACATCACATGATGCAAATTCTGTGTGAATATAAGCCAGCCCTTTTGCTGTGCCTTGAATAATCTTTAGCCTGGCAGGCCAATCAAGTTCATCATGGGACGGTCCCCGATCACCTACAAAATCAGCAAGTTTAGAGTTCGATTTCCTTCCAGTGTAAAGAGAGGAAAAAAAAAAAAAGGAAAAACAGAAAGGTTAAATTAATTTCATACCATGTAATATATAAAGCAAACTACTCTTGGGAATGTACTCATAGATCAAGAGCTTCTCCTCTTTTCTGTAGTGGTATGCCAGAGGTGTCAAGATGTTCCAATGGCGTAGATTTCCAAACCTTCTCATCTCTGCATCAAACCCATCTTTTCCCATGCCATTCATCTCCCGCATTCTCTTCACCACTACCGCGAACCCGTTCGCCATGACCGCCTTGTAAGATGACCCCAAGCCCCCATTTCCAAGCACTTCCGCGGCGGCCTTCATCAAATCTGGCAGCCCAAAAACACCTTTCTCCTCATTCAACATCACAAGCTCCGCCATTCCTCCGCCTCCCTTGCCATTGTTGGACCCCTTTCTCGAGCTGTTTCCTGTCCTTTTCGAGCTTGAGGGGCGGTCCACCACCACTTCCTTTTGTTTTATCTCCGACACATTCAGCTCAACCGAGTCCGGATGATCTGCTTTCTCTATGTTCTCCTTCCCAGGCATGTCGAAATGTTCCTCCTCCCCCTTCCGCCTCGACTTCACGAAAAACAGGACGATGAGAGCAACCAGCACCACCGCCGAAGCTACTGACACTGCCACAACAACTTTGGAGCTTCCCCCGTTGCCTTTCGAATTTGAACCATTTCCACCATTGTTGTTGTTGTTGTTGTTGTTGTTGTCATTAGGGGTTGTTGATGCTGCAGGTGGAGGCTCTGGCTTTGCACATTCCTTGCCCAATTTCCCTCCACAGAGGCCGGCATTCCCAGCAAACGACGACGCGTCGAATTTCGACATGCTGGCAGGAACTTCCCCCTCCAATTTGTTGTTGGACATGTTGAGTGACACCAACGTTGATTGATTGATCACCGGAATGCTCCCACTGAATCCATTGTCTTCGAGGTGCAGCTCGAGAAGATTGGGAATCGTGGCCAACGAAGGAGGGATGTTGCCAGTGAATTTGTTATTCGAAAGCCACAGCTTCCTCAGAGACTCCATCTTGACAAAAAAATTGGACGGAATCTCCCCTGTAAATTGGTTGCCCGACAAGTAAAGACCCTTCACAGGACCCAAGGTGTTGAACTCGGGCATTGGCCCCGAAAAATTATTGTTCGCGAAGCTCATGGTGCGAAGGCCCTTGATTTCAGCGAGGACCTTCGTGTCAATTTCCCCTGCTAAACCCATTCCCCCGAGACGAAGCCCTGTGACGATGCCATCGGCGCAAATAAGTCCTGCCCATTGTGTGTTTCGGGCACATGGCGCAGTGTCGGGGGTCCAAGAATTGAGTGCCTCGGCATTTTTAAAGGATTCTTTGAGCTTGAGCAAGGCTTCGGGTTCGGCTAGCGAGTATGCTATACAAGGGAGGACAAAGAAAATGATGGAGAAGAAGAGGAGGTGGTGCGGCCGGTGATAGAAAAACCAGGTTACGGCCATAATTTTTTAGTCGGAAAAAGTTTTTTTGGTTGTGTGCTGCATCGTAGTTGGGGTGTGCAAAAATTTTGGGGGTGACTGTTTTTTGTGTTTTTTTGGTGGGTGAGAGGAAGAGAGCCTCAGAAATCAGAGAGGCCTAAAGAGCCTCAGAATGAGAGGGAGGCCTAAAGGACTTGGTGAACACCCTTTCTTTCTTTGAACAAGTCAAGCCTGGTTCAAAAAACCGTTATAACCGTTTTCTTTTTCATTGAACATTATGGACTTTGCTTACCTGGGTTTCCAGCTGCAATCACATTGTAAATAAATTCTATTCTAGGGTTAGAGTCACCACAAAATTGATATTTCTTATAATAATAAAAAATTATGTTACTAAATATTGAGGTAAAATTTTTTTTTTTTTCCCCCTCCAAAATTAGAAAGGGAAAAGAGGGAAAACTCACACACACGGATACCGTATGAATCAATGACCACCTCGGAGTACACCAAAGACCTGAGTCAATCCAACTAACACCCTAATAGTATATTGTGGTAAAATGTTGGTTTGTGTTTTCTTTATGAAAATTAAAAAGCCTTGGCGGGTTGTGTTGGTTTTACTTCATGGAAGATGGAGTAGCAAACAGAAGAAAAAGAATAACTTGTTTTAGTTTTTTTTTTTCAGCGTTTACAGAGTTTTAAATGATGTCCATGCATGCTTAGAGGAAAACCCAATAGATCCAACTGCCAAGCATGAAAAATCTTAGTAGAGGATCCTTTTCCGTGGGAGAGAGAAACTCCTCAGTTGAGGAGATAGATAGGAAGGTGGTGTATAAAAAAAAAGGTTGCAAACTGTTCTTTTTTTTTTCTTTTTTCTTTTTTTTGGTGTTATCTTTCAAAAATATTTACTTGACAAAGGTTAGTAGTGGGCTCACTACAAATAACCCAACTTTGAGATGGTGTTTAAATAAAAATTGGGTTGGACCACAAAAATGGCAAATTTGGGTTGGATTTTGATTATAATGAAGCCTGGTTTTGTATAGTTGATTTGCTTTGCCCAACAGCTATTTCAATGTAATGATTCTAAGCCCATCAAGATCTGAACATAATTTGCTGGCCCCATTGATTTTTTTATTTTTTTTTGTGTGTTTTTTTTTTTGGGGCTATTATTTTAGAGAATGAGAAGGGTTAAGAGTCGAAGTATCCTGTTTGTAGCTTATAGACTAGAACTAGAAGTACGACTTCTTCTCCCTGGACCATAAAAGAATTGATCATTTTTGTCCCTAGTCTACCATAAATCCAGGAGACTTCATATATCATGTGCTATTGTTGAGGACTTGAGCTTTTATTTATTTTTGGCTAGAAGGACTTGACTAATTGAGTCTAAGTAAAATTAGTAAAACAAAGGAGGCTATGACTTTTCTTCTACCCTAATTAGTAAAAAAGGGCTTGGTTTTTAGCAGAATTGTCTAAAATGGACCTCTTCACTACACTTATTTCATAATAGACACCTGCACAACTCTAGAATTCATTTAACTTACACCAACAAAGAAGAAGCATAGAGGCCAACAGAAGCAAGAGTAGGGAGAGAGAGAACATCTTCACAACAAAATGGAACACCTCACAACACTTCTTCGGATAAGAATTGGAGCAAAGAGAGAGAACAAGAGCACCCAATTCCATTTCAAAGAAATTAAGACATTATAAATAAAGGGAGCTGAATTTCTCACTCCCTTTGTTGGAAATTGTACGTTCACACTCATCTTTTGTCCACTTAGAGCATCTCTAGCAGACTTTCTATCCCATCATCCCTAGCTAGTTTGGCTAAAAAGAAGGAAAATCCTCCTTCTAGCAGACTCCCTACTTGGCTCTCTATTTTGAAGAATCAACTTTTGGCTCTCTACATCTAGAGAGGAGGAGAGAGAAAATGGGGGAGAGAGATAAAGACATTTGGGAGGTTGATGGGGTTGGGTTTTTACTTTTCTTTTTAATATATTTGATTTGCAATAGGGAGAAAGAGAAAGAGAAAATAATAATAAAATATTTCATATTAGCCAAAATAGAGAACATTGCTGGAGGAAATACCTTTTAAGTGATTTGTTATAATAGCCTTTTAGTTATTTTAGCTAGAATTTGGTTAAAGTTTGGAGACTCTCCTGAAAGTGCTCTTCACTCCATTTTTTGTTATAGTAAAAAGTATTTAAAACAAAACAAAAAGGAGCAGAAGAGAATGTCCACCTATTTGCCATGGTAAAAGGCAAGGGGATGCAATTGTTGTTACTATTCATGTGAATAGTATATGCCCTTGCAATTTTTTTGTTGGTTTTTTACCCAGTGTCATAACAACCCAAAGGCAACCACTATTCACATGAGATATAAGGAGAGGAATTTGTATAGAGTTTTGGTGTGAGAAGTAAAGAATATGACTAGTTATTTATTTTTAAAAAAATTATGATTTTTTTTTCTTTTTTTTCAATTTTTTGTTATTTAAATTGGTTGCTGACATCACAATGACATCACCATTAGGTCAGCTTGCCCAAGTTGGTGGAGCCTAGCTCTTGTCCTGGCAAGACTTGGGAACTGGAAACACGAATGGGGGCTTAGGGGGCCTCTTGCTGGAAGTGCTCTAAGGCCCTGTTTGGTTCATGGAAAAGGAGGCTTAGGATGTGAAATCAATTGTTTTCCCATGTTTGGTAAGTCCGGACATGGGAAATGGTTGTCTATCATATCGGAAAGTAAGGGGAAAGTGAAGCCCTTCTCCTAACTTGCATTTTGTTTTCCCTAATCATTGGAAAGTTTGAGAAAATGAGTCAACATTCAATGCTCATTTTTCATGACCATTTTGTCTCTATTAACAATTTAGAATTACAATATATCATTAAAATGCACTCTTTTTTTATTTGATTTAATATGGGTATAATTGAAAAATTATACAAACTTTATTTTCCATTTCTACTCAAAACAAACATGGGAAAGAAAATAAAGTGAAATTTCCCGGTTACTTTCTCGGCATTACTAAATGCGGGAAATGAATCTTCCATGTCCCATTCATTAGGAAATGACATAAGAAGTGATTTCCCCTCAAATCCGTTATGTGAACCAAACAGGACCTAAGTGGACAAAAGAGGTGTAGGAAAATTATCACCCTAAATAAGTAGTCACTACTCATACACTACTGCTATGTGTTAGGTATTTAAAGGAGGGGCATCTAAGAAAATATGAGATAAAGCTTTGTGGAAGTGTCTATTATGGAATAAGGGTTATAAAGATGGTCCATTTTGCCTACATAGTCTAGCCAAGTGGAAAATGTCCTTGATTTGCATACATGAGGTCTCATGTTCAAACTCCTATAACATCAATTGTGTGTGCATGAGAAACCCCCTTTTCTATAGTTTAGACTATCGTTTGTACTAAAAAAAAATTTATATTTTGACATAAAACCCTAGTTTTAAATCCAAACTAAAGACCTTATTCATGGGGCATGAGTTTTTGCAACAGGTGGGCTATGTAATTTTGCTTAGACAAATATATATTGTTAATTATTTCTAACTCGATGAGGAAAAAAAAAAAACTAAAAATGAAGTGCAAGTTGAAAAATTAAGTATAAAGAAAAAAATAATATAAAAGTGAAATAAAAATAAATTAATATAAGATAAGAGTAGGGATGGCAACGGGCCGGGTATGGGCCGGGTATGACAATACCATCCCCGTCCCCGCTCTCCATCCCCGCCCCCATCCCCGAACCAATCCCCGTTTAATAGGTTTCGGGGAATCCCCGTCCCCGTTTCCGTCGGGGGACTAGCCCCCATACCCGCCCCGAATCCCCGATTTTTTTGGCATAAAAAATATTTATCATATATTTTAACATTAAGTTTCATATTAAATTATCATTCAACACATCCAAATTAACTATAAAGTTCAACTCAACTATTCAAAATCACATCAATATGAAATTCTAGAAAAGATTAGGAAGAATTAGGAGAGAGAGGTTAGCTTAGGGTCAAACATAAATATTATAATTATATATTTATTTATTTAAATATAAACATATATATTTTCGGGTCGGATTCGGGGATGGGGACGCCAATACCATCCCCTCCCCATACCCGTCGGGAATTTTTTAAGTTCGGGGATCCCCATACCCGATAACCATTTGGCCCCGAAATCTCCCCCCATTAGGATCGGGGACCCGACGGGGACCCTTCCCTGCGGGAATTTTTATCATCTCTAAATAAGAGTAGAATAAAAAAGAGAAGGAATAAAATTGATTAAAAAATATTGAAAAACAAGAGGTAAAGTAAGTGGATAAATTAAAAATGAGAAAATTAGCTCCCTATACGAAATACGAAATACTATCAATAAAAATAAATTGTGTGGTGCATGCATAGTTTGATTTGTCTTGTCAGTCGGCGTTTTCAGACTTGTCTGATGTGATGGGAAACGTTTTTTAATTTCTTCGGTGCCAAGAAGACTTTGAACATTTCAGAGCAAATTGAGCATAGGACCCCCAACCAACTAATTCAATTCAATTAAAATTATTATACTTACTAGAAATACAAGTACACATATGGATCATGTGCCCTATCTTTTTTTTTATTTGACCAATGTTTTGAAAGATTCCTATCCAAATGGCTCTGCCCTACCACCACCACAAAACCCCTATCAATTTCAAACATTTTCTTGACTTGTTTGGCAACCTTTATGTTGATGGGTGACCCGACCTTCCCATTAAAGCTAACACGTTTTGAATATGGCTGCTGGTACTTCGTCAATTCTCTCTCTTGGTCAACTAAAATATATATTTAGTAGAGATGCTTTAAATAAAATTAAAAAAATTTAAAAGAGGTGCATTTGGATTGGAGCACAGTGCCCTCTTAAATACATAAAAACATGTATGAAACGAGAATAATACTATTTTGTTATTTTTGATCAATCACATACTGACACATGTGGCATACAATGATTGTCTAGAATATCAAAACAGTGTTATCCCCGTTTTATGTAAGGGTTTCTTTATTGAGAGTACACGTGTGGAAAGTTCCCACCAAGCAGAAGTTTTTTATATTTTGTGGCATTATTAATTAATGGGTTTATTTATTTATTATTTATTTGGTCTGAATTGTCAATGTTATATTGTATGTGTACAAACAATGAGAGTGGGTGAGTAACAAACCGCGTCGGAGATTTCAAATCGCATTCTTTAATATGCATGAGTGAATAAATAAGGTGAGTTTAAAATCTGCTTCGGATTAAAAATAGAAAGATAAAACCATAGGGCACCTTTTAACTTATAAAAGACTGAAGATAAAAGACCAAAACAATAGCTTTTGATTTTTCAAACATCCCTTGGTGTTGAAAATTCATTTGGAAGTTTTTCTCTCGAAAACACAAAAATATTTTATTTAACGTGAGAAGCACTTTAACTTGTTTTGTCAAATATTGTCAGAATCACTTTTATTATCTAAAACAATTATCAAACACACCCTTAATTCCGGTCAAAAATCGTTTAAAAAAAACTAATGTAAGTGGGGAGGGGGTATTGGCTCGGGAGGCTAGTGGCAGTTGTATTGCAGCTAGAGTATTACATTGCAATCATGTAATTTCAATGTAACATGCATACATATTAGCTAGGGGAAGTTCATGATGCAATGTAGATTTCCATTCAAAGTGATTCAAGCACTGCAATTATGTCAGGAGCTCAATTTCGGACACATCTGATTTGGGAAAGATTATTGATTATGCTCGGGATGGTTTTCTTCAGTTTCATGATTCTTCGTTAACTCATGTTTTTCAAGAAACTAATATGATTGTTCATTATCTTGCCCGTTATGCTATATCATTAGATTGTTATATGTTAAATTGGTTTGATAAAGTCTCCCGATATTGTATGTATATGATGATTTGTTAAAAAAAAAATTTGTAATTTTTTGTTACAACATCCAAATATCGCTTCTTTCTCAAAAGTAACATAACATCACATTAGTTCATCATTGTACAAAACTAGGCACATAAGAGGAGAAATATCAACTCATATAACTCATTTCAAATAGTTGGAAATTTGCATTATGAAAAAATATAACTAGTACATGGCATGCAATCCAATTGCTCATCAGTCATTCAATTACTATCAAATTCAGTTATTAGGAAATAAATAATTTTTTTATAAGAATAATAAACGAGTGATAATATAATGTGGGCAAACGTTACATCAATAAACAAGCTCATGTCACATGGAGGTTGTAGTTTTTGTTATGAATTTTGGAGGAAAAAATAAGTTATGCTAACCACATCTAATTATTGCGCTAATTTTATCTTAAGCAACATGAACTGAACTAATTAGATATTAATTTAATGACATTTTGAGGTTGAAATATCTATCCTAATAATTCCTAATTTCTTCTATAAAAGAAAAAAAATGAAATAAATATTTTGATTAATGTAAGAAAATAAGAAAGTTCAACCACAAAATAAGCCAAAAAATTTCAAACATTATACATAAATTCCTACTGTAATGTAACCACATGAATATCATGATGTTATTTTTCTACAAGTGATATTGGAAATGAAGGGACGAATTTAGGACCTCGAATATGGGAATCAATGTTATTAACCACTTCAGCTACAAATCTAAACTATTCAAAATTAATTTAATATATCGAGAGCACTTGAAATTGGATGCAATGACTCACATTTACTAAAATAAATTTTTTGGAGTAACAATAATAAATTTTATTTTCTTTAAAAAAATATATTTTCTTTTTAATGAATAATGTGTGGGGTATATTGGTAATTTCATATACTTGACGGAGTTAGAGTTAACAAGGTTAGGCAGAGGCGTAGAGTTTGGTTCCTTGATTTCGTGCCGACAAGGACCAACAGGGTGGCGGAGCCCACACGTGACAATTACGAGCAGGTGGTTCTCTTCTTCGTGTCTTCGGGATTCGAGACTTCGGTTGAGCAAGAGCACGTTATACACAATTCTCAATACTCCGTGGGTAATATCGTCACTTCACTTGAGTGGCCATAGTGATCGCCACGTGTCGAAATATTACGCGCTTCGACGGAACATTTTCCACCTACGAAGTTTCCTCCTCGTAGTGGTCGAGGACAGTTTTGTAATTAGAGCCCAAGTGGGAAAGCATCGTTATGTAGGAAGGTCTCTTCTCTTCCCCTCTTGCCCTTTGAGTCCACGTGTTTGAATCATGTCACTTGCTTGCGCTTGCCTCGAATTTTTTACAATGCAAAAAACACGTGCTTAAAAAAATAGAATACCCATTAACCAATTAATTTTAATATTATATTCAAAGATAAAGACACCAAGAAAGCTCATGGCCGATTATAAGATTCAAAGAACATGCTAGGCAAACTCACTTGGCTCTCTTCATATATTCTCCCTCCTCCTCCCCTTCTCTCTTCACCATTAATATTTCTCTCAATTCAAGCCCCTCAAGCATCATCATCACCGAACAAGATTTGATTTTTCTCTCTGTTTCATCACCATCAATTGGAAAAGCCATGGCAGAGAAGGTCAATTTTGCACAAACATGCAACCTCCTGAGCCAGTACTTGAAGGAGAAGAGAAGCCTGCAAGTCCCCACAACCATGGACTTGTTGACTAACATGGAGACCGGCCCAGCTGCTGAGACTCCATCTTCAAAACCCAGTATTGATTTGTTTCCACAGTTTGCTAAGAACCCAGAAGCAGTTTTCTCAAATCAGCCTGGATCTGCCCAAATGACCATCTTTTATGGTGGCCAGGTGCTGGTTTTCAATGATCTTCAAGCAGAAAAGGCAAGAGAAATCATGAATTTCGCTACCAAGGGAAGCTCCAAGATTTCTTCTGGGTTTGTTTCTAATGGTATTGACAAATTCGGTTCTGCCTCTGTGACCAAAATGGTGGCTTCTGAGCCAAATATTTCAGCTAATTCTCAGGACATTCAGAAAGTTCATTCTCAAGTTATTGGTTCAGGTAATTAAATTGTTCATCCCCACTAAATTACCTCGATTTTTTTTAGTAAGCGATTCGGGAAGGGAGTTTACAATAATATTCATTGGGTGTCTGGAGTTTCGAACATCCTCCCAGAGGTGGAAGAGTGAAGCTATTGGTTGTGTATTTGCTAGGCTTGTAGTTTTTTGGATTTTGATTTTTTTTGCTACAATTTTTTTGTACAAACAGATTTGCCAATTGCAAGAAGAGCTTCGCTTCACAAGTTCCTAGCCAAGAGGAAAGAAAGGTAAATTGCTTTCTGAAAAATAATTTAATTTCAAGGTTGAAAAGTCTTGTTCCCCAATTTGGGTAAATATGTGTGAAGAGATTCTTATTGGGATTTTTAATTTCAGGGTGGCAGCCATAGCACCATACCAAGTGAACCACCAAAGAGCATCTCCTTCCAAGTCTGAGGAAGAAATGAGTTCAAGGGATCAAGTAGAAGGCCAATGTTCAAAGCAGCTTGAACTCAGGCTATATTGATTTAGTGGGCTCACAATTTTTATTAGATTTAGATTTTATTGTCATTATTATATAAAATATATATATATATATATATAGGGTTCCTAGCGGCTTTATGATTCTGACTCTGTAATTTGTTAACGCCCAATTTATTCTTCCATCAAAATTTAATTTTTGTAATTATTTTTTATAAATGGGATTGGATCCATTTATGGATGGATATTATTACTATGTGTGTAACCGAAATTTCTTTGAGAGATTTAATATGATAATTTAGATCCAAATGATATAATAAATAAATAAAATTAGATCTTAATGAAAATGAAAATCAAGTTCGTACACTTTTTGTTGTTGTTGTTTGGAGAGAAGCACGAAAAGAATTTATGTTTCCTACTTTTCAGAGGAGACGATATGAAGAAGATTATTTTATTTCCTAACCCTAATTTTATGTCTTTGTTTCTTCTTGAAAAGTGAAGGAACAGAGGAAAGAAACTCTACGCGTCTGAATTAGTCAAAGTTGATCAACTAGCAGTGGATGGTTATAAAGGAAAAATAAAGAAATAAAGAAATTAGGGTTGTTTTGGATTCATACTGAGTTGTATGGACATCACTTTAGTTAATGTGGTCAACTTTTGTTTAATTAACTTTTAATTAAAGCACCTTAATCCACAAAGTTGTTAAAGTTTACCTTCCATTCCTTCTACACCCTCCCACTCTTATTCTATTCACGCCTTAAAGTTTAAGAAATCATTGTGTGCAGTTGCAGTATACGACATCACATTTACTTTGGTAGGATTATTGTGGGATGGGTGGAACCAAAATACAAGGCTCTCCCTATTGTGTGAGCGTGGTCGAACACGTCATGTGGTTTGATGGGCATACACAATAATTTCTTTTAAAACCATGGATAATGTGGTCCAACGAAGTTCATGGTCATAACAGGCTCTTGAATCAAACTTTTCCGTAGGCAAAATATGCAAGATTTACACAAAATAAGTGAAAGCGTTTGCTGACCACACTAGTTAACTGAGAAAACAATTTGGTGTGATCAATGAGCATAAAGGCTAAACGTTAGTTCGGTTGTAGAGGCAATTTTTGAGATGGACGAAATAATGATCTACAAAATAAAACACAAAGGAGATGCCTAGCAAAAAAGCAAGGGCAAAGAGCAAGAGAGTCGTTAGAGTAATGGCATAACATAGACGATGAAACCGAGAGAGATGTGTAGATCGATGATCATAAGATCATATATGGATGTAGAAGATATGCTATGACGAAGACCAATGTAAACATTTTTCCAAAGGTACATGAGATCTACGTCAAAAAGTGTGGACACAATGAATAAACGAGAAAATTTTGGGTGAAGACTTGAACTAGATGAACACGAAACAACATAAATGTAATACCCTAAATTTCATTGCAATGAAAAAGAACCAAATGGTATTATTCAAAATATATTGCTCAAATTTGAGTTGTTTAGACTATTACTTGTATTAGAAAAAATAATAATAAATCGTCATCTTCTAAAAAAAAAGGAATTGAAAATTAAATGACAAATACCTAAAGTGGGCTACAAAAGAAAGGCTGAAGCCCAACTTTGGAGTGGACTCCATATGTAACAAGTCCAACACCACCTCAAAATCCAAGCTCAATTTCCTAGCCTTAGCCCCAAGGCCTAAATAGTTGAAAAAAAAAGTGTGGATTCCCATTTAGGAAAGCCCAATTAAGTTATAAATAAGACTTTTTAGTGCCTAATCCAGAAATAATTAGCTTATTATTTCATTGATTGAAGTAAGTTTAAATCGAAGTGGCCAAGTGGCATGTGGCAAGAGATTGGGTCAGGGGAGCCAAATTCATTAGCTTAGCATTTGTCCCTCTTTTGTCTTTGGTATATCCCTCTATATAAATCCCAAGACCCATTAATGATTTTTTTTTTTCTCTGTCAGAGGCCTCTTCTCTCTCTCTCTCTCTCTCTCTCTCTCTCTCTCTCTCTCTCTCTCTCTCTCTTTGTTTCGCTCTCTACCCTCTACCCTTCTCTTTCTTTCGCTCTCTACCCTTCTCTTTCATTTCGATTGAGGCCCTTGCTCGAACCCTAACCTCAAATTTCTCGGCCAGACACCGACTTTCTCGGAAAATCACCGAGGAAATGCAGCACCAGAGGCTGAAGCAGCAGCAGCAACAAGCTCTGATGCAACAGGCTCTTCTTCAGCAGCATTCTCTTTACCACCCTGGCCTATTAGCTCCCCCTCAGGTTCGAGCTTTTTCTCTTCTTTATTTCTTTTCCTGTGACTTTGATTCTGTTTCTGGGTACGAGTTTTGCTTGGATTTTGGTGTTGATCTTCGAGCTCCGGTTGTCTTTCTATGTGATTGCATTATGGAAGCTAGCGACCTAGGGTTAAGTTCTCTTCTTTCTTGTTTTGGAAGTACCTGATTTCCAAGCTTGGATTTTTGATAGTTTTTGATGTGCGAACGTTCTAAATTTGATTGTTTCTCGATAGTGGAAATTGAGCTAGGGTGTTGAGTTTTAGTTTATTTTTTGAATTTTCTCTTCTCCGTGTTATGTCTTGGAGCTAAGCGGAGCTCGAGTGTTGGGGTAAAATGATTCATGTTTAATTAGATTAATCATTTTTTAAAAAACTTTTTCGGAATTCAAATATGGTGAAGCATTATAGGCATCTGTGTAACTTTCTCATCATTATGTCGTAGTGAAATGGCAATAAAAATATCGTACTGATTTATCCATTCTGAACACTGGTTTTTTTGAATTGTTTCTAAGTATGTTGTTCCTGGTGATTTTGAAGGCTCCCGTAAGTTGCAGAAAAGAGTTTCAAATATAGAAGTAAACCAAATGGTCATTTTGACCTATCTTAGAATTTTGATTAACTGCGTAGGGTTGCCCTTTTTTTCGTTAACTTTAGTTTTCCTGCCAACCATGTTTTTGTCTTGCATAATCATTCTTTTTCACGGCGGAGCACTAGTGTTTTAAATTGTCCTGGTTAGTTTCTCGTGCAAGTACCTATTTAAGTGGATTCTGCTTTCCGGTTGAAGTACTCCTGACTTGGTTGATAAAGAAGTAGGGGATTTTAGTTTATTTTGATTTAGGTTTCTTTTATTTTGCTTGTATTTTTTAGGTTTCTTTATTTTCTTTTCTTTTTCATATTTTTATTTTGCAGATAGAGCCAATCCCAAGTGGAAATCTGCCTCCTGGTTTTGATCCAAGTACTTGCCGCAGTGTGTGAGTGTTTTGTCTAGACAATTTTTTTTCTTTTCATCTTGTGTTTTTCTATGTTTCACCTCTATGCTTATGTAACTGTTATAGTTCTCCGTAGTTTTCATACCTTGAATCAATACTTCATTGAATATTTGATTTTTTGTCATTGTTTTGTTTCTTTCATTGTTGCTCTTCACTTACCCCATTCTATCTTCCTAAAGTATTTTAAATTTTCAACTATCTTAAATTATGCACCTTTATTGCAGTTTTACCCATTCCCTGGCCATGCTCTCTTTCCAAAAATATCAATATGATGTTAACTATGTGTTACTTGCATTATATTTTTGTCATTTCTGATCGAGTAATTGCTTATGGATTAATTTAATTTCTTTCTTCTCTTCTGGTTTTAAAACTTCCAGTTTCTTTATTTTTGAGAAATTTCAGGTATGTGGGGAACATACATACCCAGGTGACTGAACCACTTCTTCAAGAGGTTTTTGCAAGTACCGGTGCTGTTGAAAGCTGCAAACTTATAAGAAAGGAAAAGGTAAGTTCGCAATGGTCCACATAGCCACCCTTGGTGTTTATTTTAACTGTTTTGCTGTTCACCAAAGAAGTCTACTTGGTGGCTATTGAAAATTTCTTGAATCAATTAGTTTACTATGAGCCTAACTCAAATTTACCAGCTGACAATCATTTTTGTTTTTTCTGCCTTTTGCAGTCATCGTATGGGTTCATTCACTATTTTGATCGCAGATCAGCTGCCCTTGCAATATTGTCTCTCAATGGCAGACATCTGTAAGTACAAATCTTAATTACTCTCCTGGTTATTTTGTTTGTTATGATTGTCTCTAAAATTTTGATATGTGATTTCAAGGTTTGGGCAGCCTATCAAAGTAAATTGGGCATATGCTAGTGGTCAAAGGGAGGATACATCAGGTTAGTTCAAGTTTTTTCTTTCCCGGAACTAATTTTGATGTAGGTTTCGCATTTATCAGCTAGGTTAGTTTTGATATTGTCTTTTTGATGTGCAGGTCATTTCAACATTTTTGTTGGTGATCTAAGCCCTGAGGTTACTGATGCTACGTTATTTGCATGCTTTTCTGTTTATCCCAGTTGTTCGTAAGTGTCTTCTCGGACACCCATTTTCTTAATTTTATCATTTTTTATAGGACATCTGATGGCCAATAGTTAGAACTCCTGGAAGTTTTAGGTCATCCGTTAACATTCGTTAAGCTTACCTTGTAATCCAGTGTGTTTATGACGTATCTAATTTGATTGTTTTGTTGGTGTTAGAGATGCAAGGGTTATGTGGGATCAGAAGACAGGGCGTTCAAGAGGCTTTGGGTTTGTCTCATTCCGAAACCAACAGGTAGTATGTTCTTTACTTTTCGTATCTTTTGGAATGCATGGGATCTTGAATTCTTTTTTGTTAATAATCTATTCTGAGTCTGAATGGTAGTTCTGATGGACTGGTAACTGAATGCAAGGGATTAGGATGAGGGAAATTAGGTAACGGCTTTGATATAGTGACATCAAATTTCAAATTTTCTTTTAAAGAGTCAATAACGCGTTAGCCAAAACCAAGCCTCTGCATTTATTTAATTATGTAGATTTGTGCTTAAATTGATTCTCATCATACTTCCATTTTCTCTTTCAGGATGCTCAAAGTGCGATAAATGACTTAACTGGTAAGGACGATGTTCTTCCTTCTTTAAAAAATATTTTAAAAATGCATAGATGCTGAGTACGTGGTTATGGCTTCTTCTCTCATATTGCTTCTCATCGTACTTTGAAACTTTTTTTGGCTGTGATGCCAGGTAAGTGGCTTGGAAGTAGACAGATACGTTGCAACTGGGCAACAAAAGGTGCTGGTTCCAATGAGGATAAGCAGAGTTCAGATGCTAAAAGTGTTGTGGAACTTACAAATGGCTCATCAGGTGAGCCCACCGTGGTCATTTTTTATGTCGAAAGGAAAATAATTTGGTTTTTGCTAGTTTCAAATTTATTATGTGAAAGGATAGAGCCCTCTGTCTGTGACAGACTCATATTCAGTTTTGATTGTGCAGAAGATGGGAAGGAGACAACAAACAGTGAGGCTCCGGAGAACAACCCTCAATATACTACTGTTTATGTGGGCAATCTTGCTCCAGAGGCAAGAAATTTTCTTATCTATTATATCTCTCTCTCTCTCTCTCTCTCTCTCTCTCTCTCTCTCTCTCTCTCTCTCTGTGTAACACGTGCACACACTCAGATACACACATATACTTACCCGCACTGTCACACATTAATTTCTGCCATGCCTTAGATGAAATTTTTTACTTTTAACTGCTTTTCAACTTGAGTTGGTGCTTTTTAGTTTCTTGAAAGAGGAAATGATTTAGAGAACTAAATGAATATCTTCAGTACTTGTAGATCATAGAAATTCCACTGTTATTAGTTTATTTGAAAACCTGTTAAATTGGTCTTTTCGTTACAGGTCACTCAGCTTGATCTTCATCGGCATTTTCATACTCTTGGTGTTGGGGTGATCGAGGAGGTTCGGCTCCAGCGTGACAAGGGCTTTGGTTTTGTGAGATTCAGTACCCATGCTGAGGCAGCTCTGGCTATTCAAATGGGAAATACTCAGTCAATTTTGTGTGGTAGACAAATAAAGGTGTGGTTCTCTGCTTATTATTAGAGTTATGAATTTCAGGAAGTTGGAAATAGTAGAGGACTGGGTTCTCTCTCTCTTAGTGATGCATGTATGTTGTCCGAGTGTTTCTACTTTTTGTGTCTCTACATTGATCGCTGAACTCATATTATTTTTGTGTATGTAGTGCTCTTGGGGTAGCAAGCCTACTCCACCAGGGACAATTTCAAACCCACTCCCTCCACCAGCAGCAGCAGCACCTTTACCAGGCCTCTCTGCAACAGACCTCTTGGCCTATGAACGGCAACTTGCAATGAGCAAGATGGGTGGTGTCCATGCTCTCATGCACCCCCAGGGGCAGCATCCCCTTAAGCAGGCAGCAATGGGAATGGGCACTGCTGGAGCAAGCCAAGCTATATACGACGGCGGATTCCAGAATGTTGCTGCTGCCCAGCAGCTCATGTACTACCAGTAATAATACATAAGAGTTCTGTTAAATGTTACAACCTACATATATATATATATATTTCCTGCCACTATGCAGGTGTTATCTGAGTTATAAACCCCTTAGGAAGCGTTTTATTATTTCCGCCCTTTGAGCGGTGAGCTTGTTACCCTGCCTTATGTGCTTGCTGTCTCTGGATATGTATCATGTATGATCTCTGTTTTCTAATGCGTTATGACGAGTGGTTATTATTATTAGAGGGAGTAGGCTTTTTCAAATTTGTTTTCAGTTCTTCCCCCTTTATTTATTTATTCTGCTTTTGTTGTCATTTTAGCTGTTATTGATTTTGTAATGGTAAAACCCACCTTTGTTTAAGCTATCAGCAATAGCTGAAGATATGATCAATACATGGAAGTCAGTATACAATTTCACTCATTCCCATATCCGGAAGCTACAATTCGAAGTAACTTAGACTTCTCTTTGACATAGCTCCTTGAAAGTTGAAACATTGGAGGCAAAGGCACGAACGGGGGTTCAAGTTAAGATTGGACAATTAAGACCCACTGATCTGTAATTTATTTTCTTGGACGAATTAAAAATGGAACATCTATATTCTTCTACAATCTAAAGTGACACAGACAAGGTTGGAAAGAGTAGATGGATTAACAAGGCATTATGCATCAAACTACTTCAAGCACAAAAAATGAAACAAAATGAAACAGAATGAAACAAAATGATCCGGGATCCGCAGGCTACATCTAACTCTGTAATCCATAGATAAGAGACCAAACTTCTGGGTCATGAAGCTGATTCAGTCAGATTCCAACCTTGCAATATAATTGTCATAGAACTTCCCTGCCCGTTCGAGATCTCCGAGCTCGGTATAACAATCAGCAATTGCTCCATAAGCTTCTGTGTTTCCTGAGTCTTCTCCTTCTCGCTCGGAGATTGCCAAAACCATAGAATGGTATTTAATGGCTTCTCGGTACTTGCCCAGTCTTTGCAGCGAGGCACCTACGAGATGCAAATCGCATTAAAAAGAATAGAATTAGAAAAGAATTTCAAAATAGAAAAATACCCAAACCAACATAATTTAAGACAAGTACAATTGCAAACTGTTCAACATCGCACTGCTACCTGAAGCAAATGAACAAAAAAGTGAATTTGTGCACCAAGTATGCTCAGTCTCAATTAGATAGAGAACATGAACAATTGCATCTAGTTTTTCTTATTTGTTGTCAAAACAAAGTTGCAAAAGAATTTCATCTGCCAGTGAATGAGACATTCAGTGGGAGTGCTCAATGTAGTTTATATTACAAACGACTCAATAACACAACTTAACTGATGCAAAAAAGAAACAGAAAATGTTTGTTCCCAAGATACGGGCACTCCAATTTTGCTACTTTTCTTTAGTACTTCTTATTCATATTTGAACTGCCGCAATAATATTATATGTGAAAACAGGAAAGTAAAGTAATGAACAAGAGTAACGGAAACGAACCTAAACCTCTTGCAGCCTTCTTTTCCTCAATTGGGTCCTTCACACTTTGAGCAAGCTCAAGAGCTGTCTTAAACTCGCCCAGTGCTTTTTCTGTTTCTTGATTCCTCAAAAAGTTCTTCCCAGCCTTCAATCGAGAAATCAACTCATGCTTTCTTGGATCAACTATCACCTCATTCTCTGGTAGTACTTTTGCACCAATAGGTGAATAACTCAAAGTGGGAGCATATGACTCAATCTTAGCCTGCCTTCTTAGAGACTGATTGATTTGACGCAACTGTTCATTCACTCGCTGTAATTCTCCTTTCCTTTGCCGAGCAAGCAAGCCTATCATAGAAGCAATAAACTATCAACAAACTACTCAACATGGCTATAAGGAATACATTGAATACAGGTTGAAAAAAGAAATGCAATAGAACTACTTAAAACGTGTTCATAAGCAAAGCCCTTAAATCCTATGGAACAGCATGAATGCTGATTTGATTATAAACCCAGTAATATCTTACCACCAACAGTGGCCCCTACGAGGGCTACAAACAGCAGTACAGGCATGTTCATGTTGAAAACAGAGTTTTCAGCTTCACATGTTTCTGCTAACGCCTTCAAAGGTGTTGTCAGTATTAAGGTATTACCAACCAAAAGTTCCATTGCTGGGAATCTCAACTGTATGTCTCCCTGCTGAAGTGATAGTTTCCACAGGAGTGGAAAAAAAAAATTGTTAAATAGGGATCATCAGATCATAATAGATGCGAAGGATTTAGGGTAACAAAAAATAGGAATTTGGAGCACACGCATCTTCATGATACTAGACAAACTCAAATATCTTTTTATTCCCTCATAATGATGCATCTGTCAAAAGATGAAAATCAACCAACAGGGGGATTTAAGATACTTGAACGGAGCACCAGAATGCAATACTCATCAGGTTTCTACATAAACCTTCGAATAAAATACAAATGATGTTGTCATCTATAGATTGGCTTCATAAAAGGGTGTAACATATATTTTCCTCTTGTAATACTTTTTCTATAGACTGGCTTTACACAAGTCACAAAGCAGGCAAGTTACGGTGACAAATATGAAAAACCCCAATCTCCCAAAAATAAAAATAAAAATAAACCATAAAAAGCTGGTACAGGAACTCACCATCATACCTGACATTTTTTGTTTGGCAACACATGGTGGATCTCAAACAGTCCATCTAAAGTATTTCCAAATGCTGACCTAAGCTTTTCGGCTTGAAATGGAAGAGAAGGTAACTTCCCTGGTTCTTACAATGAAAAAAAACTTCCATGTCAATTTGCAGACCAGCTTCAATTCAAGTGTACCAACACATTTTTGCAACAAACAATGTACCAAGTTACTGCCCAAGAACATTGACAAGAAAAATCCCATAATGCAGTAGCTTTAAATCCTCACATTCCACTCACACCTTTGACCATGCCAAGCTTATTTATTCATTTCAATCTAGGAAGAAAAACTAAAAAGAGGGAAAATTTTCAATTATGAAGTCACCTATATCTGAGAATTCTAAGTCAACAACATCCCATTTTCTTTCCTTAACTTTCTGAGCAACCAAACAGGAGCCCAAGTTAAAAATCCCCCGGAAAACTCAAGGTCACTAAATTGGCACCTAAAAGAAAGAACTTTAAGAAGTCATTACTAACCAGGAAGACTGGACTTGACGGAGATTTGATCGGACAGTGGAGATCGGCCGGAGTTCTTCGGGTGAGTAAATAAGCAGCAGGAGAAACGGGCTACCACCGCCATTGCTTCGGATAAACGTTGGTGGCGTTACTGTGGGCTTTTAGATAAGCAGAATCTTTGTCAACTAAAAAATAACTTTAATTCATAAATAACATTGGTGCCACTGGTCATCCGACATGACGAGCAGGAGGATTGTATTTTGGATATTGATAATGGATAACATTCTTCCTTACTATTTAATTTTTAATTTTATTAATAATAATAAATGTGGCATAAATATATTGATATATTCTATTTTTATTTCACCGTGCATTTTAAGATAGTGGATTTCAACCCATCAAATTGAAAACTCTTTGAGCAACTCCATTTATTTGCTCTTAGAGCATGTCCACCGCAGGGACTTTAGCCAGGGTAAGAGACTTATTCTCTCAGTTTTGGACTTTCAGCGCAGCACCTGCAGCTGACAGGACCCGACCCAATTTCCACTTTGGAATTCGAGCCAAGTCCTGTGCGTGTCCAACGTCTGGCGAATGTCGGGCACAATTGACCTTTTTACCCTTCTTACTTCAAATTCTCTTTAAAATTTCCGTAGACTTCTGCCGAAAATTCGGCAGAGTCTCCCCTGTATTTTGACCATTCCCAAAACGTTTCACCTGTCAAACAATCTCAGAAACCCTACCAACAGCCAGACTAAGTCAACAAACAGATTCCAACCTCAGTTCCTTATGTTCAACATGATATCAGAGCATTTTCTAGGGTTTTCAAGGTTGCAAGGATTTTCTGCAAAACTTTACCTTGGCGCGGAAACTATAATTGGCCCGGTGGTGGATCCCAGCGTACTTCTACGGCCTGGGGGCGAAAAACAAGTTGAAAATGTGAGTGGACCAAAATAATGTTCTTCAAAAATAATTCTCATAAACATAATATCCCCCATTGTAAAAGAAATTTAGCTAAATAAAACTAAATACTTACTTTTTATATCACGCATAGTCAATTTAAGGCATTCTATATCAGTCATATTCAAGCTTGAAAGTTTCATGCAAACCACTGAATTCAAAGCTTTCATAAAAGTACTGAAATCCAACGCGTATAAAAACTCAGTATTCAGACCTTTCATAACTGAACAAATAAAAAGGGATCTATGTCCGAAAAATCAGAAAAATTGATTTATAGTAGCTGAAAATCAATATTTAATAAAGAAACTCAGAATCCTTTGAAAATACCACCAGTATGTACCCCTGTCACTTCCGTCAATTCCCTGGCAGGTCTCGGGCGTCACACAGACTTACCCGAGCCGCAAACTGGCGAAATCAGGGGACTATGATCAGCCTGTCCCGCCGGCAGATTCCTCGATGACACCAAGTCAACTCGAGTCGCTCTGGCAGGATGCAGGGGACCGTAGTCAGCCTGATCCGCAATCCTGGCAGGTCTCGGGGACATAAAGTCAGCCGAGCCGCAATCCTGGCAGGTCTCGGGACACCAAGTCTGCCGAGCCGCAAATCCTGGCACTCACGGTCCGAGCGTCCCCGAAACTCGTGAGGCAAAGTCAAGTGCACTGACTGAACTATAATCAGACTGGATGTCCGTAGACATCGGTCCGACTCTGGGTAATCACCATAAAGAAAAACGGGTACGAGGTGGTTTTAAAATAATGTCCTTTTAAAAAGAAATATCTGAATAATAACTGTAAAACTCAAGTCGTGCTGCGGTCTTAACTGATTCAAAACTCAAACTCTGTTTCTGTAACTGGTAAATAAGCAGCACCGACTTATAGCATTATTACTGTACTGCTCATATTCAAAATCGTATTAAAACTTACTCAAAGACTGAATGAAGAAACTTACTCAAATAAACTCATTTATAAAACTCATGTAGATAAAATCATTTATAAAATCTATTTTATATAAAAGCACATCAATTCATATAAAAGCACATCAATTCATATAAAAGCACATCAATTCATTCATGAAATCTGATTTATGAAAGAAGGTCCACTCACAGATGGTCCGAGCTACTTCGATCCCTCGGAGGTCTCCTTTTAAAATCCTGCCGGGCTCCTGGTGCCTGATTACCCCGAAAGATTAAATTAATAAACTGCTGAAATAAAACGAATTTCAACTAAACACCCTGCCCCCGGCTCCTAGAAATACGTGCTTTTCAATTTACAAAAATACTCCTATGCCCACATTAGCCTTTTCGGACAGTTGGACCAGTTTTGGGAGGTCCGACACTCAGCTAAGCGATAACTGTCAGATCGGCCGACCCGGGACCCGTGGGGTCCACGATCTCCGATGGCCAATCTGGACTTCCCTGAAGGTTTCTCACCCAACGGGAACTATATTCTGTGAATTTGGTCTGAAACGGATGGTCGGATTGGCCAAAATCGCATTATCGCTTAAAACCCTAACCCTAGCCCCAGGGTTCGCGATTCCGGAGTATCCGGGACTCCGATTCGCAATCCGTCGAATCCTACGTGATCCTGAAATCACGTAGACCGACATATCCAAAATTCAGCGCGATCCAACTATTACACGACACTGCACCCACGGATCGCGCGATATGGAAAATCTGTTCGGGGCTCAAACGGACTCCGAATCGAGATCCGCGAAATTCCACACGCTCGTGACGACACGAGGGCCACAAATATGCACAGAATTATATCAGTACCCTCGCCCACGCGCTACAGCACGCGCGGGCAGCTTTGGGTGTCCAAAGCGATACCGGGTGGCCGAAAAATCTTGGAACCAAGACTCCAAACTCCTACCCTAGGTAAAACACCCCATTTGGAGTCACTTTTGTTCTTGGACTACTCCCAAAAAGTGACCAGAAACCGTAGTTTCGAAGGGCCGAAGTTTCGGCCAAACTTCAAGTCGTAAATCGAACCCCTTAACGCTAAAATCGATCGAAGCCCATACACCCATCAGCTAGATCACGAAAAAGAGCTCAAAAACCATACCTTACTCGATCGATTTGGTGGAGAAACGAAGGAGAATTTCGAGCTGAAAGTTTGGGTAGCTTCGAACGAACCTCCGTCGGAAAACACGATTTTCCGGCCATCTCAGGGCGGCCCCGGATTTGATGTCGGTTGGAAAAGGTAGGGGACTCGATGGCGGTTCCAACGTCACCGGTCCCGTGGCCATTGGAGCTCGGAGGCGGCCCCAGCACCCTCTGGAAGTCGGTGGCCCGTTTCGTGCAGAGTCTGGGTTTATATAGATGCAACTTCGAAATATTTACGGTTATGCCACTGAGACTCTTTTGACCATAACTTTTTCGTTACAACTCCGGTTCGGGCCCACTCCGTGTCTACGGACTCCTTTCGCCGTGCTCTACGCAATGGCGCAAGCGGAATTCCCAAATTCTTTCTCAATCAAAAAGTCAAATTTTTTCCATTAAAAAAATGCAAGGGCAATTTGGTCTTTTCGCTAAAAGATATTTTCTTTACTTTTTAGATATTTTCTTTCTTTTTAGATATTTTGTTTTGGGTTCTTACATGCAGCCCGGGTAAGCCCTGGGTCCCACCAGCCTGGGCAAGCCCAAGGGCAGATTTTGCCTGGGCTTCAGCCCTAGGGCGCTGATGTCAGTGGTGATGTCACGCTGACATCAGCGAGTCAAAAAAAAATGGAAAAAAAAGGAAAAAAAATCAAAATTTTTTTAAAAAAAATACGAAAAAATTATGGATGTTTTCCCTATAAATACATAACAATTTTATTCACTTTCCCTATAAGTACATAACAAGTTTATATTTTGTTGCATATTCCTTTTTTTTTTCTTGCCCTTGCCGTAACCTTTTGGGGTGGAACCAAAAAAGGCAAGGCTGCCACTATTCACATGAATAGTGGCAGCCCTTACTTGACCTTGCCTTTGCCTTAGCCCTTATGGGTGGAGATGCTCTTAGCCATGGCAAAGGGGGAGTTAGGGCAGTCACTATTCACATGAATAGTGGTTGTCCTTGCAAATAGTATTTTGTGTTTCCACCCATTGCCATGGCTAAGGGCAATTACTATTCATTTTTTTGTTTTTTTACAAATTTTTTAATGAAAATAATTAATTTGGATAATATTTTCGGATAAGATTTTCGGGTTCCTACGTGTCAAGACTATTCATAATCGGATAAAATTTCCGGATAAGATTTTTGGATTCAAATTTCGGATGAATTTCAAAATTCAAATTTCAGATAAATTTTTTGGTTCAAATTTCGGATGAATTTCAAAATTCAAAATTCAGATAAATTTGGGTTCAAATTTCGGATGAATTTCAAAATTCAAAATTCATACAAATTTGGGTTCAAATTTCAGATCAATTTCAAATTTTAGATAAGATTTTCATCCAATCAAATCAAGCCACGTGGCATGTCTATCTTGCCAAAATTTTCTATAAAACCAGAGGCTTAGCTTATACCTCTCACACCACATCTTTCTATATTTTCATTTCTCAGAGTTTAGAATTCATATTTCATTCATTTTCAATGGAAGATTTTAGGAGATGCTTGGAGAGACAAGAGCGAGAAACAAATGAGAGAAACCGTAGAGCAAATGAAATCAATGAGTTGCAGAGACAAGTCGATGAACAAGTTGTCATAGCAGTGGTTTTGCAAGATGAAGAGAAAGGTCACCGTCGTGGTTCACAAGTCGGCCGCCGCTGGAATGTGGACAGACATAGGCATTCTCGGGGTAAGAATCTTTTGGAAGATTATTTTATCCCAACTTCTTTGTACTCTGATGTTGATTTTCGAAGGCGATTTAGAATGCAACCCCATTTGTTCAATAAAGTCATGCATGATATTTGCAATTATGTTGCATACTTTGACAGGACCCGACCCAATTTCCACTTTGGAATTCGAGCCAAGTCCTGTGCGTGTCCGACACCTGGCGAATGTCGGGCACAAAAGACCTTTTTACCCTTCTGACTTCAATTTCTCTTTAAATTTCCTTAGACTTCTGCCAAAAATTCGGCAGAACCTCCCCTGTATTTTTGATTTAACCCAAAATTTTCACCTGTCAAACAATCTCAGAAACCCTACCAACAGCCCGACTAAGTCAACAAACAGATTCCAACCTCAATTCCTTATGTTCAACATGATATCAGAGCATTTTCTAGGGTTTTCAAGGGTGCAAGGATTTTCTGCAAAACTTTACCTTGACGCAGAAACTATGATTGGCCTGGTGGTGGATCCCGCGTACTTCTACGGCCTGGGGGCGAAAAACAGGTTGAAAATGTGAGTGGACCATAAAATAATGTTCTTCAAAACGATTCTCATAAACATAATATCCCCCATTGTAAAAGAAATTTAGCTAAATAAAACTGAATACTTACTTTTTATATCACGTATAGTCAATTCAAGGCATTTTATATCAGTCATATTCAAGCTTGAAAGTTTCATACAAACCACTGAATTCAAAACTTTCATAAAAGTACTGAAATCAAACGCGAATAAAAACTCTGTACTCAGACCTTTCATAACTGAACAAATAAAAAGGGATCTATGTCCGAAAAATCAGAAAAACTGATTTATAGTAGCTGAAAATCAACATTTAATAAAGAAACTCAGAATCCTTTGAAAATACCACCAGTATGTACCCCTGTCATTTCCGTCAATTCCCTGGCAGGTCTCGGGCGTCACACAGACTTACCCGAGCCGCAAACTGGCGAAATCAGGGGACTATGATCAGCCTGTCCCGCCGGCAGATTCCTCGATGACACCAAGTCAACTCGAGTCGCTCTGGCAGGATGCAGGGGACCGTAGTCAGCCTGATCCGCAATCCTGGCAGGTCTCGGGGACATAAAGTCAGCCGAGCCGCAATCCTGGCAGGTCTCGGGACACCAAGTCTGCCGAGCCGCAAATCCTGGCACTCACGGTCCGAGCGTCCCCGAAACTCGTGAGGCAAGTCAAGTGCACTGACTGAACTATAATCAGACTGGATGTCCGTAGACATCGGTCCGACTCTGGGTAATCACCATAAAGAAAAACGGATACGAGGTGGTTTTAAAAATAAATTCCTTTTAAAAAGACATATCTGAATAATAACTGTAAAACTCAAGTCGTACTGCGTCTCTACTGATTCGAAAATCAAACTCTGTTTCTCTAACTGGTAAATAAGCAGCACCGACTTATTGAACTATTACTGTACTGATCATGTTCAAAATCGTAATAAAACTTACTCAAAGACTGAATGAAGAAACTTACTCAAATAAACTCATTTATAAAACTCATTTATATAAAATCATTTATAAAATTGATTTATATAAAAGCACATCAATTCATATAAAAGCACATTAATTCATTCATGAAATCTGATTGATAAAAAGAAGGTCCACTCACAGATGGTCCGAGCTACTTCGATCCCTCGGAGGTGTCCTTTTAAAATTCTGTCGGGCTCCTGATACCTCACTCGACTGATTCGGTTGAGAAACGGAGGAGATCGAGCGGTTGGAAGTTCGTGTCGCACCGTCGGCTTCCATGGTTTTTTCCGGCCGACTCCGGCCACGGCAGCGGCGGCGCTGGGTCGAGGGTTGTTGGCCGTCGTGTCGTGGTTCATTTGGGACCGGTCCCGGAGATCGGCCCCAAGTGTGGTGGCCTGGGGAGCGGTCTGAAGGCGCGGAGGTCGCTGTCGAATTCGAACGGGAGGAGAGAGAGAGGGCTGACGGGGGAGAAGAGAGAGAGAGCTATAAAAATCTGACTTTTTGACCAAATTACCATTTTGCCCATCGCGGTTTTTAAACCATAACTTCTTCGTTACGGCTCCGATTCGGGTCTACTCCGTGTCTACGAACTCCTTTCGCCGCGCTCTACGCAATGGCGTAGGCGGAATTCCCAAATTCTTTCCCGATTAAAAAGTCAAATTTTCCCCATTAAAATATGCGAGGGCAATTTGGTCATTTCGCTAAAAGATATTTTCCTTACCTTTTTAGATATTTTCTTTCTTTTTGATATTTTGTTTTGGGTTCTTACATACTTTATTCAAAAGTGTGATGCTGCTGGAGTTTTGGGGCTTCTTCCGGAGCAAAAGCTTACAGCTGTTATACGAATGTTGGCGTATGGAGCATCTGCTGATCAGGTGGATGAGATTGCCCGGATGGGGAAGTCTACTACGTTGGAGGCTTTGGTAAGATTTTGTCAAGCAGTTGAAACTCTGTACACTAGGGAGTACCTGCGTAGACCTATTCCCAGGGACTTCTAACGGCTTCTACAAAAAGCCGAAGTTCGAGGATTTCCAGGAATGATTGGTAGCATCGACTGCATGCACTGGCAGTGGAAGAATTGCCCAACTGTCTTGCAAGGTGATTACGGAAATAGAAAAGGCCAAAAAAGTATCATCCTTGAAGCCGTTGCTGGCTTCGACACATGGGTTTGACATGTCTTCTTTGGAGTTGCAGGATCCCAAAATGACCTCAACGTGCTGGGTCAATCCCCGGTCTTCAACGATGTATTCAGAGGCCAGGACCCCAATATCACCTATCAAGTCAACAATACAGTGTACCAGACGAGGTATTATCTAGCTGACGGCATCTACCCTAAGTGGACCACTTTTGTCAAATCCATTGCGAATCCCCGATCCAGAAGCAAAAATTATTTGCTACATATCAAGAGGGATACAGGAAAGATGTCGAAAGGTGTTTTGGCATCCTTCAAGCTCGGTGGTTGATTATCTGAGGTGCGGCCCGTATGTTTGATGAGGAGATCCTCAGAAGCATTATGATGACTTGCATCATCCTCCATAATATGATTGTGAAGGATGAGTACGATTATGATGTTTTAGAGGTCTACCAACCGGATCCAATGAACACGCCCTTGACACGGATTTATGAAAGGCCCATAGGGCCAAGTGGAGAACCGTTTGAGCCGGAACCGTTGGTGAGGGATGGTCGTTTCATGACCCGGATGATAGATCGATATACAGAGATGCAATCTTCGTATATTCATGAAATGCGTCAAGTTCACTTGATAGAGCATCTATGGGCGGTGAAAGGCAATGAAGATGAATGATGGAATATAGATGCTTTGGTTATGTTTTATTTAGTTATGGTTAGGTTGTGTTGTATTTTTATTTATTATGGTTTGGTTGTGGTTTATTATTATTATTGTGCCTTGTTTGTAGTTTTTTTATTTTAATTTTGTTTTGTTTGCAGTATGGAATATGTTGAATAAAAAGGTATTTTATTGAATGCTTTGTTGATTAAATAAAGAAATCCAATACAAGTCGTTAAGAATTACTACTACTCAAACAAAATACATGAATTACAACAACTTTAATAGAAAACATGAAAAATACAAATACGTAAAAGGTATGCTAACTAATTTAATGGTTTCCATCATTTAACCAATCCGTGTTGCTAGGCCCATCATTCCGGAAAAGTCTTCTTCTCATAACATCCCTTCGTTTTAGCTTCCAAAATTGTTTTGTTTCGGGGGACATGTGACTTGTATCCATCGTCATGGTTTCCCGATCCGTCTTGTCCATATCTTTTTTGCGCAAATACTTCATTTCTCGTGCATACTCGACTTGAAGGGCCAACTCGTTATCCTGGCGTTTCTGCTCTATTTCAATTCTTATGCCGTTTTGCCTTGCAATTTCCTCCAAAAACTTTGAATTATTATTGCTTGAATTACCCGCTTTCTTTGCTTTGTGGCCTTTCGGCCAATAGGCCTTGGCTCCTTTTCGATGGGTGAGTCTTGACTCATAGGGGAATCGAGAGGTGAATCCGATGCCATTGAATCACAGAGTGGCGTCTCGTTTAACACAACGGCAGGACCCGTCGGAATAATTATGAAGTGTTTGCAATATTTCACCACCTCCCAGCATTCATGATGGTTGAAACTTTTTTCCTACCCCCGATTGCACCGAACCACATATGTGCTTGAATCATCTATTTAACAAAAAAATGGAAATGCAATAAATATTTAAAATATATTGGATATGCAAGTAACCAAAAAAAATAAAAATTGGAAATGCAATTAACCTTACAAATAAATTAGAAGTGCAAGAAAATTAAGAAACAATTGGAAATGCGAGAAATATTAACAACATATTGAAAATGCAAGAAATATTAACAAAATATTGAAAATGCAAGAAATATGAACAAAATATTTAAAATGCAAGAAATATTAACAAAATATTGAAAATGCAAGCAATATTAACAAAATATATATATTAGGAGATTAAACTTAATAAAATAAAAATTATAAAATACTTACCTCGTTAGTACGATTTTCCCCGCTTCTATAGTTGTCCATCGCTTTTGCCAGGGCATCTCTCCATTTTCCCAACTCTTTATTGAGAATTTTCCACCTACTAGATAATGTCATCTCCGTATGAGTAGACCCCGGAATTTTTTCACAAAATTCGGCATGAATTTTTTTTCCACATATGAAAAAATTTCATCTCATTGCCGGACACGGGACAATGACAAATTTGGAGCCAAGCCTCACACAAGGAAACATCTTCCATGGTGCTCCAAGCCCCTCCGGTTTCGATAGAAGAAGCCATAAAAATATGAAATCAAAATACAAGGTGAAAAAGAGGAAAATGTTGAGTAAAGAGTGAATAATAGTAGAAGTATAATGAAATGTATGAGGATTGGTGTTGAAAGTGAAGGGTATTGATAGGTATTTATAGAAAAAAAAATCAGATTTTTTTAAAAAAAATTTAGATTTTTTTTTTTTCATAATTTTATTGCCCAAAAAATGCCAGCCTTTGGATTAGATTCGGAGAAGCTGATTGGAGCGCTGGGGGGGCGACAAGTGGCTTCTTCCCGTTGGAGCTGGCGTCGCGTTGACGTCAGCGCGCGCTGGTTCAAATTTTTTTTTACCGTTGGCCCGTGCGAGCTCGCTGACGTCAGCGTGACACAAGCGTTGACATCACAACCTGCGGGCTTCACCTCGAGCTGAACTGGCCTTCGGGCTGGCCCGAGTTGGTGGGACCCACTCCCAGCCCTGGCTTGGGCTCATCGCTGGAACTAATTCCCCCCCAGCAGGCTGTTGGACTTGCTCTTAGACCAAGTCGATCTTCTGATTCTAATTCTCATATGTATTTTGAATTTAGTCTCTTCTTAAACACGTGATATTTTTTTTTTCTCATTGAATTTAATTTCTTAAATAAAAAAAAAAAGATGTTACCTGTTTAATAATTGGTTAAATATGTTATTGAACAACATGCTTGTTTTTGTTTTTGTTTTTTTTGGGACAAATCACAGAATACATGTTTGACACAATCCAAACCTGACTCAACAAGTTTATTAAATTGGTCGAATTTGGATTGAACATTCTTGACACGTTTATTAGTCTAACATAACACATCTCAATACCAACCCTAATTCTCATACATAAAATATCAATTACAGCCTCATCATGCCATTAGCTATTCAAACAAATAAATAAATATTTATTTTTTCTTTAGTTGCCAAATTACACAGATCCTTTGTGGTATGAATCATATGTCAATGTCCCTTTCTTTGTAAAAGTTCTTAATAATATCCTTGTGGTTAAGCAAGTTACCAATATCCAATTTAAACCCAACTTTTCACCTCAATTTTGTTCAAATTTACCCATGTAGAGCCATGTATAATGGTGCAAATGGCAATTTAAGGCATTGGAGTCTGTTTGACACTTCTTGAAAGGAATTTTTCATAGCTCACCTTAGAGCAACTCCACCCCTTAGGACAAAGTCTAAGGCAAGGGCAAGCAAGGGCTGACACTATTCACGTGAATAGTGTCAGCCTTGCCATTTGTGGTTCCACCCACAAGGGCAAAGTCTAGGGCAAGTCTAGGGCAATTACTATTCATTGTACTTTATTTCCTATTTTTTTATACTTTAAATCATTAATTTTGATAATCTTTTGTAATTAAATTTTCGGATAAGATTTTCTGATGTGAATCTCGGTTGCCACGTGTCTTATTCCAGATAAAATTTTCGGATATTCATTAATAAAAATTATAATCTCAGATTTTCGATAAAATTTTCACCCTCTAAAATTGTGCCACGTGTCCCATGTCAGATAAGATTTTCAGATATTTTTAAAAAATTATAATCTCATATTTCAGATAAGATTTTCACCCTCTAAAATTGTGCCACGTGTCCCATGTCTGATAAGATTTTCAGATATTTTTTTACAAATAGTGATCTCAGATTTCAGATAAGATTTTCACCCTCTAAAATTGTGCCACGTGTCATCTCTATCTTCTGAATCCCTCTATATAACTACACCATCAACACCACTCCTCTCACACCATCTCTGATATATTCCTTCATTTCTCTGATTTTACAAAACACATTATACTCTCAATGTCAAACTTCAGGAGGGTGTTGGAGAGGCAACAGAAAGAATGGGAAGAAATCCGGCGTAGACGTGAGGAAGAAGATCGGGACGCGATGAAGAAGAGGAAGAAATGCTTGAAGTAGCGGCGGTGTGTATGATGAATCAATCAAGCCAACACCATCGTCGTCGTGCCCCGAATGTGGACAGACGCAGAGAGTCTCGGGGTAAGAATCTCTTGGAGGATTACTTTATCCCAAATTCGTTATATCCTGCTCATAAGTTTCGAGAGAGATATAGAATGCAGCCACATTTGTTCCAAAAAATCATGCATGATATTTGTAATTACGACACATACTTCATTCAAAAGCATGATGCTGTTGGAGTTTTGGGTCTTATCCCGGAGCAAAAACTTACAGCTGCTTTGCGGATGCTTGCTTATGGGGCATCTGCAGAGCAGGTGGATGAGATTGCAAGGATGGGAAAATCTACTATCCTAGAGTGCTTGGTGAGATTCTGTGATGCAGTGGAAAATTTGTACACGAGGGAGTACCTTCGCAAACCCACTCCGAGGGACCTGCAAAGGCTTCTACAAAAAGGCGAGGCTCGAGGTTTCCCAGGAATGATCGGAAGCATCGATTGCATGCATTGGCAGTGGAAGAATTGTCCTACTGCGTGGCAAGGAGAGTATGGGAATCGGAAGGGCCAAAAAAGTATCATTTTGGAGGCCGTAGCTTCATTCGACACTTGGGTTTGGCATGCCTTTTTTGGGGTTGCCGGATCTCAGAATGACCTCAATGTCCTTGGTCAATCCCCGGTGTTCGACGAGGTATTGCGAGGTCATTCCCCTCAGGTCACATACCAAATCAACAATACCGTATACTCTGGTGCATACTACCTTGCCGACGGAATTTATCCTAGGTGGACGACATTCGTGAAAACAATTCCGAATCCCCAATCCGAGAAGGAAAGAAGCTTTGCTTCCTTTCAAGAAGGTTACAGGAAAGACGTGGAAAGGTGTTTCGGTATCTTGCAAGCTCGTTGGGCAATTATCAGGGGTGCTGCTCGGATGCTAGACGAGGAGGTGCTGAGGAGTATTATGATGACTTGCATCATCCTCCACAACATGATTGTGGAGGATGAGTATGACTACGATGCTCCAGAGGTGTTTGAACCCGATCCTATGAACACGGCGTTGACAAGAATATATGAAAGGCCGATGGGACCAAATGGACTACCATTGGAGCCCGAACCGTTACTTCAGGATGGTCGATTCAACAACCCCATGATTGATCGTTATCAAGAAATGCAATCTTCATATGTTCACGAAAGACGTCAAGTTGACTTGATCGAGCACTTGTGGCAGATGAAAGGCAATCACAATGGATGAAGGCTAGATTCGTGCTTTGTTTGGAATTATGCTTTGTTTTTAATTATGCTTTGTTTTTGTGTGTTGTGTTTTGTGGAATTATTGCGAGGTCTTTTTTATTATTATGCTTTTATGTATGGTTTGTTTTGTGTGTTGTTTGCAATAAATGAAGGTTTGTTTTTAATTAATCTTTGTGAGGAATGCTCAAATGTTTTTAATAAATAGTCCAATTATAGAATGCTTTTTTGATTGAATAAAAAAGAAACAATACAACAAATTAAAGGATAATACAACAATTTAAAAAAAAATACAACAATTATAAAAAAATACAACAATACAATCTAATGGTTTTCATCATTTAGCCAATCCGTATTGCTAGGTCCGTCGTCATGGAAAAGTTTTCTTCTCATCACATCCCTTCGTTTATGCTTCCAATAGGCCTTTGTTTCAGGAGACATATGGCTCGTATCCATGGCCATGATTTTCATCTCTCTTTCATCGTCGTCTTTTTCTTTTGCATGTTGCTTTTCAATTGCAAAGGCTTCCAATCGTGCCTTGTCCGCTTCATCTCTCCTCAAGTCTCTCTCCAATCTTAGAGAGTTGTTCTTAGCTATTTGCTCGAATATTTGAACACAATCAATGTTTGAAGTGGCCCCTCTCTTGGCCTTTGCCGCCTTTCTCCCAATAGGTCTCGGCGGACGTGGGAGTGGTGACTCCGTTTCCATTGGGGAGTCTAATGGCGAATCGGTTGATGGCGATTCGTGGAGCGGCGTCTCATGCAACACAACCGGGGGTGCGGTAGGAATAATTTTGAATCTGGAACAATCCTTGACAATTTCCCAACATTGGAAATGCACAAAACTTTTTTTCCCTTGCCCCGTGGCACCGAACCACATTTGTGCTTGTATGATCTATTCAAAATAAATAATTGGAAGTGCATTAAAAAAATATACAATGCAAGAAATTATAAACTATTTTGAAATGCAAGAATAAAATTGATTATGTAAATAAATATAGACAAATTGAAAATGCAAAAACAAAAATAAAGATTATGCATGAAATTATAAACTATTTTGAAATGCAAGAATAAAATTGATTATGTAAATAAATAAAGCCAATTAGGAAATGCAAAAATAAAATAAACATTGTGCAACAAAAAATAAATAGAATATGCAATAAAAAAAAAGTTACATTAAATTGATTAAAATGGCAATTAAAAATATTTTACCTCATCGGAAAGATTCGCACCGCTCCGAATGTTCTCCTTTGCTTTTGTCAAGGCATTTCTCCATTTCCCTAACTCTTTGTTTAGAATTTTCCATCTACTAGACAAAGCCATTTCGGTCCGAATGGAACCCGATCTTTGACAAAATTCTCCATGAATTTTGCTCCACATATGATGGAACTTCATCTCATTGCCCGTGATAGGGTCATGACTAACGTTCACCCAAGACTCGCACAATGCAATATCTTCCTGGGTTGACCACGAGCCTCCGATTTCAACAGAAGATGCCATTTGTTTATTTTCTACAAATGGAAAGTAGTACAAAAATGTGAGTGGATAGTAAAAAATATTGGAAGGAGAAGAGTTTGTATGGAATTGGTGTGGAAAGTGGAAAATATGAGTAGAGAGTAAAAAATATTGGAAGGAGATGAGTTTGTATGGAGATTTGGTGTGGAAAATGAATTATGTGAGTGGAGAGTAGAAAATATTGTATGGAGAAGAAATTGTATGAAGATTTGGTGTTGAAAGTAGATAAAATGGTTAGGTATTTATAGGGAAAAAATACATACATTTTTGGTATTTTTTTAAAAAAAATTTCAGAATTTTTTCGAATTTTTAAGGATTTTTTTAAAATTTTTTTGGCCAAAAAAATGAGAACCATAGGATTTCTGAAAAAAATCCAATTGGAGCCACCCGGTGCCGACACATGGCGGGTAACCATTGGTGGTGACATCAGCGCTGACGTCACGACGACGTTAGCGCTGACGTCACCTGAACTCGGGCTCGAGCCCAGTCGATTTTCGCCCTTGGGCCTGCCCGGGCTCGTGGGACTCGCAGCTTGCCTGGGCTGCTTTGCTCGCGCTGGAGCTGGACTTGGGCTGATTTTTGCCTTTTGCCTCTTATGATATCAAGTAAAACTTTTAAGACAAATAGAGAGCGAGATGAAATGTGAAATATGTAAGTTTTTCTCCATGCAACCAAATGAACCAAGGGCTTCAACTTAATTTTTTTTTTTTTTGGAGAATACTTTTTTATAAGCTACCCTAGAGGAAGTGGGCACACTGATTTGAATTGGCCTAACTCAGATTTACCACACCTTCAATTTTTTTATTAAAAAAATATTAAAAAAAGTTAAACAGCATAAGTTGGGCTATTACTTGCTGGTGGACCTGCAATTTGTTTTTGGTCAAGAGTGGGCTTGCAATTTAATTGGTGCTATTTGGTAATTTTCTGGGCTCATACCCAATAAGCAACATTGAGCGAGAAAAGAGAAGCCCAACAAGATGTCGTCTTATGCAATTCCCTACTGTTTTCGTCTGATCCACACTTTTGCACCTCGAATCTTTCGTTTGGATAAAGAAAAATAACTCGGAATTTGGTAAAAGTCGGGAATTTAAATGGAAAATTTGATAATTTCTTTGTTTGGCAACTTAAACACGTAATTTATTAAATGATGCGCGAAAAAAATCGTGGAAATTGGGACATGAGATTTAAATTGCCAGAAATTTAAATGACAAATATCTAAAATCTAAATACTGTCATTTTAGAATTCTATGTATTCTTTGTCCAAGCATAGGGTTAGGGTATATTTTAAAGTAGTATGTAATCCACAAACTCATAGACAAACTAACAGAAAACCTATATGCAAACTGAAGCTTCACATATGCGATTTTTACATGAAATAATGGTGCATTACGATGTGTGAGCAAGCTCCCATTTGCTGCGGACTTTTACATGAATTAATCCACAGTAGCCTCGTATATCTTTTCATATATTTAATTAAAAACATATAAACCTGCCATTAAACGGCTATTTGCTGCAGATTTTTACATCAAAACATTATCCCCAGCAGCTTCATATCTCTAATTAAAAAAAACATATAAACCATCAGCTCTTTTCTAATCAAAAGCAATCAACACAATTGCCATAAAAAACATATTTTTACATCAAAACATAATCCCCAGCAGCTTCATATCTCTAATAAAATAAAAACATATAAACCAGCTTCCCTTTTCTAATCAAAAGCAGTAAACCAGTTTCCCTTTTCAGGGGGGAAACTGAGACTGAAATTGACTTGCATGGGTATTTCAATAATTTAGCCTTAAAAATTTCATACGCATACCCAACAACAAAGTAACAAACGTCTCTTTAGGACAGCTACATAGCTGATTTTACATTCCGTTACAATTAGATTCACTTTGAAATCCTGTTATGCAGGTCTTGGGATCAAAAGAACTCCACTCAAACTGGTTCTTGAGCTTTTAATTTGTACCACTATCAATTTGCAACAATTGCACAGAAAAGCAGTTGATAGGTTTGAATTCAGAAGCTGAAACCCATAATTTGTCTTCCATGTCAAGATTCCATATAACTTTGACTACCTGTCTCACTTATCCATTGCAAATTGAACAAAGTAGCTGGAAAATTAGTTCACAAGCCTTTTTTCAGTACTGACCAGCACATCCCGAAACAAGAAGCAAATCGAAACCAACAGTGATACATGATGAAGTTATGATTCCAAATTACCCCTAATGCGGGAAGTAAGTCTTTGCACATATTGATCATCAAAAGAATTATCAATCTCCTTAATCTTTGAGAGAAAGTCCATGGCTTCTTTATACTTTCTTGCTTTGCAATAACCATCCACTGCAATCTTGTAGCTTAGCTCATTGGGCTTGCAATTGTTCTGAGTCATATAGCTAATCACTTCATCTATTTCTGAGAACATTCCCTGCCCTGCATAGCCTGTGATAAAAGTATTGTAGGTAAAGATACACGGCCGAATCCCTCTGGCTGTCATCTCGGAGAGAATTCTTATGGCCTCCTGCATGTGCCCTTGCCTGCAAAACCCTTTGATGACAGTGTTATAAGAGACTAGGTCTGGTTTCCCACCAGATTTTTGTAGGGCCATAAGTATTTCTTCTGCTTTCCAACACTCTCCCTTTCTGGCATACATGTCCATCAAGCTATTGTAGGTTACAAGATCTGGCTGAAGGCCGTTTTCACGAATCATGTACAACATGTCATTTGCCCGGTCATACATGTTGTTTCTAGCAAAAATTGAAAGCATCGAATTGTATAGAACCAAGTCAGGTTTGTATCCATTGCTCTGCAATTTCTGGAATGCCCTCTCCATACCCTTCAGTGCTCTACACTTGAAGTTTGCAAGAACAAGAGTTCTTAAAAGAACCCAGCTAGGAAAAATATGACCATCATAAATTTCTCTCTCAATTCTCTCTATCCCCTTCACATTCGCTCCCTTAGCATAGCAGTTGATCATCAATGAATATGAGGTTTCATTAGGCTTGAAGCCCTTACTTCTCATGTCTACAACAACAGATTCTGCTGCTTTCCAGTCCCCTCGCCGAGCCAGAGCATTTAGAAGTGCATTGTAAGTTGTAACACATGGAGTAAATCCTGCTTTGATCATCTCATCGTACATCTGTGCAGCATCTATTTCCGACCCACACCGTCCATATGCACTGATCAAGGTATTAAATGTGTCCCTGTCAGGCTCAAAACCACAATTCTTCATTTCTCGAAAGACCCGATTCACATACTTGTGCCTACCCTTATCCCCACACATGGCAAGCATTGTGTTCCAGGTAATACGGTTAGGGGCACATCCACTTGCCTTCATATCACAAAGCAGCATTATCATCTCCTCTGGTAGTGATTTTTTTCCGAGCATTCCAAGGATAGCATTGTAGGTACAAACATTAGGAACACAGCCTGTCGCCTTCATATGGTTGAACAACCTTAGAGCCTCTTCCTCCTTTCCAGCTTTACCATATGCATTTATCACAGTCGTGTATGTAACAGCATTTGGCATTGTTCCTTTTTGGGTCATGGTTTCTAGGACAGATGCACCTTCCTCAGAGAATCCTGCCCTCACATAAGCTGCCACAAGCTCATTGTAAGTAACAGCATCAGGTGGGCAATTGTTGTCCTCCATTTCTTTTAATATACTCAAGGCCTCTGTAAATACCCCCGCCTTGCCGAAAACTTGTAACAAAGCATTGTAGGTAACAGTTCCTGGTACATAGCCTTGTGACTTTAATCCAGCAAAGAACTCTTTTGCCTCATTCAACAACCCCTCTCTTCCACAAGCAGATATCACCGTACTACAAGTAAACTCATCAAATTCAAATCCTTTGCTCCTCATCTCCTCCAAGAGGCCTAAAATTTTATTCCAAGATCGACCCATCTTCCCATAAACATCAAGCATGACATTGTATGTGACCAAAGTTGGTGAGAGACCAATCTCCACCATTTTGTTAAACAGGTCAATTGCACGTTCATACTTGCCAGTACGAGAATGAGCGTGAATGATAGTCGTGTAAGCTCGAACATCTAATGAGTATTTCTCTATAGGAATCACATCAAACAATTTTGATGCAATCGTATGCTGTGACTCTCTACCAAGAATTCTAACCATTAGTTCAATCATCGGATTATTTAATTTCAAATTTTCTGAGCTTAAGTTGGACAGAATCCATTCGAACAACAAAAGGGCTCTTTCCCAATTGCCAGAGAGGTCCAATGCTTTCAAGAGACTAATCAAATCAACTTCAAACAACTCAAACTTAGCAGAATCAAAGAAATCATTCAAACTATGCAAAGGCTGCTCTACAATGGAACTGAACATCAACTTACCCTTTATTGTCAAAAAGTCAAGAAGCCCATCTTCTGGTTTCACCTCTACTTTATCGTCCTCAAAATTTGGGACCAAAATTGAAGCGGGTTTCTTCAGTTGATGATACTGTTTTGGGGTTGAATCAACTGAAATTTGAAGAGAAGGGAAATTGCCATTGGTTTGCTGAGGTGGGTTTAAAGGTTTGAGCTTGGGGGGAGTGTTAGGTGGTGAAGAGAGGCTCAGAAGGTGCTGGAGAAGGGAGTCAATAGGAAATGGAGGAGATGGAGTCTGAGGAGGGGGTGGCAATGTTGTTGAATTGAATTTCACAGGAGGGCTTGGTTGTATTGGTCTGTTTGTTGGAAGGGGATATGCTGGTCTGGGTGGAAAGAAAGTACCTTCCATTATAGAGATAATTGGAGTTAAAGGGTTTTGCTACAATGGATGAGCAGAGAAGCTCTATTGGGTGACAAGTGAGAAAATAAGCAGAGAAGATTGGATTTGGATATAGCAGCGGTAGATGGAGAGAGCATTTCAGCATGGGTTTTGATATTGTGACTTGGATGAGAGACAGACAAAGACAGAGAGATCATTGGTCTCTATTGAAGAGAGATGATATTGGGCAAAAGATTGGGTTTATGAATAACAGAGTTTCTTTCAAGGGTATCTTTGTCTCTTTGCTATATTTGAAATTCATTTTGGCTATATATATATATATATATAGGGCCTCCATATATATATATATGATAATTCTCTTCGGTCTTTCATGTCTCTGTCTGTCTCTGAAGCAGACGAAGGGTTTTAATTAAACCCTCACAGCACTACGGCTTCCCGCGCTTTGAGCTCCTCTTGGGTTTAAGCGAGAACCAGCTACCTAGAAGCCACTGGAAAACCCTAGGGTTTTGAGGACAGCGTCGTTTTGGTGGCAATGGACGTCGAAATGGATACTTCTCCAAGCTTCTTCGACCCTGAAGATCTCTCAACCAGAGAGAAATTTCGTCGATACGGGTTCGACTCCAAGATTTCCAATTTAGCTCAAGATACTGTTGTTTTGGGTGATTTGGTTTTGGCTGGGTGAAGCTTGATTAATAAATGGAATTTTTAGTCTTATTGTGCCATTTTAATGGAAACTTATCTACTTTTGATTGGTAAATATTGGTTCAAGCATTAGGGTTATGATTTCAGACTGTAAAGGCTCAGAATGAATTAGGCATGATGTGTGTGTATTTTGCAATTCATGTTCAAAATTGTGCTTCAAATGCCCTTAGAGAGCTCCAATCTGTTTTATCTTTCCCTTTTCCCTTTTGCACCCTTCATAGTATCCTCCTTTATGGTTTACTGAAAAATCTGGGTATTGTTCCTACTGGTTTTCCATTTTATATGTTTGAAGTGAACCCTTTTAGGTGTTTTTGGAACTGTAAGTAAGTGTGACATTTATTTTTGCTTTAATGTAATGCCAGGAAAAGGCACCTGGGTTCAAACATATCTCCGCACCAAGAGAATTCAGCTTCAAAATTTAGTGAATCTGGGCTACTCTATGATGGGCTGAGTATACATAGCCCGACCAATGCTGCACTTCTTCTGGAAAATATTAAGCAAGAGGTTGAAAGCATTGATCCTTATCACTTGGAAGGAACTCCTGGAAAGACTCCTGTCTCAAAAAGGAGGTCACCCATTGATGGGACAGAGGTGGATGTTGGTGCCGGTTCTGGTTTAGTCCACCATTCAATAAAATTGCTCAAGCAGGAGGAGGACTCACTGGCTGATGATGGAGATACAACCTTTGCGTTATTTGCTTCTTTACTTGATTCTGCTCTTCAAGGTGTTTGAACTAGACATACCTAAATAATGTTGTACTCGAAATTCAGATTTCTATTTATTATATTTTTTCCCTCCATTTTCAACATTTCCTTTGAGAGTGTTTGTGATCTCAAGCTTCTTCTCATTTTTAAAAATTGTATCAAAGTTTCCTAATGAGCAGCTTGATGTAGCATTTAATTGCATCATTGGTGATATGCAGGTTTGATGTCTTTTCCTGACTTGATACTAAGGTTTGAAGGATCCTGCCGAGACATTTCAGAGTCAATTAGGTATGCTCCCTGTTATTGAGAACACTTGTAAGCTGGTATAGAAGCTGTTAGTATTGCAGATACACATAAATGAACCATTGGGTTTCTTCTACAGGTATGGTTCCAACATACGGCATCGTATAGTAGAGGACAAGTTTATGAGGCAGAAGGCTCAGCTCCTTCTTGATGAGGCTGCTTCATGGTTGCTCCTGTGGTACCTTTTTGGGAAAGGAAATCCATCGCTAACCTCTGAACTTTTTATGCTAGAACTGGTTTCCTTCACACAACCACATATAGATGTTCACACAAATACATGTAATGTAATTAGGTTATAAGGATGCTGTAATCCAGGTGAATTTAATAATAAAGTATCTCAGATGTCATATATTTGCTAGTACAAATCTTCTGATGATAATGAAATAGTATTTGAATAATGAATGAATTTGATGAGGCGTAATTTCTCTGATTTAATGCAGAAGGGGTGAGGATTATCTCCCGTTCCAAAATGTTACAATTTAACATGCATGCTTATAAACATTCATGTATTATGTGAACACTACACTTTAAGTCCATCTTCCATAACATTGTTAGATGGATTTCAGTTCTTGGACTCGCCAATCCTGTTTTTTAATGCTTTGTAGATTTGGTGTCCAAATGGAAATATGAATAAATGTCTGTAAATGTGAAAAGCCATCTGTGTCAAAAAAAAAAATAAAAATAAAAAAATCTTTCTATACTAACTTGCCATACCTTATGATACCTGTATTCTAATAATTTGCAATTGCAGGCAATCCGACAAGATTTAATATTTTATCTTTGCTTATTCTAATCTACTAATCTCTTCTAAAAGTTTACCATCTTCTAGGAAAAAAAACTGTTTGTAGAGACAACTAGGTAAATGTTTTGGTTATTTTATAGGTTTATTCAGCTATATTCTGAGTTATGTTTATTTTCTAGTTGGTGAAAAGAATAATTAATTGCTTGTGTTCCCTTTAGGTTACTAACATTTGCTTTTGGCTGTGAGTCTTACACTTATGAGCTCTGGGTTTTAGTGTGACAGTTAACCTTCTTCTTGCAGGGACTGAAGAGATTCCTAAAGAGCTTATCCTGGTAAGGCATTTTCCTTGTCGTTAGTTGTTTGATTGGAAAACATATGAATTCCTTTACTTATTTATTTTTTCAGAAAATTTAGTACATTACATACGGGGAGGTTAGCCAGTTACAGGGAGGAGTTTGTTCTCATTTAAATATATTGACTCATGACAGTTGCCCTCAACATCACACTTGGAGGCTTGCCAATTCGTCGCTGAGGACCATACGGCACAATTATGTCTACGGATTGTTCAATGGCTGGAAGGCTTAGCCTCCAAAGCACTTGACTTGGAAAGAAAGGTTATTACTTACTGCTACATTTTTTTATTCCAAAATATCTGGAATTGTGCCCAAAAAGTTATGATCTGGCTAATATGCCAATCTGTTCTTATGCAAATTTCTGAGTGCTGGTATCACACGATGGCCTGTATTAGCCCCTTTTTTTGGAAAAGACAGTGAGCTCTCACAGCTTCTTGTGTACTGAGAAATTTTGAATATGGAAAATTGTCAATACTTTCAGGTGCGAGGGTCTCATGTTGGTGCCTGTCTCCCAAGCTCTGGAATTTGGTACCAGACTCAGTGCTATCTTAAGAAAGGAGCATCCAGTACAAATACGATTCATCACTTGGATTTTGATGCTCCAACACGTGAACATGCTCAACAACTACCTGATGACAAAGTATTCTTTGTGCTTGTCTTACAAATTTCTTTGAAGTTTGCTTCGCTTTTGCAGTCCCATCTTGATGTTTCCTGTGGCCATGTTTCTTCATTTGTATATAAAATTTATGCACTTTTAAAAATAATTATCTACTATAAAAATGGATTTTTAAATTAAATAGGTTGTTTAGTGGACTTCTTTTTATAACTGCCCCCTTTCCCCTCCTTAAGTTCTCAATGCATTGCTGGCTTATTTTGTAGTACCCATAAATATGCAACCAGGTGTACAAACACAGACACAAACACCAATCAGAGGAATAATATACTTTTACTATCATGATTACAAAACTTACATTTGACCAGGTGAACACGTAGGGAAGACACCATAGTATAATGGAAAGATTATCAAGTTGTAAGTAGAAGATTACCAGCATTGTATATTTTCTTATAAGAATATGAACTTTCTGTCTTGTCTGTTGTCTGGAAATTGCATTTAAAATTATGGAAAGTACTTTAGATTCTGTAGAGTTTTAACAAATGCAGTATGTGTGCCTTTGTGCTGCAACACAACACAAATTGGTCTTCCAAAAATAGTATCTAGGTTTACATTATTTTTGTATTAAAGGGGACAGGTGTTGTCAAGTCAGAGTCAATTAACTATATACTGGGCTCCAACCCTCACCTTTTTTTCGGGCTAGGGATATACAAATCTACTTTTAACGTAAGTGATTGACTTGTACTTTTTTCGATGTTGAGGACTGTTACCTAAAGGGGCTTGTATATATTTTTATGCATGTATGCTCGTCTCAGATAACATTTTGACAGTTTTACTCCTACAGAAACAAGATGAATCTCTTTTGGAAGATGTCTGGACTCTTTTAAGAGCTGGAAGACTGGAAGAGGCATGTCACCTTTGCCGATCTGCAGGACAGGTAAGAGAAGTTCTGAAAAATATGAGATTAATACTTTTATTTTAGGTTTCATGTTCCTGTCCTGATACATATTAACATTTTGGTAGCCATGGAGAGCTGCAACTTTGTGCGTATTTGGAGGACTTGATCAGTTTCCTTCAATTGAAGCCCTGGTGAAAAATGGAAAGGATAGAACTTTGCAAGCCATTGAGTTGGAAAGTGGCATTGGCCACCAATGGCATCTGTGGAAGTGGGCTTCTTATTGTGCATCAGAGGTAGGGTTTGAAGGTTTTGGCAATTGAAAATTCTGTCCTTTTAGATGAAGTTCATATGTTGTTTAATCCATTTTAGGTTCTATGAATTTTATAACATCTCTCTCCAACATGCGTGAATAATAAAATTGAATGCATTTTGCGGCTGAAGGCAAGTCCTGCGAACGCACATATATATATAAATTTTTTTTTTTAATTTTAATTTTTTGTTTTCTCTCCATGGTTTTCTCATTGTTCTTACTGTCATAAAATTATCTGTTGCATTTTCTTTACAATTAATTTTTTGTCCAATTGTGATTTAGAGGTTGCTTGTTTTATTTTAATACCTGAAGTATTGTAACATGCTAAATTTCCTTTCTATCTTTGTTTGGAAGAAAATAGCGGAGCAAGATGCTGGCAAATATGAATCAGCAGTCTATGCAGCACAATGTAGCAATTTAAAGCGCATGCTTCCAATCTGTACTGACTGGGAGGTATTTGTTTTTTCCCCAACTTACAAAAATCCTTAAATCTCCTTTAATCTCATATGTTGTTGTAACTAATTTTTATATGGTTTTTCTTTCTGAGGAGTCAATAGCATGTTTTGTATTTACTGTTTAATGGTTCATATATTGAGATTTTTAATTGTTAAGTGCCAGCGTGTTACAGTCCCTTCATAACTTATATAAAAAATTTCCTAAAGAGCTTAAAAAATTGGCTCTACTCATGCACAGGAGGTTTGCAAAAGAAGTGTCTCAGAACAATAAATTTTATAATTTTAAGGCTGATAAAAAGTCTTCCCAACAAGCAAGAATATGAGTCACAGACTTGGGATCACCTATTCACTGCAGGCAAAGAAAACACAAAAGACCATAGCTCCCTGGTAAGCAGACAATTCAACAAAAGATGGTCAAGATCAACTGTATTGGCACTACTCTTGTGCATGCAACATAAATTGATAATAATGTTGTTCCACTTCCTAAGGTTTCCAACCATCAAAGTTTATACAAAGTCTGCTTGCCAAGTCCACTTTTGTATGGTGAAAATATTTTTATGTTTGCTGCATTGTAAAACAAGTTTATATGTCTAGGAATGCTGTTCTCTTGGAGTTCTATGTTGATAATATTGATTTTATTTATTTATTTCCTTGTAACATCACTGTCAGTTTTAGATGCCTTTTTTGAAATCTGACCAAACATATTTTCAGTCAGCATGCTGGGCAATGGCAAAGTCATGGCTAGATGTTCAGCTGGATTTGGAATTGGCTCATTTAGAACCAGAAAGATTGGATCAATTTAAAAGCATTGGAGATGCAATTGATGGAAGTCCTGGACATAGTGATGGAGCTGTTCAGCCTTCAAATGGACCAGGAATTTGGCCACTTCAAGTTTTGAACCAGCAACCACGACAACTTTCTGATCTTCTTCAGAAACTTCATTCAGGGTAATGTTTACAGTGCGATTTTCGTTCTGATTTTGAGCTGTCCATTCTGCAGTGTTTCTTAATGGTAACAAAAGTGTAATTTATTCAATATGCAAATTTTATTTTATATGAATTAGGGAAATGGTCCATGAAAGTGTTACTCGAGGATGCAAGGAGCAGCAACGCCAAATTGAGGTATCTTGAAAAGGAAATAAGTTAGTTGACTCTCTGTTTGTTTCGATGGAAATAGTTGCATTGAATTTTTTTTTCTAATGTTCGTTTGAATGGAAAAGCTTTCTCATGTGGAAACTTCTTTCGGACACAGGCATTTTCTTTCTGTTAGAAAATGTTTTCCCCTAAAATCTACAAAACAGAAAGAAAAAAAATATATATATATAGTCGAAGAAAATATGAAGGAAAAAGGTTTCTCAAACACTTGTACTAGGTTAAAGCCTTGACCAGAATATAATCAAGAAAATTTTATTGTGGGAAAAAAATTTCCTCAAAGAAATCTGATTTCCTAACAATTAGAGCCTTAGTTAGAATTGGATTTCCAGGTGAAGTTGTTCGGTGTTTCTACTATATTGGGTAAATGTGTTCTGTTGAATCTTATGTTCATGTTTATTTGTCTTGACAAAAGAATTGGAAGGTGTTAATGATTTGTTTTATTTATGTATGCTCCTAATACTATTTTATTCACCACTAATATTTGCTCACTCTTCTATGAATATGTGTGCACTATTTTATATATATATATATATATATATATATAATTTCCCACTCCTGCCTGTGTTCCATTATTTGGTGATCACAGATGATTCTAAGTTCCCACTATTTCTTCTTTATCCAAAGGAAGGATACAAATTTTTGTGTGCTTATAACGACACATTGTTTCACAGATGATTCTAATGTTAGGGGATATTGCACGATTGCTAGACCTTATATGGTCATGGATAGCACCTTCAGAAGATGATCAGAATGTCTTCAGGTAAGGTTATGTTAGTTGCCTTCAACTCGGTTCTAGATATATGTGTCAGAGGACAAACCAAGTGAACTCTTTATTCCTGGGCCTTTTAACATTTGGTATGACCAAATACTAACGCATACAAATAAGTGTTGTTTCTGCCCACTGGAAAAGTCCCAGTGACAATGTATCAGATGCTCAATGCAACATGCAAGTTCTTCAATGGATGATCACGATGATATTATGATTTTTCATGTTAATGTGTTTTGGTGATTTCTTTCGTACATGAGTATTCTCAGTTTCAATAAATTTTTGCAAACAAATTTCTTGTAGTCCTACATGTTCCACTAAACCAAACACATCAAGTGGTTCTCTAGTTGCTTAGGATTTGCTGAATGCCTAATGGGCGCTGTTTTTTTTTTTTTCTGTCAGGCCTCATGGAGATCCTCAGATGATTCGATTTGGTGCTCATCTAGTGCTTGTGCTCAGATACTTACTTGGTGATGAAATGGATGCTTTCAGAGAGAAAATTATGAATGTTGGTGATCTCATTGTACACATGTAAGTAGTTTCAAATAATGTCTAATGCAGTTGCGATGTGATGAGGTACCCAAACTATAGTTAATTACCATTTTGTGAAACCAATGACCATGATGAACAACAAAAAGAAAACTTGGGGAAACAATATGAGGAAATAAGATGTATTCTATAACCCCCTGAAGGGATTAAATAGAATACAACTCTGTTGACACGAGAAAACTAAATTTCAACCAAGTCACTTAATTCAGGGAACTATGACACTCCCTAACAAGCTAGGAGACCAAATCTTTTTACAATCATAATTACAATATGCTTTTATTTTCTATCATGTTGGTAAATAGATATCCCAGAAATTTAACCACGTAATTATCTTTAGGCCAAAGCTGAAGCTGAGTTCTTCGCTATGGCTGTATTCCTTTCTGCTTTTCTTTTTTCTTTTGAGGTATACAGAAAAGACCCCGAAATTGCCAAATTTGTCTTCACAGAAGGTGTTGGGGAAGGTCTTAGGTTTATAATGGTAGAGAATCTTACCAAGAAGAGATGACAATTACCATAAAATAGCGTGTTTATCTTCTACTGCTTCATTGCTCCATTGGAGTCTTGTTCTTATACCTTATTAGGATTTTTTATCATCCTATTTTTCTGTAATCTCCCCCCCTTCGTAATTAAAAGTTAAAATATTTTCTTTTAAAAGTGGAGATATATGGCACATTTCCAAATTATATTTCGTAGTGGAATTCTTCAACATGTGCTTGACGTGGATTTGGCTCCCATGTAGAGGTGTCTACCTTCACTGACCCTTGAATGAGCTCAGTGCGGAGAGAGGGTGTCTTTGGAGAAAGCTTAAATTTTGTCTTATCGTTTGCAGGTATGCCATGTTTTTGTTTTCCAAGCAACATGAGGAGTTGGTGGGTATATATGCTTCTCAACTTGCACGCCACCGATGCATTGACCTCTTTGTGCACATGATGGAACTGAGGCTGAACAGCAGGTAATGGTGATTCCGTACTTGGGTTATGAGGTTAATGTTTCTATGCATATATATATATATATATATATTTTTTTTTAAACAAAAGTATATATGGTATTCAAGATTTGCAGATTGTATCATAATTTTATGTTAGCAAGATATTTCAGTTTGTAGGGTATTCTGTGCAAGGGTCCATGTGCAGCTTTATCGATAACTTCTTATATATGATTTCTTTGTTGCCTGTTAACAGTGTGCATGTCAAATATAAGATCTTCCTTTCTGCTATGGAGTATTTACAATTTTCCCCTGTGGACAACTCGAAAGGAAGTTTTGAAGAAATTGTTGAGAGGTTTTTCTGTTTCTTCTTGATACTACTTTACTTTTCGGGTGGGAAGAATGCAATTTGATCTTGCTATAAGTTATTCTACTTCTAACAAACTGTTTAAACAGGGTTTTGTCAAGATCTCGGGAAATCAAAGTTGGTAAGTATGATAAGCTATCAGATGTTGCAGAGCAGCACCGGCTGCAGAGCCTTCCGAAAGCTATGGTTATCCAGTGGCTCTGCTTCACACCCCCCTCCACAATTACTAATGTTGAGGATGTCAGTACAAAACTTCTTCTGAGAGCTTTGATGCACAGGTAATGGTTGTACCATGCGGTGTAGCTTGATATTAGGATTGTGGAATATGAAGCTGATTTCTCGTCAGTATGCAGCTCTGAAATCAAACAAAAATGAATACACTGCATGCGAACTATTCTAGGTTCTTGGCTTCCTCAAATATAACCTTTTTTTTAATTTTTCTTTTTCCTATAGCAACATATTGTTCCGGGAGTTTGCCCTGGTTTCAATGTGGAGAGTTCCTGCAATGCCCATTGGTGCTCACACATTACTTAGTTTTCTTGCTGAACCTTTGAAGCAACTTTCAGAATCTTCTGATAGCTTGGAGGATTACAATGTTTCTCAGAACCTGGAAGAGTTCCACGATTGGGTATGCTTCATTTTTGTACCTCTCTCTCTCTCTCTCTCTCTCTCTCTCTCTCCAATTAACCTTCACAACTTATTAGGATGCTATCCCATCCCTGTGAAATTTTATATAAATGTAGGTATTGAATCATTATTCATTTTGAACAGAATGAGTATTATTCTTGTGATGCAAAATATCGCAATTGGCTCAAAATTGAATTAGAGAATGCAGAGGTTTCTCCACTTGAACTCTCAATGGAGGAAAAACAAAGGGCTATTTTATCAGCCAAGGAGACTCTGAATTCGTCTTTGTCATTGTTATTGAGTAAGTTGATTATTTCTCTTATTGGCTTAAAAAAAAAAAAAAAAAAAAAAGAAGATCTGGTTCGGCTGGTGTTTGTTTAAACACTAAGGATTTTGCTGAGGAAAATGGATTCAGCTTTGCATATTTAATTTTAATTGCTTGACAGAATCCATTATTTGTGTCCTCTTTTGTTTCAGCTTTTCAGATTGAATTTGAATGGCTTGACATATAAATATTCTGTCTTTTGGCTATAGGAAAAGAAAATCCTTGGTTAGCTCCTGGTGAAGATCATGTGTACGAATCTGTGGAACCTATATTTCTTGAATTGCATGCCACTGCAATGCTTTGCTTGCGTTCCGGTGAATGCTTGCCTCCTGATGCAACTGTGTGCGCTACTTTAATGAGTGCTCTTTACTCTTCAGTGAGCGAGCAAGATGTGTTAAATCGGCAACTAATGGTATGTTTATTTGTTTGCGGAAACCAATGGGAAGAAAGGGTAAAGTAAATGTGGATTGACATATTTTCAAAACTAAGTAAGAATCCAAATTCCTCTTGGTGTGGGATCTCAATGGCAAGAACAATAATAGAGACTTGTGCTGACCAGAATATTGGCTAGGCCTACGTAATTTATTATGCATTAATGCCTCTGTTTCTTAATTTTTATTTTCCTTACAAATAGGAATTTTCTTTTTCCGTAGATAAATGTCTCCATATCCTCAAAGGACAATTACTGTGTAGAGGTTGTGCTTCGCTGTTTGGCAGTTGCAGGTGATGGTCTTGGGCAACAGGAACACAATGATGGTGGTATTCTTAGTACTGTTATGGCTGCTGGCTTCAAAGGTAAGCAATATTGTTGATACTGCAGTTCTTTTGTGCCTTGCATGTCGGCTACACTTGTTCTGGAACTAATTGTTATATTGGAATTTCAAGAAAAACCAAAGGTTATGTTGAAATAAAATGGATTGTTTTTCTTTTGGGTGCATTCCGCAGTTCTCTATGTTCAACCTAACCCAATCTTGATCAGTTGATCAAAGTACAGTTGTGCTGGTATAGAATCAAAACTGAATAAAATCTAATCAACTGGTAACAAAATTTCTTTAGAAAGAAAAGGATCAATGTGAAACAAAGCAGGGTTATGAAGGGAACAGAATGTACTCATCAAATGCTATATTTAAAAAATAGCAGAAGTGGTGATTAAACTGATTAATTGTCATTGCAGGTGAGCTGCTTCGATTTCAATCTGGAGTCACAATGGAGATTTCCCGATTAGATGCCTGGTATTCGAGCAAAGCTGGTTCCTTAGAGAGCCCAGCAACATACATTGTGCAGGGCCTTTGTCGTAGGTGCTGTATTCCAGAAGTCATTCTTCGGTGCATGGAGGTAACTTTCTTCCCTGGTAGCCCCGATTTGAAGTCTGTTTAAATCATTTTATATAATAACAAAAAAACTGTGCTCCCCTTTCATGGTGTAATGCATGTCACTATACGCAGGTCTCTCTTTCGCTTATAGAGTTGGGTATGCCACCTGAAGGTCATGATCAGTTGATTGGCTTAGTTGCTTCGTCCGAGGCTGGGGTTCTTCATTTGTTTAGTCACCAACAATTGCAGGTAAGCTAATGTGTACTTGTCATTTATTTACAGGGCAGACATTTATAACTTGATGCTTTAACCATATTTCTCCTTTGTCTATTGAGCAGTCTCCACTTTTAAACAATCAGATGAAAATGCGTGTGTCCTAGGGGCAGGCACTTTTGTAGTGTAAATTAAATATCTTTACTGTCAAAGTTTCGACGGATAACCATTGAAGAGCTTCGGTGAAGCTCTCCCTAGTTTACTTGCTCTTTTGAAGCCGTTGTCGATTGATATGAGCTGATTTATTGAACGGCTGTCTCATGTGTAGGAATTTTTATTGGTTGAGAGGGAATACTCCATAAGGCAAATGGAGCTTGAAGAGGAGCTTTCTTCTTGACTTGACTGTTGTTGTTGGTCATGAGCATGACAAGGTGGGCCTCTGGTGCCAACTGCAAGGTTGATAGAGTTGTAAAATGGTATACTACATATGATGAAGATCTTTGCTTTCTCGACTTAATTATTTTGGTTAGCATATCGACGTTGATGGACATGTCTAGAAATATGATTTTGGAAAATATAGAAAGTAGAAACATTGACAAGAGATTGATATCGAACCAAATTACGAAATGAAAATATCGAAAAAATGTTGTATAATTTTTTTTGGGGTTGAAAGAACAAATATTGTATCTAATATTAAGAAGTATCGATGATATTGTTAGTATTTTATTGTTGGTAAACATAATCTGATTGATATTAGTCCATTGTATTGAGCAATTCCTGAACTCAATTCATTTCAGGGACAATTTCGTTTTCAGTTTTCATAATCACTTTTTTTGGTAACAAATTTCATTTTCAGTTTTCAAAATGGTGAAATTTAGTTTTCAAAATCATCTATATTTAAAAAAAGTAAATTTAAGCTTTAGCCACAAAAAAACTTTCTTTTTGGGAAAAAACCAAAACTTTTTCAAAAAAGACAGAAAAGTCTTTCAACTTTCAAACAAAAGACATGCAAATGTAAAGGATTTCTTAGGAAATTCAAAAATAAATAAGGGCAATTTTGTCCATTTTGGCTTCTTTAAAAAAATTTATCTCTCCATTGGCCTTTTTCATTCATTAATTTTACATCATCATACATGAAATGCACTCTAATTATCAAAATTCGGCATTTAGGACCACCTAACTTGGACCTGTTCAATTCTTGCCTTCAGCTAGGGACTCAATCTAAGTCTTGGGACTCCATATCTAAAATTCACAAAAATAAAATCATCCTAAAAAAAGTACTACAAACTCTTTGTAACATACACTTTCATTTTATGATTTTAAAATCAAAATTTGACCCCAAAAAAAAAATCCATTTCTAAGTTTTACATAAAATTTAAAATTGAAAACTGAAAACAGAAATGATTACCAAACTACCATAATTTTCAAGTCTTTATTTATGGATCGTTAATGACACAAATCATTAACTACCAACTACGAAGACATCTAATTGTAATGAAATAAATATACGAACATGGCATTGTTGAGGCCCAAAAAATCCACGGTTCGGCCCAATTAAATTCTCGGCCCAATGCGATACCTTACCGAGAAGAAACTCGATTTGGGCACGCGAAAGTTCGTCATATGCGCTTGCACACATGCCACGCCAAGCAAATAAGCAACACGCCACACTACAAGCTTAAGTGGGCCCAAGCCATGCAAGATGCCCGAGGCTTGCTTGAGTGGGTTGTGATATAGATGGTAATAAATTGTCATGAGGCCCATTGATGGGTCGAGAAATGGAGGTTCCGGGTTGCTTGGGAGCCTTAGAACCCAAGCCCATTTCATAGGCCCAAATATATGGATGAGCACAAAAGGGAAAGTAGCCCAACCAAAATAGCCCATCAGCTCAATAAAAATAGGCCAACACTTGTTGAGGTTAGCCCATTTATTTTACAAACCAACCCATTATCCTAGAAGGCCCATATAATTAAAATAGGAACTTGCAAAAGCCTCAGCACCTTGCTGAAAAAACAGAAGCCACGAAGGGAAGTCTGGAGGTCCACTATGCAGAGCTGCTGGGAGGCTCCAGCACATGGGAAGAACAAGTTTCAAGCCAAAATGACAGGACCCGAACCAATTTTCTCTTTGAAAACCAAGCCGACTCCTGTGCGTGTCCGACACCTGGCGAACGTCGGACACAAATGACCTTTTTACCTTTTCCTTAATTAATTTCCTTCCGACTTCTGCCAAAAATTCGGCAGAGTCTCCCCTGTAAATTGACCAAATCCCAAGTCTTCCACCTGTCAAAAAGTCTCAAAAATCCTACCAACCGCCAGACTAATACAACAAATACAACTTAACTCCAGTTTTCTCAAGTCCAACGAGATATCAGAGCATATTTACAAGATTTACAAGAAAAAATTACAACGAACTCCTACACTTTGGTGGTGGGTCGGAAGCTAAGCTGATGGCCCGGGTGGTTTCCTTCGTTCTTCTATGGCAGCTGGTCCGAGCTAGCTGGACCTCTCGAAGGTCCCTCCTGTGGATTAACTGGACTCCTGGTGCCTCACTCGAAAGATTTGGTGAAGAAATGAGGGAGATATTCGAACTGAAAGTTCGAACACAACCGACGGCAACAATGGCCGATTCCGGCCAGGCTCGGCGCGCGCACGGCTGGGGTTGGTCGGAAAATGTCGGCGGGCGAGCTGCGGTTCGGATGGGGCCGGTGCCGGAGATCGGGTCGCGGTGTGGTGGCGGCTAGGATGGCTGGAAGGGGAGGAGGTCGCGGGCTGGGTGCAATCGGGAGAGAGGAGAGAGAAATGACGGGGGAGAGAGAGAAACAGGGATAAAAATCTGATTTTTGTCCAAATTACCATTTTGCCCTTCGCGATGTTTTGATCGTAATTTCTTCGTTAAAACTCCGATTCGGGTCTACTTCGTGTCTACGGACTAGTTTTGCCGTACTCTACGCAACGGCGCAAGCAGAATTCCCGAATTCATTTTCGATCAAAAAGTCAAATTTTCCCCCTTAAAAAAATGCGAGGGCAAAAACGTCTTTTTGCTAAAAGATATTTCTTTACCTTTTAGATATTTTCTTTCTTTTCTAGATATTTTGTTTTGGGTTCTTACAATCTACCCCCCTTAAGAAAATTTCGTCCTCGAAATTTACGTACCTGCTACTCAAAGAGATACGGGTACTGTTCCTGGATCTGATCCTCAGATTCCCAGGTAGCCTCTTTCACTGTATGACTCTTCCACTAAAACTGGACTATCGCAATACTCTGTACCAATATAAAAGATATCTCCTGTATGTACAGAGATTGCTAGCTCACTCCGTAAGGCTGATAATTGACATCAGCGGTGTGGGCAAAACTAGGAGTAATGAATGAATGCGTAGCCCCAGGGTCAATTAAAAGTTTAGCAGAGGTCCCAAAAACTAATAAAGTACCTGTAACCACATCTGAAGATTCTTGCGCTTGCTGCTGAGACATATGGTACACCCTGCCGGTAGCTCTGGCACGTCTACCCCGTCCCTGCTGCTGACTGCCACCTCTACTTGCAACACTGGTTTGGGCTCCGCCACTGGACGAGGCTCCACCAAACTGTGTTCTACTCTGTGTGCCTGTTTCTCGAGGTGATGCAACAGTCGCTTCACCACATGATAACAATATTGGGCATTCTATCAAGAAATGCCCCTGTTGACCACAGTGGAAACACCCTGTGGTACCCTGTCTGCAGGTCCCAGTGTGAAATCTACCGCACACTACACACTGGGGGCTTCTCATCCTGCCAGCCGAAGATGGTGGATGCCCACCAGAATCCCTAGCTGAAATGCTCGTAGGTCGGTCTCCAGAACTACCAGTCTGGTTTGAGCCTCCACTGGAACTGACTCCTGGTCGAAAACTTCCGAAACTGCGACCGCTAGATGATCCAGAGCTATAACTGCCTCTCTTGGATGACCCTTGACTGGGACCACCTGTCTCGTACTGTCTCCTCCGAGGTTCACCTCGGGCTCTAACCATCAACTGGCTGCTCTCAATTAGTGAAGCTGACATCACCAGATCTCCAAAATTAGTCAATCGCTGACTAATCACAATGTTTCTAATAGAGGCCTTCAATCCCCTGGTAAACAGTTGACACTTTTTACTTTCATCTTCTACTAACGGTAAGCAGTACTTCGATAACTCATTGAACTTCTTCTCATACTCCAGTACCGTCATAGATCCCTGCTCTAGCTGCAAAAATTCCTCCATCTTCATGTTATGGTAAGCCTGAGGATAATACTGACTATCAAAGAACGCTCTGAAAACTGGCCACGTGATAGTTGTTGGGTCTCTATACCTTCTTCTAACCGATTCCCACCAAAATCTCGCATTCCGAGTCAGAAAGAAGGTGGCCAATGTCACTCTACGGTCTTGGGGAACGGCCATTACCTCCATAATTCGTTCCATCTTTTCAATCCATTCCTCAGCCACAGCTGGATCACCGTCTCCGTCAAATTCTGTGGCCCCAATTCTTTTTGCTTGGTCCGCATACCCCAAGGACGGGTCTCGGGACTGCCCGGCCCGGGATAAAGCCTGTGTCAAAAGCTCTAGAGTCTGCAGGATGTTTGGGTCTCCCATCACTGTGGGCATAGGAGGAGCGGGCCCTGAGGGGCCTCCCACAAACGACTGTTCAACCGGTTCCTGGACCGGTTATGGGTTAGGAAAGTTCTCAGGTTTGGGAGGAGGGTCCTGTCCCCTTACTCGGGACGACTGTCTCGTCCCCCTACGGAAACCACCACGCTTCGGGCCCATAGTCAACTGAAATAAGAACAAGGGTTCAATAACAAGTAGTAAGGTCTACAGGAAGTAAAACCTATGCTCTGATACCAAGTTGACAGGACCCGACCCAATTTTCTCTTTGAAAACCGAGCCGACTCCTGTGCGTGTCCGACACCTGGCGAACGTCGGACACAAATGACCTTTTTACCTTTTCCTTAATTAATTTCCTTCCGACTTCTGCCAAAAATTCGGCAGAGTCTCCCCTGTAAATTGACCAAATCCCAAGTCTTCCTCCTGTCAAAAAGTCTCAAAAATCCTACCAACCGCCAGACTAATACAACAAATACAACTTAACTCCAGTTTTCTCAAGTCCAACGAGATATCAGAGCATATTTACAAGATTTACAAGAAAAATTACAACGAACTCCTACACTTTGGTGGTGGGTCGGAAGCTAAGCTGATGGCCCGGGTGGTTTCCTTCGTTCTTCTATGGCAGCTGGTCCGAGCTAGCTGGACCTCTCGAAGGTCCCTCCTGTGGATTAACTGGACTCCTGGTGCCTCACTCGAAAGATTTGGTGAAGAAATGAGGGAGATATTCGAACTGAAAGTTCGAACACAACCGACGGCAACAATGGCCGATTCCGGCCCGGCTCCGGCGCGCGCAGGGCTGGGGTTGGTCGGAAAATGTCGGCGGGCGAGCTGCGGTTCGGATGGGACCGGTGCCGGAGATCGGGTCGTGGTGTGGTGGCGGCTAGGATGGCTGGAAGGGGAGGAGGTCGCGGGCTGGGTGCAATCGGGAGAGAGGAGAGAGAAATGACGGGGGAGAGAGAGAAACAGGGATAAAAATCTGATTTTTGTCCAAATTACCATTTTGCCCTTCGCGATGTTTTGATCGTAATTTCTTCGTTAAAACTCCGATTCGGGTCTACTTCGTGTCTACGGACTAGTTTTGCCGTACTCTACGCAACGGCGCGAGCAGAATTCCCGAATTCATTTTCGATCAAAAAGTCAAATTTTCCCCCTTAAAAAAAATGCGAGGGCAAAAACGTCTTTTTGCTAAAAGATATTTCTTTACCTTTTAGATATTTTCTTTCTTTTCTAGATATTTTGTTTTGGGTTCTTACACAAAACTTCCAAATAACCAAGGGATATTGGAGCGCAGATCACCCTTTGAACTAGCATGCATACCCATTTCTTTCTCTAATCAGACCTAGCCTTGGAAGAGGGGAGAAAAGAAGGAAGAAAGATGGCTGAAAATAGGAGTCTGAAATAGCCGCGGGAAAGGGAGCCTTGAGCTCCCAAAAATCGCTGATTTTGTGAAATGGGCGGAGTAGATTTCACCAAAATAAGATGATTGAAGAAATGAGGGGAGAAAGGAAGGGAAAGACTTGGCCAAATTGGATAGAAACCATTAGGGTTTCTTGGAAAATGTCAGCTTCCGGCGGCTATAAAAGGGGGCCTCTTCTACCCAACAAGATCAACCAAATCAGAGAGCAAGCTTCCTCTCTTACTCCCCAAACCCAGCAATTTCGTGCTCAGCCGATCCTTTCCCCTTAATTTTCCCTCTTGGCAAGCTGTTCTAACACTTGACAGAGTCTCTGTCAAGCTGCCGGAAAAACACTCAAGCCACCATTTTCTCTCTTTTTCCTCATGCTCAACCAAACCTCTCTGCAAACTCTTCATCTCCTGCCTTAGTACCCCTTTTCCCCCCAGGAAAACTTAGTTTTCTCTTCAGTGCTAAACTCATGACAATTTTGCTCCCATGCCACAAGCTTCTCATGCCAAGCTAGAAAATTTATCTGTAAGCTGTTGTTATTTTTATTGGTGAAGGTAACCATGGTGTTTCCTAAGGCCCTACTATCCTTTCGAAGCATTCTTGGGGCTTGATCTTCGAACTCAGGCTCAAGGGGCAATTTCATCCATTTTTACTATTTACGACAGCCCAGGCCTGTAGTAGCTGCCGAAACGAAAAAGTCCCTACATGCATTTCTCAAAAAATACTATTTTTTTAAATATAAAATGATTACCATCTAATCAGACGATTAAAAAATATTTTTATTTGGTTGATAAGCCAAGACAGGGACTCCATGGACTGAGCATATGATTCGTTGGGCCCAAAGCTAGAACATGAGAAACATAGAATAAGAATACATAGACCTCAAAGAACTTGATGAATGTTGGTTGTCATCTCAGCCTCCCAGAAATCCCTCAAGCTCTTGCACAAAGCAGCCCATCTAATCTAATCTAATCTAATCTAAAGACACCCTCAGCCAGCAATGCATTAGTTTTCTTCTCCCAATAGGAAGAGCATCACATAAATAGGAAAACCCCTATGATGTGTTTTGTGCGTGATCTATTTGAGCCCAAGCAGCATATATTGGGAAATCAATTTTTCATACGAGTGATGGCATGGCGAGGTTATTATGCAACAAGAATTTTGCTACATAAAAATAGTTTAATGAAACAATTTCAATATGCAAAAACTTACTGAGTACAACTAAGTGTCTAGTTTTCAAATTTTCCTTTTTAGTGTGGTACCTAAGATTTGTTTTGATGTACGAAATGTTAGGATCCCTCAAGGATCTTTCGACTAAATATGATCGGGGACTTTATCAAATATTATAATTAAGATAATTCTAAATTTGTTTTTGTTATTAGAGGAGGCTTGGAATCTCTTTTGGAAAGAAAAATACTCCTAATATCAAAAGGTTGTTGGTTAATAAAATAATGTTTTCGCACGCGCGTGAGCCTCCTCTGTTTTGACATTCATTTCTTACCTCTTGGCGCGCACAAACACTTCCTCTTCTACTGACATTCCTTTCTTATCTCTTGGTGGCACGCATGAAAAGCCTTATCTTCCTTGACATTCTTTTCTTACCTCTTGGAGGCGGCTGCTAGAGTCGTCTCTCTCTCCCGACATTCATTTCTTATCGCTTGACAGGTATTCGCGCACACAAGCACTCATTCTTCTGTCATTCCTTTTTGACCTCTTGGCGGGTATTGGGGCAATGGAGAGCCCCCTCTCCTCATGACATTCGTTTCTTACCTCTTGCCGCCATTAGTTTAATGAAAACATAAAATTTTCATTCAAAAGTGGATGGGAAAATATAATATATGTACACAGTTCCGATCTCGTAGACCATAGGAGTCCAAGAGATTGTGGTCACCCACCGTTAGATATTAATCCAATGGTTCAAAAAAGTTTCTTAAAAGGAGTGCAAGAGTGAGTAAACTGTTGAACTTACATCCAAAGGTGAGTGACCACAAATCTCTTGGACTCCTATAGTCCAAGAAATTAAGACTGTATATATACAATAACAAAATTGTTTTTAAATTTATGTCACATGTATGTATGCTAAAAAAAAAGTGATACGTGTGAAAAACAAATTCTGATAAAAAAAAAGTACATGATAGAAAAATTCATGTGTTGAGAAAAAGGAGGATGAAAATAGAATTTGCTTAATCCAAATCAGGACGCATATAGGCAACTACTAAGCAGCGCAGCCAATGACTCCCCGAATTGCTAATCATATAAAAATCATATCAGACTCACAAAGAAGAAGACAACACAAACAGAAAACACTTTCTTCAACGAGCTTCACAACTCCCCCCGCCTCTCTTTCTTCTCAGTTTTCTGTTAACTTTCTCATGAATTCAAAACTAACTGAAAAAGACACAAATTTTCTTTAGGGTTTTTGCTTCTCTTCTTCTTTTCCCCCTTTTTTTTTGTTAATAAAATTAATAAAATTATTTTCCAACTTCTTTCCCATGATCCAAACTCTCCTCCACAGCGACCTCAGATTCAAATTCTGAGAAAATTCAATAAAATCTCATCATGGGTGTTTCGTTTAAGGTCTCAAAGACCGGTACCAGGTTCCGTCCCAAGCCTCCTCTGCAATCCGAGACCAGCGTTGTTGACGATGACGTGTCCGATACTTCCAGAAGCAGCTCCCGAGCTGCCCCCAGGAATGAATCCAATCCTCGAGTGCTCGAGGTAAAATTTTGATATTGGTCAATTTCTCTCTGTTTAGTTGCTGATAAAACGTGGGAAAATGAGCGAGGCAATGCGAGAAAAGTAATTGAAAATCTGGGTCTGGTTCTGTGTATTTGTGTGCGTATGTATATAAGCAAAATTGAACTTTGCAGAGTGAAAAATTAACTTATTTTCTTCTTCAGTTTTCTGGGCTCTTCTTTTTCTTTTTGTTTTGTTCTGTGTAATCAAGTGGAGGATTAATTACTGGGCTTGTTTTTGGTTACCCAGAATATACAGGAAAGAAGAGACGTAGTGGTTTTCAATTTTTCAGTTTAATTCGATCTTTTGGCATATGGGTTTTGCACGAGTGTGTTCAGGCGTTGTACAGAGTCTTAATTTGAATATTTGGCTTAATCGTAGTGCATATTTTTATTTTTATTTTTGGGGGTGGAAGCTGGATGTTGAAATTAAAAGAATTTCAGATCCAGCTCATTATTTTCACAACGGGCATTTTACTTAAGGGGGAATTTATTAATTTCCTAGAGTTTTTAGCTGCTTTGGCGTCTTATGATTAAAAGATCTGATCATTGAAGCTAAATCTATTCTTGAACTAGACTTGAAGAGTTGCTATGTGGACTCAACGAAAATGTTAAAGTTCTGCTTGTAAAATTTGTTGTTTTACTCCTTTCTGTCGGTTGGTTTTAGTTGTTTTGGTTTAATTTGTGACGAGCAGGAAAATTTTGAGAGTTGACGCTTTTGATCAATATACCTAGTCTAACTGGTTAATAGTCTAATACAGCTTTTCAATTTTTGTAAGTTACATTTTCTGCGGTGGTAAATGAGATTGATGCATACGGAATCTATATTCTTATCCTGTTTTCTTGCAATCAATATATACATGGACATAACTTTTTGTGTGCCCTGATATGGAATGTGCAACCACAGAATTTTGATTATAGTTTGAGTGAGAGCCTTTGAATAAGGAGAATGAGTAGAGGGTTTGATGTACAATTTGCATTCTATTTTTGTTTTTTGACAAATTAGATTCTCTAATGGTTGACCATGTAGGGTGATGTCATTGAGAGACATGGTAGTGTGCCCGGGGTATCTGGTTCATCAATGTCTTCTGAAGGGCTTCTCGTATCTCCAGGTTTTTCACAATTTGTTTTTCTGTTTCGTTTTTTTTGGGTGCATATTCATTGTTTTACCTTGATTTTGCTTCCCTTTGTTTTGACAGAGAATGAAGTTTCCTTCACTTTGAATCTCTTCCCAGATGGATATTCTTTTGGAAAACCCTCAGAGGTTTGTTACAAAGAAAAATAAATTATGGATAACATTATATATATATTCATGAAAAACTGATTCTTTTACATCTTATTTGTTATTTTAAGGTATTATGTATTTTATGAATTTTCAGAATGAGAATGCTCATCAAGTTACACTTCAAGATGTTCCAAAGTTGTTGCACCCGTATGATAGGACATCTGAAACTCTTTTTTCGGTAAATGTCTAGTCATTTTAACCTTTTCCTCCTATATCTTTTGTGCATCCAGTTAGGGTTAGAAATTTGCAACTTTTGTTAAGAATATCAAATAGTTGCATGCATTATGACAACTCTTATATTGAGAAATTGTATATGAAATCTTTGCTGTTTTGTTGGTTCAGTGAACTCCAGCAAGCTGACTGTTGATGAGCTTCTCTCATTAGATCCATATATCAATAGACTTAACCCATCAACAAGCATGATGACATGGACTGAGTGTGTAAAACCAAACAAAGAAAAAAACAAAAAACGAAAGAGAAAGAATAATGGTTTTGTCAAAAAATGTTTCATCATTTTATTTATTTGAATTTAAATAGCTTGTAAATCACTTTATGCCACCTATAACTCCTTGTTGTCTGCCTCACAATTACTATCTGGAAGTTCTTACTTTCTATTTAATATTTACTGTAGCTTCTTTGATTTTAAATTTCTCTTCCTTTCTTATTTACAAATATATTTTGCAGGCAATTGAATCTGGCCGGTTGCCTGGAGATATTCTAGATGATATACCTTGCAAGTATGTTGATGGAACACTTCTGTGTGAGGCGAGTTATCCTATTCCTTAAGCTTACCTTTATCCAGTACCGTGAAATGTTCCTATAAAATAAGTACTTTGAAATATGAATAGTACGCCTATCAACTTTTGTTAATTGTTATATAAACAAATAATAGTAGCTCTTCAGATTGAGATAACCATATTTGTATCAAGCAGTCATCTTCTATTTGGGTTGTGTGGTATGATAGGAACACGAATTTTTTTAAAGATGGTAAGGGAATTTGAATTTTATTTGAGACGAATAAATTTCAGGAAAATTGACTTTTATTTGAACTTTATGGATGTTCCCTTTGGAGTAACTCACCATGATGCTGGAGTTTTGTTTTGAGTGGGACTTTTCTTGTTTTCCATTTTTTAGTTGGTCATGCATAGGCGGATTACTTGTGCAGATCCTTTTGTGATTCTGTTCTTTCATATATAATTTTTGTTTCTGATCCCAAAAAGATATTTGTATCATGCAGTTTCTGCATGCATGCTTAATTATGCGTATAAAGTAGGAGCTCAGTTTGTTTCTAAATGAAAAAAATCTTTAGCAATGGTCAATTACCATAATATTATTAGTATCCCATATTCCTTTTACGAGGCTCTCTTTTTCACTCCTTTTCCATTTGGGTGGTATCCTGGTCTAGGCAAACTCAGATGAAGGAAGCTTTACCAATTATCAGGGAACATAATTAATTTTATATTATCACTCAGAGTCTACATTATTGAAAGGGGGTAAAAGGTTCCATGCATGAATATGTTATTGGAGAATACTGTCTTATGCATAAATTTATTGTAGAGTTGCAAGCTTAAAAATTGACTAGGCTAAAAGCCTATGTTAAAGATAGGTTTAATTTCTAGATGTTCAAGTTTCTTCCGTAAGCATTGGTGACGTTGTTGTGATTACCTTTATGATACTGTATAAATGTACCTTTCAAAATGCTCAGTTAGATGTGAAGTTTTTATTATTTAGCTATATTTAGGCTTTAAAAACTGGTTATATGCCATTTCTTGCAGGTTCGTGATTATCGCAAATGTATTTCTGAACAAGGGCCCGGTAGTCCGCCTACTGAAGGATCCCTTGTTGTAAATAAAGTATGCCTTAAAATGTCATTGGAAAATGTAGTGAAGGATATCCCACTGATCTCAGATAATTCTTGGGCTTATGGTGATCTGATGGTAAGTACCTTGATGTCTCCCATCCTTTCCAAATAGATCTCCGTCATATGTTGAGTTGTGATGTCAACATTTTGTATTCACTTTAACTTGCAGGAAGTGGAATCCCGAATATTGAAAGCTTTGCAGCCACAACTTCACTTGGATCCAGCTCCGAAGTTGGACAGGCTCTGTAAGAATCCAGTTCCCACAAAGGTAATTAAGTTTTGATCCATTTGATGTTTTTCATTTGGATGAACTGATGCATTTTAACCATATCAAGCCTTGTGCTTGTAGCTCGATTTGGCTTTGACCAGTATGAGGAGAAAGCGGTTGAGGCAGATGCCAGAAGTTACCATCACATCTAATAGCAAGACACATGGGAAGAAAGTTTGCATTGATAGAGTTCCAGAAAGCTCCAACTGTAGGTTGGGAGATTCAGGAATCCTTCCAAGCAATATGATGCCACATCACATCCATGAAAATTTAAACACTCAAAATTTGAGCCCAAATAACATGTTGGTCCGATCTAAGAATTTTATGTCCGATGCTTCTGTTCCGGCACCACCCAACCAATCTAGGTATCATATGGGGGTTGGAACCCCAAGAAGTATGCAGGACCATGGATCAGGAACTGTTGCCAATGCATCAGCTTCACCTGTTGGGCAGGACACGATGATCTCATATGCTGACAATGTTAGCACCAATGTACCTCTTCATGGAAAGAGAGAGCATCAAGATGGGCAAATGTCACACTTATCTAATTTTAATAAAAGACAGAGGCCTTCACCAGTTGGCCTTGACGGAATGCAACATCAGCATATAGGGCCACATATAGACAGCTTCCATGGATCAGATATGAACTGGAAGAATACATTGTTGCAGCAGCAAACAATTGCCAAAGGAATTCAGTATTCTAATACAGGTATTCAGAAGTTTCCTCAGCAGGTGTTTGAAGGGGCACCGAGTCAGGATGCTGGGACAATGCAATTTTCTGTAGGACAGCCAAACATGAGATATGGTGCCAAGGAAGAGCAGTTTGAGACAGGTAAGTTAGATGGGTCAGAGCTCACTGGGATTAAGAATGATATGCAGATGGTGGAAGGAGACACAGGCCATCTTGACCCACATATATCACGGCATCACCAAAGATTACCACAGCATGCATTCATGAGATCTAGTTTTTCTCAGCAATCCTGGAATAATTTTGGTCAGAATATTGAGAAAGATGCAAGAAAGGATGACCAACTCCAAAAAAGAAAATCAGTTCAAAGTCCCCGATTATCTTCTGTGTCTTTGGTTCAATCCCCATTATCATCAAAATCAGGGGAATTTTCTAATGGTTCTGTAGGACCCCACTTTGGAGCAGTTGCAGCAACTGCTGCTTTAGGGGTATCGCAGAAGGAGAAGGCAGCAATGACTGCAGTTCCTGCTATTGGAACCCCATCTTTGACCTCCAGTGCTAATGACTCTATGCAACGGCAACACCAGTCTCAAGTTGCTGCAAAGCGAAAGTCAAATTCCCTCCCTAAGACCTCAGCAATGAGCGGTGTTGGGTCTCCTGCCAGTGTTAGTAATATAAGCGTTCCACTAAATGCAGGCAGTCCTTCTGTCGGAACTCCATCTTCTACTGATCAAAGCATGCTTGAAAGATTCTCAAAAATTGAAGCTGTCATGAGGTATAATTCCTGTTTTTCTTCCTTTTCATCATAATACCATACTAGTTTTGAATTTATATAAATTCTTTGTACTTTATCACCAGCACTTTCTTTTCTCTCCCTGATCCTACAAAAGAAAGTGAAGGGCAGGATAGAAAATGGAAATTTTTTAAATGTATGTTCCCTAATTGTTGTAAGCATTTAATCAGTTAATAGTTTCAATTCAAGGAGATAGCTATAGATTCTACAGCCTATCTATGTGATTTCTTTCCCACTATGTTGATTACTTGCCCTTCATCGAGTGTTCTTTAACTTGTAAAGATGCGAGGTCAAAATTTTAAGATCCTATCATCTTTGTGGTAAAAGACCTGCTAGTCAATTATATGGAAATAACAGCATTTAATTCGTTTTGTCCGGTTTTTGGTTTTAGGCATCAACTCAGCAGAAGAAAGAATAAGGTTGATGATCCACCCAACAGGAAGCCAAATACATTTTCAGCTCAACAACTTCTGACCTCCCTCTCAAATGGTTCCAATAATGACGATTTCAAAGAGGATCCATCCATGAGATCTTTGTCGAAGTCACTTGTTGGTGGCAACATGAATATCTGCAAGACTAGAGTTTTGAATTTTACGCAGCATGATCGTATAGTTCAAGGTGCAGTATATCATATCAATCACGAATATGTGTTTTGATATATTTATTCAACTTTTGGGCCATATTTTTGGGTTTGTTTAAACTTCTAGTAGAATCTCTGCCCCTTACATTCTACATTTGTTTCTACAGGAGGAACTGCTTATGATGTTCCGAAGGCACGAACTAGATTGATCATGTCAGAGAAACCAAATGATGGTACTGTAGCAATGTACTATGGCGAAATAGATGAAGCTGAATTTCTGGCTGCTGAGGATTATCTTCCTACGTTGTCCAATACTGTAAGTGTTTTTGTACAGATTAAACTTTACTGTCTGAGGTGATCCATCTGTTTGAGCGAACTCAGTGTACTACCAGTTAGTTGAGGCAATCAACAATTTTTTTCATCATTCTATCTTATTGATAATTCATTTTATCAAAATATAAATTCCCATAAGTACCCGTCTTTTGTGGTTTCTCAGTTTTAAGCTCTTATACTCTTTATTTGTTTTCAATTTCACATCACTGTTTCAGAATTTTTTTTTTCGCTCTTTCAACTCATCCTATGGGGTCCTTGGGTGTCCTGCATTTATATTCTTTACATTCTTCAAAAAAAAATTCTGCCATTTGTTGCAAAATGCTCCTTGTCATATTTGTCCTATAAACATTCTGCATCATCAAGCTTGGCTTGACGTTCAGAATAATTTGTTGGCTGATGATAATACATAACCTTCTGAAGAGTCACTAGTAGCTTTGGTTGTCTAAGAGAGCTTGACTGAAATCTATGTCAGGATAACTCTCACAATTTATCGTTTCTTATGTTTTCTGTTGAACTGACATATATATTTACCTTTTTCCTTGCAACAGCACTTGGCGGATTTGCTTGCAGCACAGTTCTCTTCACTGGTATGGTTTAGAAGGTCTTGAAGTTCATTTAGAGTTTAAGTTACACTTTTCCTTTGTGATTTATGTTATCTTCTTATACAGATGGAACATGAGGGTTATCGTAAAGAGGATCAAATCCAACCAAAGCCAACCCGCATGAATCTTGGCCCAGGAAATCAATCAAATGCTTCTGGACTGGCTCGTAATAATTCAGCAGTTGAGATGCAACAATATGCAGAATCAGTTTCAGGTCAGGCATCCAATGAAGTTGCTAAGCCAATTAATGGTGGTAATTCATCCTTAAATCCGGCCCAGAATCTTCTACCAAGCACAAGGATGCTGCCTCCTGGAAACCCTCAGGCCTTACAGATGTCTCAAGGGCTCTTGACTGGGACTTCAATGTCTCAACGTCCACAACAGCTGGAATCACAGCCATCACTTCAGCTGCAGCAGCAGCAACAACAACAGCAGCAGCAGCAGCAACAGCAGCAGCAGCAGCAGCACCACCACCAACAACAACAACAACAACAACCGCAGCAGCAACAACAGCCGCAGCAGCAGAGCAGCCAACACTCCATGATTCAGCAGCAGCATCCCCAGCTCCAGAGATCAATGATGCTTGCAAATCCACTTTCACAGTTGAATGCAATTGGACAGAATCCCAACATGCAGTTGGGTAATCAGATGGTGAATAAGATTTCCACCCTGCAACTTCAGCTTTTACAACAGCAGCAGCAACAGCAGCAACAACAACAACAGCAGCCACAAATGCAGAGAAAAATGATGATGGGACTTGGAACAGCTATGGGTATGGGGAGCATAGGCAATAACATGGTTGGGCTTTCAGGCCTTGGAAACACAATTGGCATGGGAGCTGCAAGGGGAATAGGAGGAATGTCAGCACCCATGACACCTATTTCTGGAATTGGAAATGTGGGTCAGAATCCAATGAATTTAAGCCAGGCTTCAAATATTAGCAATTTAACCCAGCAACTTCAATCTGGAAGATTAACACAAGCTGCTCTCATGGCATCTAAATTTAGGATGCAACAGAACCGAGGCAGCATGATAGGGGTCCCTCAGTCAAGCATGGCTGGGATGTCAGGATCCAGACAGATGCATCAGGGAACTGCTGGTCTCTCAATGTTGGGTCAGTCTCTGAGCCGAACTAACATGAGTCCTATGCAACCTATGGGTCCACCAAAGCTGGTGGCGGGGATGAATATGTACATGAACCAGCAGCAGCAGCAGCAGCAACAACAACAGTTACAGCAGCAACAATTACAGCAGTTGCAGCAACAGCAGCAATTGCAGCAGCAGCAGCAATTGCAACAGCAGCAACAAGAAACAACTTCACCACTACAGGCTGTTGTTTCGCCTCAGCAGGTGGGCTCCCCATCAACGATGGGAATTTCACAACTAAACCAGCAAAGCCAGCAGCAACAGCAGCAGGCTAGCCCACAGCAAATGAGCCAAAGAACTCCAATGAGTCCACAGCAGATGAGCTCAGGGGCAATCCATGGCATGAGTGCTGGTAATCCAGAGGCTTGTCCTGCAAGCCCACAGCTGAGCTCTCAAACGCTTGGTTCAGTTGGTAGTATCACAAATTCTCCTATGGACCTTCAAGGTGTGAACAAGAGCAACTCTGTTGGTAATGCATAGTAAAATTATGAAATCTTGGGCTTGTTTTCTGGAGTTAATGGTTCAGCTGCTCCTCTCAGAAGCCTCCTCCTCAAGTTCAGGAATTGTTGAAGCAAAAGCTGATGTGGGCAGGAATTGGCTTTGAATTTCAGAGATAAGTCAACCTGTAGAATTATTAGGAATTAACATTACAACATTTATATAGTTCAATAATGTCTGGCAGAAGTACTACTTTAGTACTCGATGTCACCTGCGAAAGTTGCAAAGGTGAATACTTTTACTGGGCTCCAGAGCGCTGAGAAATAAGATCCATCAAGAAGCATTGTGCTGTATAAGTGTATAAGTTCTTGGGAATTGGTTAAATGTTTATTTGACTCACAAAAGTTTACTGTTAACTCAAATAGTTAGTATTTATCCAGATTGTCATTTCTCAGTGGTTTGGTTTGGTTTTTGTTTTTGTTTTCGTTTTGGCCAATGCAATTTGTTGACTCAGTAAGAAGAAAAGGGCGTGATTGGGAATTTCCTCATCTACTTATTTATTGAAAAGAAAGGGGGAAGGGAGAAAGGGGACTAAAACTGAGTAGTAAAATAAAATTTAGAAACTAGAAAGCAAAAAATAATCTTAATTTAGAAACTAGCAAAGGTGCTCGTGCGATGTCACGGGTATTAAAATATATGTAAAAAGTTGTAAAAACATATAGGGAACACAATATTATTTACATACATGTGAAAGTTTTAAGTTACAAAAGAGAGATCAGTAACATGTTATGTAGGTGAAGTAGTGTTTGAAAAACTATTACAGCTGTTGCAATAGATAGATAAATAACATGTTTTATACACTAAGATATACATTGATGTGGCATTACTTCTCTCCACTGGTTCTTGGTTTTTCATCGATGTCTTCAGGAAGGGTATTTTTCTTTTGTTGGCTTGGCTGCGTAGGTGTTTTTTCTTCTTTCTTCTCATGTGCAGGTATTTTCACTTCTTTGTTACAAATTGGAAAAATGGTATTTGTCAGTGTAGATAAATGACAAAGTTCTAGTGAAAATAAGACAATAAAATATGTGTGATTTGTTCTATGGATCATAACAATGGAAATAAGTTGAGCAGTATTGCCTTATTTAAAGAAAAAAGGAAACAAAAGTTTATATTATGCAGCTACAAAAAGAATACAGACCTTAAACCCTTTCCGTAAATTCTTTATATATTTAGCAACCACATTTCACTCATCTTTCTCAAATGCACAAATGGGTAGAATTTGTAGCATAGTTCACTATTCTTTCCCAGATTTGCTCATCTTTCTCACATTTCACTCATCTTTCCCAAAAAAGCCATGTTTCTTAATATGAACTGAAATTTGCAGCAACTAAATATTAGAATTGGGACGAATTGAAGTATACGTATACCACTTGAGTGAACTACAAAAATTAATGTAGGATAGAATCTTTAAAGTCAAACATATTGGGTCGTCTTTTGGACAAAAGGATATGAACCTAATTGTGCATTGTAAAATATGTTCGGAAATTTTTTTTCTTTCTTCATATTTTAGAAGATTAGCTATGTTAATGGCTCATACTATCACTATATGTTAATGGCTCATACTATCACTATGAGCCCCTCAGAAGATACCATATGACGCGATAGGCCAAGACACCTTTATACCGAGCCGATCATGTATGATACCACTCGGCCTCAACAATAAGCTCCTTAGGAAGAATATGACGAATCAAGGAGGAGACCAGTGATCGGGTGTTCAGGAACCGACCCGACCACTATGGCACCATGACCAACTAGAGATGCATTAAATGGGACAGCCTAGCAGGCAAGAAAGGTCGGTTGATGCACATCCCATCCTTAACCAGGTGTCGCCTTACCCTTCGATCTCTAGATGAACAGGCTGGTGATGGAGAAGGATCATTTAATACACCTCCCATTCTTGTCCACCTGTCACTTCGCCACCTGATCCCTGTCAGGAAGTAGGATGATCAGAAATAGAACATTAAATGTAACTCAACCTAGGGGGATAGAGAAAAAGATATCTTCCATAAAATATCTTGGTCTCCCCTTCTAACCCCTATAAATACCCCTCATCTATCTCTGGACAAAGGTAATAAATATTCTCACTAAGTAAACCCTACATCCTTTCTCCCCACATGATAAACACATCTAACTTAATCATTGGAGGGAGTATAACTGCGATCACCCCCAATTCGCTCCAATCCTGATAGTTATTCTTAGTGTGCAGATCTTCTACAAGTTACTTCTCACCCTTGAAGATTGAGGTATAGGCCCTGAACTGGATCCCTATCCAGGCCATTCATTATACTTGGAGGATACTAAGTTTACAAGCTAATATACTTTTTTTGCAATCGAATTGTAGTTGAAGACAACCATGAGAAAAAGAAACTGTCCCCAAATTCGACACAATGAACTACCACTTAATATAGAGAAATTGGGTGGGGAAAGAAGATATGAACAATGAAAAACTATGTGGGTATTGCCTTATTTAAACAAAAAAAGAAGCATAAGTTTATATTCTGCAGCCACCAAAAAGAAGCAAAAGTTTCAACCATCTTTACCAAAGGCACAAATGGGTAGCCCCAAATCCCAGTTGTCAACTCTCATACGAAGGCATACAATGCGAAACTAAATAAAACAGCATTTGGGTAAGACAGATATACCAGAGAAGCAACCTATAATTTGTGTATGAATACTTATTTCCTCCGTTGATATAATAATCCACATTAAAGTTTTATAACTTGTTATAGTAGGCAGATGAACAAATTTAAAACAAAATTCCAAGTTGGATCAAATTTGTAGAATAATGTTGTTTCCGCTGTATGTAGAGTATGTAATGATGTTTCCAATTTGAAAAATCTAATTGAAAATTAGTTCATATGGAAGCTCTAATAAAATAAGAAAATAAGAAAATAAGAAAATAAGAAAATTCTAATAATCAATAAAAAATAGTAAATAAAAAAAGAAAGAAGTATATTTTAAGTTCATGGAGACATATAAATTTATTGAAGTTATGAAATATCCATACTGCAACTTCCATAAATATTTTATATTAAATAAAAAAGGCAAGTTTTTATTTATTTATTATGAACTAAAATTTGCAGCAACTAAATATTAGAATTGGGAAGAATTGAAATATAACGTGTATCACTTGAGTGAAGTACAAAAATTAATGTAGGACAGAACCTTTAAAACCAAACATGTTGGCTCTTGTTTTGGACCAAAGAATCAAACCTAATTGCATTATAAAAGATGTTTGAGAAAAGTATTAGTAAATGTTAGATAATGTGAAAATATCGATACGAAGGAGTTAATTGTTATATAAATCCTAATCTTTTTAGTTTTTTTCCCGATGAGAGAGGTGAAAAGAGCTCTCTTAACTGCGAGTCTATACCTCTTTATTGAATCCGAAATGGGCTCTGCTAGAGAAAGGTTGGGTGAGACAGTGAGAGATGTAGGCGGATCTTGTTTTGAGAAAAGTGGTGGAGTGAGCGGAAGCATTTGGGTAGCAATATTTTTTTTCTCATGTTTAACCAAATTTTGATCAAATGGCTCTGAGCCTGATTCAAGAAGCTGTAGTCTGTCATCAAACACAAGTTGAATAAGTAGATCGCTTCTGTTTTCACCTTTGCACAACAATAAATCGCATAAATTATAAATTGAAATAAAGTTATGTTCTTGTATTAAATGAAAGAGCAGAAACTTGAATTTGAATCTACAGTGAAGTTAAAATTCTGTTACATTTCCTTTTCTTACACAAACAAATGAAAACATGAAAATATGACGATATGAAGTGAAGACTGGTTTCTTTTCAAATTCCTTGAGGACAATCACATCTTAATTGGTTGAAAAGTAACCAATACCACAAAGAGAAAACTAAATAAACACAACACAACTCATTTCAAAATCCAAAATCCAAAATCCATATGCATGCAAGACAGTGTAGACCAATGTCAAATGTCTAATAAAAAACAAATTCCATAAAACCAAACATGCACCAAATCCTATATAATTAGTTAAGCCAACGGGATGAATTTGTTTGTGGAAATTAGTTCAATGGCCCGTAATTGTGACTTGCAACCAACCATTTGCAGAGAGGAGCAGTTTGAACTTAGAAGACAACTTACATGAATCAAAATCTTCCATTTATGAGTGGATTATGATGAAAATTTAAAACCCCAAGCAACATATTTATAAAGCATAGAAAACCTTACAGTCATAGAACAACCTCTGTAACATCACAAATAAACAAAATGAGTAACACACAATTCTAAAAAAACAAAATTATTATAATGTAACACGTAATTTCTTAGTATGTAGTACATTATTTACATTACAGCGAGAAAAGCCTCGAGTCTCAAATGAATATATATTAATTTACACAAAGTTAGTACAAAAACATATGAGCATAAAAACAAAAAATAATAAAAAAACAAATATTAACAACAATAGATCATTACACAATTTAGAGTAACCCCAACAACAGTTGATGAATTGATTGCTTTTGTTGGGGGACGAAAGCAAGTGTTTCTAAAACAGAGAATAAAACTGTTTGCTCGGTAGGAGAAAATAAACTCTCATATGCCAACAACCATTGTTCTTAAAGGCTTATCTTCTAAACCTATCACTAACTCGTTCTAGGAACCAATTTGAGCAAGGAATTAAAGGATTCAACAGTTTGCTTAGCAAACCATCAGCAAGTCATTAATTTGTTAAAAAGTTGATGGAATGCAAACCTGAAGACAAACGATACAAGAACTTGCAGCCAACAAAAATGGAATCTCTCTCAGACCAATACTCTACAAAATGATGAAAAATCTCTCAACCAACGAACAAATCGATGAGATGAAGACCAAAAGAAGGGTGAGATTCACAACGCGCCGCCCCAAACGGAAAGAAAAGTTTTAGTGTATGGCAGTTTAGACATTTTACTGTGCTATTGGGAAAAAAGAGGCTGAGTAACAGTAAAACGGGGGACAATTGCATCATTTCACTGTGCTTAGGAACAATGTCTAATTGGATTGGATTGTATATATAAATTTATTGTTCTTCATTTTATTTAATTTCTCAATGACTATTTAACTTCGGCATGAAAGTGCTATCACTCACACTATCACATACGTTAACATTGTGATCACAGTTTAATAAAGTTGAATTACAATATGAGAGACAAGAATAACAATGTGCAGTCGTTCTCATTCATCTCTCTGCAGAATATTGTTTTGATGCTTGTAAAAGAAAATTAAAGCATCGAACGTAGCTTATCAAATTCTGTGGTCACATGGCTCCTGGTAATATCCTTGACATTGGGGCAGCCAGAAAGGGCCATAGTGAGCTCAAACTCATCCTTCAGCATTTCGATGACTCGTCTCACTCCACGTTCTCCGTTTGCTGCAAGGCCATAGACAACAGGCCTTCCAACCTGCAGTTACATTTGAGTATATCAGAAGATTGATATGCTAGATGATTAGACAGTGTGGTGGATATCTTACAAGGACAGCTTGTGCACCAAGAGCTAATGCCTTGAAGACATCTGTTCCTCGCCGTACTCCTCCGTCAAAAAGAACGGGAACTCTTCCTCCAACGGCATGAACCACCTGAAAACATTATAGATAGATTATGATTGAACATTTTTACAGCTTTGCCAACTGAAATTGTGATAGAAAAAAGCATTGCAATAACCATTATGAAAAAACAAGCTTCCCTTTTATTGCAAAAATGGCACAGTTTCTTCTAAAGACGACTCTGTCAAAATATTATTTTGGGTTTAAAAAAGCTTAGCAAGTGGAAGTTGCATTCTTTTTGCGCCTTACAAGTTACACCAGAATAATGATGAATTAGAGACAGAGTTTTACCTCTTCCAGGACAGAAATAGTGGCAGGTGTATAATCCAATTGACGGGCTCCATGATTAGAGACGACAATCCCAGCAACACCTACTTCCACAGCCTTTCTTGCTGAAATGGCAGAACAACTACTATTCAGTAGGGGTAATGTCTAGTTTCCTTTATACGTAAATTGAGCTTTCCCTCTATGAGTTAATAATATTTGCAAAAGGTAAAGATAAGCCTTGAGTAGTTGATGTTTACCATTCTCATGAGTGAGTACCCCCTTGATTAGAATTGGCAAGTTTGTAATAGATTTCAACCATCCTATGTCCTGCATATATGATTCGATATATAACGTCAATGGGTATTCTATAGCCTCAATCTCAAAAGAAAGTTACAACGGAACAAAATCCGTATATTACAACGGAACAAAATCCGTATAAGTCATGCATCTGTATAGTGTAGTGTAGTCCCATGAAAGGGAAAGAAAGAAATTAGCCTTAGTAAAAAGGTCTCTAAACATATGGGCTAGAAGCATATGACCATATAATCAGAGGAGTCTACTGACTTATACCTCCCAGCTCAAAGAAGTATCATAGATTCCTTTGATCAAAGCTTCCAAGTTTGATCCTTTATCCTGCAGAGAAAGTGTCATGCATACAACTGAGGAAAATATAGCACATTTAAATGAAAAGTTTCACAATAAAACTATTCCCTCACAGTGTCTACTTCAGTTGATAAAAGGCCTTCAAAATTCCTCAACTGAGGTGCAACCATTCTGCAGAAATTGTCATAATCATGTTTCAAATGAGATGCATATATAGTTCAACGCACAACATTCGACTTGATTTGCACAGAAAAGTTACTGTCCTCCTATTGTACTTCAAAAGCAATAAATTGCACAGCATCAAGAAACAAGGAAAAAAAAAAAGCAGGATGATCTCAACCTATTCTTTATGTCTGCCTCTCTTCGACCAAGTCTGGGAGTATCAACAGTTAAGACAATAGCCTTGTAACCATTTTTTTCAACTCTGTGAACTATCTGAGCTGATATATCTCGTCTCTTGAGAACCTGTTACAGAAAGGGTACCATTTGATAGCTTGAGCTTTGATTGGCAGGATATAGCGGAAACAAGAAGAAATGTTGCTATAAAGAACAAATTTAGCTTAGCGAAACTAAAATGAGCTCACGAGAGAATAAATACATATAATTGAAAGAACCGAACTGCATTGCAGCTGGAAGCAACCTCCTCCACGGTGCAGGTAGACATGTTCGACAAAATCTACAATGAAAAACACTACAATTCAAATACCAAACTACACACATTAGCTCAATACATGTCATAATAACTCATAAAAAATACCATTATGGTGTTGCACGCAGCTGCTGCTCTAGCAGTGGCAACCTCTCCTGCATTAAACATAAAGATCAGGTAAAAGTTAGTGTCTGAAACCAATCTCAACTCAGAACTCTGGGAAGAAGATTTAGACCTTCAGGGTGTGCTAACTGATGCATAGCTGTAGGAGCAATCATTATAGGCGCTGAGATTTTGTAACCCAATATAGTAGTTGACATATCAATTCTACTAACATCTACAAGAACTCTAGGGCGCAACCTGTAAGAAAGACACAGGAATCACTCAAACAATTATACGTATCTTACAGTATTTGTCAGCAGGTTTAAACGTTATATGATTCGGCGAAATGCTGCAACATTCTCTTTTAGCGTGTGCTGGTCCTCAGCTCCCCCAGTATAGAAATCATAGTACATTTTTGGAAGGGCTTGCCTAGCCAATTCTTGGAACTCATTCACATTGACAGGTTCGGAGGCCATTTACCTGGGAACATAAACATTGATCAATCATAGCTTTCGAGTTTCGAACAATCCATCCTTGATGATATGACATAAACATCGAAAAATACAAGCAAAGGACAATAGATTTACTTAGAATCTAAAATACTTGGCGAACATCCATTCCATTGCAATCCTAAACAATTTTTGTTTGTCAAATAAACTACTGAATTCCATTGCAATCCTAAAAATATGCGCATTCATGCTGACATGCCAATCAAATAAGCTGATCTTAAAACAAAATTACAAGCTACACATACCTATGACTTGAGACTAGGAAAACCCAAAATTTGTTTTCGTCCTGAAGAACTGGAGAGCCACTACCCAGTATGACAGTCTGGTACCTCTGGACTAAATTCTTTGTTAAATTCTGGATGAGAGATAGAGAATCGTATTGGAATGAGTGCTATTTAATCTAATTCTGTTCTGGGACTGTTTTTGTCTGTTTCCAGGGTAAATTATGACTTTGTTTCGTTTATGTGGGCCCGACAAAGGAACAGAGAAGATAATTTGAAATAGTCCCATGTTGTGACACCTGACTGATGTGTCACTTGTGAATACCATCTTAATTATAATTAGAGGAATGCTAGCAACTTTCTCTGTTGTACCTTCTTTCTTTTTCTCATGACATGTGTCACTTTTCTTACACTAAAAATAATTTAATTAATGCATGAAATAAGATAACATTTGTTTCCAAATTTACCCTGATTTTTTGTATGAATTTTTAATATTTCCTTAAATTTATTATCCAAATTTGTTACAACTTTCTTGTCACCTTGTTAAAAAATTAAATAAGAAAAAACATTAGGCTTTTTTTTCTTCCCTTTTTTGAAAGACTCCAACAAATAGACTTACCTAATTAATGGTTTTAAAAAAAAAAAAATCAAACTTACCGAATTAATGGTTTGAAAATGCAATCAATGAACTTCCTTTTAAAACAGACTTCCTTAGAAGAACATCTATTAAAAAAAAGGATATCTCTTTTGTGGATTTTTTTTAAGGTCATTATTGTGTGTGTGTGTGTGTTTTTTTTTTTCCTTAAAAAAATAGATATTTTCTTTAAAAAAAAAACAAAAATTTTTAATTTAGTAATTTTTTACATATGGTAAGAGAGTTGTAAAAAAAAAATTGGATAAATTGAAGGATAATACATTTAATAAGGGTAAACTTGGAAAACAAAAGATGGTTTGTTTGATGTATTAGTGTCATTATTTTAAGTGTATGAGAAGTGACACATGTTATGAGAAAAAGGGAGAAGGTCTAAAAGATAAGGTTACTAGCATTCCCCATAATTCAATGAAACAGACACTAACAGTTAGTTCTTTCTCATGTTGAAAATTTTACATTTCTCACTTCTTCACATGCACATTGCCTTTCCTTAACTGGTCTGTCAATTTTCTATTATGTCTAAACTTATTGATGTGTATGAGTTCTTATTGTGTATTGGGGGAACAAACAAAAAGGAAGACAGATTAGTCAATGAAATAATGTATGGAATTTTCATTCTTTCTTTATGTAATTTTCATATTAAATGACGAAGAAAATTCTAGAGGAAGATAGATTAGTCAATGAAATAATGTATGAAATTTTCGCTCTTTCTTTATGTAATTTTCATATTAAACGACGAAGTAAATTTTAGAGGAAGACAGATTAGTCAATGAAATAATGTATGGAATTTCTACTCTTTCGTTTTGTAATTTTCATATTAAATGACTTAGAAAATTCCAGAGGAAGACAGATTAGTCAATGAAATAATGTATGGAATTTCCGCTCTTTCTTTATGTAATTTTCATATTAAATGATGAAGAAAATTCTAAAGGTAGACTTATAAGAAAAGGATATACATGTGCTCATAAATGAAAAAGTAAAATACATGTCCTCCTCATTTGTTCTGAGGAGTGGGACAAAAGTGGGTGTTTATAAGACTTTGAGGAAGACTTTTACCAATCAATCAATGAAGACTATAGGAATACTTAAACACCAATGAACGGCTCCTTTTTTGGTTAGGGGAACGTGTGTGTGGGTGTTAAAACTCATTGGAGAAAGACTAGAGGACTATACCATATCATGTGGTAGATAATGTGTCAATTTGCAAAAAACTTTAGTAGCAAGTGGACTATACTAGCCACCTACAGCTTTAAGCCTGATCATACAGATAATGCTTGCATCCTTTGTTTTACCGCGACTGCTAGCACAAAGAAAGCCGATGCTTTCATTGCCTCTTCTACCTCCACGCGACATTGCTCTGTCGGGCTTTCTCCCATTGCGGAGAATTCCCCACTACTGCATTTAGTAGGAGTATGGGCTGTGTCTCAGTTAGTGTGGTTGATCTTCCTAATTGCCTTAGTTAGCTTTGCTTTACCAACTACCTAATTAGACACAAGGCCCCTTCTCAGAGAGAAAGTTACTAGCAGAACTATATAAGACTTTTAACAGTTGTCACATATGATTATGTGTGTTAAATCCCTTTCAACCTTAACCCTAGAATTACACAGAGTAACAAGTATTGTTTATTGAACTATCGAAACAGTACAATATTCTCAACAACTCATTCTTGATACAATAATTGCATAATATAGCTGTTAGCTCTTATTAACCAATTTGGTTAGAAACTAATTTTTTCACTAATCAATTAACAAACTGACTATGCCAACTCATCACTAATCTAGCTCAGCAATGATGAGGGTTCCTAACAATGTGATTAGCCAATGTGACGTAGTGTTATTGATTAAAATATAGTCATTCCTACCACCTCATGTAAATCCCACAAGACTCCCAGTCACGGAGGGAAAGAAAGTAGGGAAAATGCTAGCAACCTTCTCTCCAACCTTCTTTTTTGGACCTTCTTCCTTTCCATCATGATATGTGTCACTTTCCTTACACTAAAAACAATGTAATTAATGCATCAAATAAGATAACATTTGTTTCCAAAATTACCCTTATTTTTTGTATTGATTTTAATGTTTCCTAATACTTGTTATCCAAATTTGTTACAACTTTCTTATCACCTTATTAAAAAATTAAATAAGGAAAAACATTAGGTTTTTTTTTCTTTTTTGAAAGACTCCAATAAATAAGACTTACCTAATTAATGGTTTAGGAAAAAAAAATATTCAATAATCAGACTTACTGAATTAGTGGTTTGAAAATGAAATCAATGAACTTCCTTAGAAGGACATCTCTTGTCTGTACAACAAAAGGATATATTTTGTGGAATTTTTTAAGGTCATTATTGTGTGTGTGTGTGTGTGTGTGTGTTTTTTTTTTTTTTTGGTTTTTTAACAACAAAAAAAACGTTTTTCCTCTAAAAAAAAATAGACATTTTCTTTTTGAAAAAAACAGAATTTTTTTAATTTTGTAATTTTTTACATATGGTAAGAGAGTTGTAAAAAAAAAAAAAGGATAAATTGAAGGACAATACATTTAATAAGGGTGAACTTGGAAAATAAAAGGTGGTTTGTTTGTTGTATTAATGTCATTATTTTAAGTGTATAGGAAGTGACACATGTCATGAGAAAAAGGGAGAAGGTTGGAGAGAAGGTTATTAGCATTCCCCATCATTCAATGAAACAAACGCTAACAGTTAGTTCTTTCTCATGTTGAAATTTTTACATTTCTCACTTCTTCACATGCACACTGCCTTTCCTTAATTGCTCTGTCAATTTTCTGTTATGTCTAAACTTATTGATGTGTATGAGTTCCTATCGTGTATTGGGGGAACAAACAAAAAGGAAGATAGATTAGTCAATGAAATAACGTATGGAATTTCCATTCTTTCTTTATGTAATTTTCATATTAAATGACGAAAAAAATTCTAGAGGAAGATAGATTAGTCAATGAAATAATGTATGAAATTTCCATTCTTTGTTTATGTAATTTTCATATTAAATGACGAAAAAAATTCTATAGGAAGATAGATAGTCAATGAAATAATGTATGGAATTTCCGCTCTTTCTTTATGTAATTTTCATATTAAACGACGAAGAAAATTCTATTGGAAGACAGATTAGTCAATGAAATAATGTATGTAATTTTTGCTCTTTCTTTTTGTAATTTTTATATTAAATGAATCAGAAAATTCTAGAGGAAGACAGATTAGTCAATGAAATAATGTATGGAATTTTATGCTTTTTCTTTATGTAATTTTCATATTAAATGATGAAGAAAATTCAAATGGTAGACTTATCAGAAAATGATATACATGTGCTCATAAATGAAAAAGTAAAATACATGTCCTCCTCATTTGTTCTGAGGAGTGGGACAAAAGTGGGTGTTTAGAAGGCTTTGAGGAAGGCTTTTACCAATCAATCAATGAAGACTAGTGGAAGACTTAAATACCAATGAACGGCTCCTTTTTTGGTTGGGGGAACATGTGTGTAGGTGTTAAAACTCATTGGAGAAAGACTAGAGGACTATACCATATCATGTGGTAGATAATGTGTCAATTTGCAAATAACTTTAGTAGCAAGTGGACTATACTAGCCACCTACAGTTTTAAGCCTGATCATACATATAATGCTTAAATCCTCTGTTTTACCGCGACTGCTAGCACAAAGAGAGCCGATGCTTTCATTGCCTCTTCTACCTCCACGCGACATTGCCCTATCGGGCTTTCTCCCATTGCGGAGAATTCCCCACTACTGCCTTCGGTATGAGTATGGGTTGTGTTTGTGCAAATAATTTCACGGGAGAATATTCGCTTCTAGATCCTTGAACCTTTATCTTCCTTCTCTCTCTTCCTCGATTCCTGTAAAAAAGACTGGAGTAAATAGACCACACCCGGGGGGTGTTGGCCAAAGGCCCTCCGATGCCTAAGTTAGTTCAAGTGTTTGTAGGAAAACAATAGCTAAGCAAAGGGTACGGAGTTGTATGTATGGTGTAAACCGGGTGGCCGGAGGAGTGTGGAGAAAATATGGAGAGTGGATAGGGAGAGAGAGCTTCAGATATTTTTCTCGGGTATAAGGAGTAGGTTTTCTGAAGTACCTTGAATGATGAATGAGGTCGTCTATTTATAGGAGCCTCGGGGCTAGGGTTTCGTAGGGATCGAGTCGGCTTTGATAATATCCGAATTAAATATATTATCTCTTAAGAAGATAATATCTGAATTAAATGATATGATCTTCTCTTTATTAGAATAATATCTTAATTAATGATATTAACTCTTTAAATAAAGATAATATCATATTAATTAAGATATTTATCCCAATTAATTAATTAATTAGCCAGATAAACTGGTTTAATTAATTAATTTAAGAGATAATCTTCTTTTCCACGTGGCGTGCCCTGATTGGAGACGAAAATATATGCTCCCACAGGTTGTGTCTCAGTTAGTGTGGTTGATCTTCCTAATTGCCTTAGTTAGCTTTGCTTTACCAACTACCTAATCAGACACAAGGCCCCTCCTCGGAGAGAAAGTTACTAGCAGAACTATATAAGACTTTTAACAGTTGTCACATATGATTATGTGTGTTAAATCCCTTTTAACCTTAACCCTAGAATTACACAGAGTAACAAGTATTACTTATTGAATTATCAAAACAGTACAATATTCTAAACAACTCATTCTTGATACAATAATTGCATAATATAGCTGTAAGCTCTCATTAACCAATTCGGTTAGAAACTAATTTCTTAACTAATCGATTAACAAACTGACTATGCCAGCTTATCACTAATCCAGCTTAGCAATGATGAAGGTTCCTAACAATGTGATTAGCCAATGTGATGTAGTGTTATTGATTAAAATATAGCCATTCCTACCACCTCATGTAAATCCTACAATACTCCAATTCATGGAGGGGAAGAAAGTAGGCGGAATGCTAGCAACCTTCTCTCCAACCTTCTTTTTTGGACATTCTCTCTTTTCCTTATGACATGTGTCACTTTCCTTACACTAAAAATAATATAATTAATGCATCAAATAAGATAACATTTGTTTCCAAAATTACCCTTATTTTTTGTATGGATTTTAATGTTTCCTTAAACTTATTATCCAAATTTGTTACAACTTTCTTATCACCTTGTTAAAAAATTAAATTAGGAAAAACATTAGTTTTTCTTTTCTTTTTTGAAAGACTCCAATAAATAGGATTTACCTAATTAATGGTTTAGGAAAAAAAAAATTCAATAATCAGACTTACCGAATTAATGGTTTGAAAATGCAATCAATGAACTTCTTTTTAAAACAAACTTCCTTAGAAGGACGTCTTTTGTCTGTATAAAAAAAAGAAATATCTTTTGTGGATTTTTTTTAAAGGTCATTGTGTTTTTTTTTTATAATAAAAAAAAACGGTTTTTCCTCTAAAAAAATAGAAAATTTCTTTTTTTAAAAACATAATTTTTTAACTTTTTACATATGGTAAGAGAGTTGTAAGAAAAATTGGATAAATTGAAGGATAATACATTTAATAAGGGTAAACTTGGAAAACTAAAGGTGGTTTGTTTGATGTATTAATGTCATTATTTTAAGTGTATAGGAAGTGACACATGTCATGAGGAAAATGGAGAAGGTCCAAAAAAAAAGGTTGGAGAGAAGGTTATTAGCATTCCCTTTATAATTAATAAAGTATAAAAGTTTAAATGTATTCAATTTAAATTTTAATAAATATAAAAATTTGAGTGTATTTAAATCACATTTTTACAGGACATAAAAATAAAAAAAATTTAGACTGTACCCTCCTTTGCTCTACTGAAAGTTCGATACGGTTGATGGGTTAAGGCCTCTATCGTACCAAATCGACATGTGCTCAAGCCTAGTGAAAAATCGCTAAGCAGTGGGCATAGAGTCTAGCGCTTAGAGGAGTAATTGGGGCCTAAGGGGTCACTTAGATGTTTATTTTTTATATATAAATATAATTATTTTGTATAATAAATTTATACCAAAATCATGCAAAATGAAAGAATATATAAAAGAAAACTTCTAACTTTTACTTTTGTATTTTCTGTAACCTTAATATTTTTTTTTAAAAAAAAAAACTGCTTAAAAAAAGTTTACTTTTTTTAATATAGGGCCATTTTAATACAATGTTTAAGCCCATTTTACAAAACCCAACCCATTAGTTATATTAAAAATTAGGTTAGATGTCTTCTTCCCAGCGTAGCCTACACTCCTTCCTCTCGCTGTTTCGACTTCATCTCTTTCTTTCTCTCGGTCTTTCTTCATGCAGCGCCTCAGTGCTACCTTAAGCGTCGACGCCTCAACGGAAAAACGCCAGCCCAGACCAGCCCAGGTGGCCTAGGCTGCCTAGGCTGGGGCTAGGCGACCTAGGCGGCGCCCAACTCCCTGGCGGCTACTCCTTCCTCTCGCTGTTTCGACTCCATCTCTCTCTTGGTCTTTCTTCATAACAAGCAGCCACCTTAAGCGTCGCCGCCTCCTGCGCTCTTTAACCGCTCCTCGTCGACGCCTCAACGGCAAAACGCCCGCCTAGACCAGCCCAAGCCGCCTAGGCGGCCTCGGCGGTGCCCAACTCCCTGGCGGTTACTCCTTCCTCTCGCTGTTTCGACTCCATCTCTTTCTCGGTCTTTCTTCATAACAAGCAGCCACCTTAAGCGTCGCCGCCTCCTGCGCCCTTCAATCGCTCCTCGTCGACGCCTCAATGGCAAAACGCCCACCCAGACCAGCCCATGCCTCCTAGGCGGGGGCTAGGAGGCCTAGGCGGCGCCCAACTGCCTGGCTCCTACTCCTTACGATTAGGATGAAATGGCAGCGGTGTCCTACCGCCTAGCAACTTGAATGTATCGGTGTGAAAGGCTGATCAAAGCTACGCACCTTGCATAGGAAATTGACTTCCGAAAGATGGTTCTCTTCGGTGACCCGTAAACACATGTTATGCTATCACTTCCGTAGTAAATATAAATTTAACCTGCCGTTTAATGAAGTTGAACTACAATACGAGAGAGAAGAAAAAACAAGTTGATTTCCGATAGCTGTTAATTGAAGCAGTTTCCGAAGCATTATTTCATTTTGATGCTTCTAAAACAAATTAAAGCATGGAGTGGAGTTTATCACATTCTGTTCTCACATGGCTCCTGGTAATATCCATAACACCAGGGCAACCACAGAGGGCCATAGTGAGCTCAAACTCCATCTTTCAGCATTTCGATAAACAATTGCACTCACAGAGTTTAGGTCAGTTGATAAAATCCCTTCAAAGTTCTTCAACTGAGGTGCAACCATTCTGCAGAAGTTGTCACAGTCATGTTTCAAATGAGATGCATAATGTTAGAATTCTCTGTTTATATATGTATTTTCAGATTAGGAAGAGGTGTATATTCTGGAGATTTTAGCTAGAGAGAATGAAGAGAAAATGGGGAAGGCACTGTTCTATTGAATTCTGACAATCTGCAGCTTACATAGTGTGTCTGACAGAGAGAGAAATGTGATTCTCTCCTAACAGAATTACAACTGTCACCCTATTAGGTGCTTACACGTGTCATACCAAATCTAAGCTAGAGAATCCACCTAGACTATGATCTAATGGTTCTCATTACATCATTTAAAATAGACTTAACAGAAAAATAGGAAATGACTTCAGCTCTAAGAAATCTGTAGAAGGATTATATTTCAACACTCCCTTCTAATCCTTTAGCTGATTTCACTCAAAGCAAGCTTCTCAGCCTCACAAACCGATCCTTAGGCAGAGCCTTAGTCAAAATGTCTGCTATCTGATCTTCTGTCTTGCAGTACTCCAGTTCAATTTCTTTTGCTTGAATGGCTTCCCTTATAAAATGAAATTTCCTGCTGATGTGTCTTGTCTTTTGGTGATGAACTGGATTCCTTGCCATTGCAATTGCAGAGGTGTTGTCACATAGAATTGGAGTCCCTTCTATCTGTTCTTCACCAAAATCTTCAAGCACAAATCTGAGCCACTTAGCTTGTGAAGTTGCTTCTGCAGCACTCACATACTCAGCTTCGGCTGTAGATAAAGCAACTGTGTTTTGCTTGATGGAAGCCCAAGAGAACATGCCTGAGCCTAGTGTGAAGGCATATCCTGAGGTGCTCCTCATATCATCCTCACTCCCATCCCAGTCACTGTCACAATACCCAATTAGAGTAGCTGTTTTCCCCTTTGCAAACTCAATTCCAAAATCTAATGTGCCTTGTATGTATCTCAGCACCCTTTTAGCAGTTCCCATGTGTTTCTTTGAGGGATTGTGCATAAACCTAGCAAGCAAGCTAGATGCAAACATGACATCTGGTCTTGTGGCAGTCAGATAAAGTAGACTTCCTACAATCTGTCTGAATTCATTTTCATCTGCTGCTTCACTTCCATCTTCTCTACACAATTTCTCATTCACCACTAATGGAATTGCCACTGACTTGCAGTCTCTCATTCCAAACTTCTCAAGAATTTTCATGGCATATTTCTTTTGTTGAATGAAAATATGCTTGTCAGTTTGTTCCACTCCCATGCCAAGAAAATGATGCAACAGACCCAAGTCTGTCATCTCATAGTGTTGCATCATATCTTGTTTAAATTCTTCAAGCATTTTAGGACAGCTTCCAGTATATATAATGTCATCTACATAGAGTGAGACAATGATAATACCTGAGGTGTCACTTGTTTTGATATAGAGAGTAGCTTCACTTAAGCTTTTCTTGAAACCTGCAGTGTTGAAATAGGCATCTATTTCATCATACCAGGCCCTTGGGGCTTGTTTCAGTCCATATAGAGCCTTGTTCAACCTGTACACCTTGGTTTCCTTGCTCTCTTGAACATATCCTTGAGGTTGTTCAACATAAACTTCCTCCTTTAGAATGCCATTGAGAAAGGCAGACTTCACATCTAGTTGAAATAGGTTCCATTCCTTTTGTGCTGCAAGGGCTATCAAAGTTCTGATGGTGTCAAGTCTTGCCACAGGGGCAAATGTCTCATTATAGTCGATTCCAGGCTTCTGTGAATAGCCTTTAGCCACAAGCCTAGCTTTATTCTTCTGCACAGTGCCATCTAGGTTCAGTTTGACCTTGTAGACCCACTTAACACCAATTACTGGTTTGTTAGATGGCCTGTCAACTAATTTCCAAGTATTGTTCTTCTCAATCATCTCCAATTCAGCCTCCATTGCACATCTCCATGATTCATCCAAATCTGCTTCTTCAAAGCTGTCAGGTTCTACAATGCACATGTTGCATTGTGCCATGATGTCATTAATACTCCTCCACTTGTGAGGTGTGTGATCAAGCCTTTGAGTCTCTTCAAGCATTTCTTCCCCTTGAGGTGCAATTTCTTCTTCCATCTGCATTTGAGTATCCAAGAACTGAGAGTGATCATCTAATACCCTCTGTTCAGTTTCTGCAGTATCTTGATTTCCATCTGGCATAGGTACTCCCACATCTGCATTGCTAGGATTCTCCCATTTCCATGAGGCTTCTTCATCAAAATAGACATCCCTAGACAAGATAATCTTTCTTGTCTTAGGATCATACAGTCTATAGCCTTTTTCACACAATCCATAGCCCATAAAAATGCATTTGTGACTGTTTTCTTCCAACTTGTGTCTCAAAACAGAAGGAATAAGCACATGACATAGGCATCCAAACACTTTCAAGTGTGCAATACCTGGCTTTCTTCCTGTGTAGGCCTCAAATGGTGTCATTTTCTTAAGAGACTTAGAAGGACACCTGTTGAGAAGGTAGACTGTTGTATGAACAGCTTCTGCCCAAAACTCATATGGAAGACTCTTTTCATGTAGCATAGACTTTGCCATCTCAATCACAGTCCTGTTCTTCCTCTCAACAACTCCATTTTGCTGAGGGGAATATGCTACTATCAGCTGCCTTTGTATTCCAGCCTCACTGCAGTATGCAAGAAATTCATTTGACATGAATTCTCCACCTCTGTCACTTCTAAGTGATTTCACCTTGTGTCCACTCTGCAATTCTGTCATTGCTTTGAACTTCTTGAAACATTCAAAAGCATTAGATTTATTTCTGAGAAAATAAACCCAAGCCATTCTTGTATAGTCATCAATGAATAACAGGAAATATCTGTTTTCTGACATTGATGCAATCTGCATTGGACCACAGATGTCAGTGTGAACTAATTCAAGTGGAAACTGAGCTCTCCAAGTAGATTCTGCAAGAAATGAGTCTCTATGCTGCTTTCCCAGCTTGCAGCCTTCACAAACTGCAAAATCCTTCTCCAGACTAGGCAGTCCATGAACCATGTCTTGATTTGCCAACATCCTGATGCTTTGATCATTAAGATGGCCCAGCCTTTTATGCCAAGTCTGCAAACTGTGAGTCACACTTGCTCTCAGCACCAACTGAGTAGCAGGTACCATTGTGAGAGAAACACCTATTGCTAGTCATTGGAACCTTAGCTATAGGATTTTGCAGTGACCAATCATCAAAAATTGTCACCATTCTCTTTCCAAATACTAAACAATACCCATGTTCCATCATCTAACCAACACTGAGCAAGTTCTCTTCTAAACCAGGCACCAACATCACTTCTTGAATGTGTTTTCTGCCTGTCTTGGTTTCTATCACAAGTGTACCTTTTCCTGCAACTTGAACTGTCTCTCCAGTCCCCATTTTCACCTTGGAAGTTACATCCCTTCGAATATCTATCAGTAGCCTTTCATCTCCAGTCATGTGGTTGCTACAACCACTGTCCACATACCAAGAATTGTTCAATTTCACATCTGTCACAGCATTGCATGCATAAAACAATGTTCCAGTTTCTTCAACCTGATTGG